>NC_080671.1:386553798-386921834 GCF_030247195.1 Topomyia yanbarensis | reverse complement strand
AGATGCTTTTTCCATGAGATGGTGTTAAGTGCCGTCAGTGCATCGACCGTGCTACACAGACCGTATGCTGTAGGTAGAACAAGTGTAGTAAATTGAATACCCATCTCTCAGATCACTCACGTTATGACCGCAGGTAATTTAATGGTTATTGTACATAAACAATAATATAATTCGTAGAGGTAATGAACATGTTCTATGACCACCATCCATTGTCTCTTCTAAACCCTTTTACACTCGAACATTAACACAATGTATTAAAGTTATGCATCAAGTATCACAGAACTATAATTTAAGACACAATATTATTACAACACAATAAACGTTTAAAGGAATTGATAGATTTTACACAAACAAGCTAAAGTATTTTGAAAATGGCTTACTTGTTGAAATACTCCTACTTCAGTGTAGGAATCATTTTTTTTTATTTATTTTTTCAAAGGAATACTAAGAAAATGTTTAATTAGTCACTCGGTACTCATATCCAGTAGGTCTTATCAAGTTTAGCTAATATTATCATTATTTTTTGTTTCACTGTTAACATGAAAAAGTTGTTCTTGGATATTATACAACCAATGGCGAAATCCCGACCAGTAACGATTGAACTGAATGCTGCTGATACAACAGTTAATCAGCACCTACAACGAAAATCAAACAGCATGGAGAACGAATTCGCAATGACTACTGACAAGACAAGGAAATAAAAGGCATCTGGTCGCGAGCACCCTGGCACCAACAGCAACGATACTATGGACGAAGACGACATTTCTGGACAAGTCAAATTCAATGATCCTTAGACCTCATAGACAGTAGGGTACTGAACTCTTTTATTTATAAATGTTAAAAGCCCGAAAAATGCCGAAGTAAGCTCAAATACCGAATTCATTCATCACATCAAACGGAACTTCTGCGAACTTAGTCAGAGTACGAGAAGTTGGGGTTCTATGGTATTTAGTCAATCATATAAAAATTTTCATTTATCCATATCTCTACTATCCTTCAACCATTTTTATTAAATGTAGTATATTAAACGTGAAAAATCCACAGGAACAAAATTAAATTAGGTTCGGGTAAGAATCATACATTTTTTTACATTTGAGCTCGAAACCCAATTTTTTTAACAATATCACACAACTATCCGGCTTAGTATTCTTGTCGTTCTGTTTATTTTATTTTTTCCGCCATTCCCGTTTGCCCTTTTAACATTCTTGTCATTTTTGTCTTTATCGTCGTTATTGTATTTCGTATCTTCATTGCGTTTTTCGTGTTTTTATCTTTTATCTTCTTTATCAACTTCTATTATTACAACGTAATTGTTTTTAATCCTTTTCTCTTTTTAGTACTCTTCGTCATTCTTTTTTGTCATACCGGTTATCTTTTTCGAATTTTTGATCATTTTCATCGTTGTGCTCTGTTTTTACCCATTTTGTCTATTGTCTATTAAATTTTTACTGTCGTGTTCGTAATTTCGTTTTGTGTTTCGTGTTTTGAATTTTAGTTCGTTGTTTTTCGTCCTTTATATCTTTATTATCGTTTCAATATTTTCCGTCATGTCTTTTTTTGCCTTGTACGTCCCTTTGTCATTTTCGTCGATGTTTTGCTTACTTTTTCTCTGCTATTTCAACGTGTTTATCTTTTCATATCTTTTTGCAATCCCATTAACTCTTATTGTTTTTCCTTGAATTTGAGTATCAACTTTCTCTTTATTTCTATCATTTATAACGTTTCTAGACTATTTCGTCAAATTCGTTATCATTGTCTTATATTTTCCCCATTTTCGTATAATATGTCTTGTCTGTTTCTTTTATATAATTTTCGTTAATTTCGCACATTTGTCTGTTTTTCATTGTTTGCTCCGCATTTGCGATATATTATCTTTTTGAACTGTTTATGTTGTTTGGTCTTTTTGATCATTAATGGTAGATTTTATTTCTTCTTCTTTTGTCGGGTTTTCGTCATTTTGTTCTATTTTGTTTTTGTTTGATTTTCGTCTTTTTGTCGCAATGTCTTTTTTTGCTTAGGTTTTTCCATTCTTTTCCATTCTTTTCGTTCTTTTGTTCTTCTTTTTTATAATTAGTTGGTTTGACTCGGCTCTATGCGTTAGCATAACGGAGCAGTGGATCTATTGAATATTTACAAGATGCAGAAAATAAAAATAACAAAACGATTTATTAATGAGAGCTTCTCAGATTCCGTGAGCGCGACTTGTGATTGCAAGCGGAGATCTTTTTCGCAGCGGAAATATATTCGTCTCCTTGCTAGCTGCATCTTGCATCCTTTTATCTTTATTATTATTTAAGTATTTTTCATCGTCTTATTCGTTGTAATTTCTTTTTTATTTGTCTTGTCTTACAGATCTCGATCGTCTTTTTAGTTGTTATGTTGTTGTTTTCTTTTTGAGTTAATTATGCTTTTTTCATTTAATTTATTTGACATTTTTCATTCTTTTTGGCGTAATTGATTTTTCCTTCTGTTTCAATATTTTCGTGCTTTCCACATTTAATTCTATAAATTTTTTAGTTTGTAGACTATTTCATATTTGAGCGACCGAAATTAAAAGTTGCAAGGACAGAACATGCTTCGTAAAACCCGTTTCAAATATATTAGAATATAAAAATCGGAAATAAACTTCAAGCATAAAAATCGGACAGAAATCCTTCAGTATAAAAATCGCTTCAAAAGTTCTCACCCGTAAAACTCGGCAAGAATGAACCTCCAGTATAAAAATCGGTTAAAAATAAATATATCGCGCGTATATCGTGACGGTCAAGAACAAAACTCGACCAAAAAAATTACTTTATAAGCGTCGGATATATTTTTCCCGTTTTTATACTCAAGGATTTCTCATCCGGACCTTACAAAGGAGAGTCCCAGTCCGATTTTTATGTTTGAAATTTATATCTGGTTTTTATATTCTAATATATTTGAAACGGGTTTTACGAAGCATGTTCTGTCCTTGCGACTTTTATTTCCGGTCGCTCATTTATAATCTAGGTTTTTTAATATGCCTTGTCTATTTTTTCTGTCTCTTTTCTATGTAATATGTCTGTTTCTAGAACCGTCTTTTCGTCTTTTAGTCGTTTAGTCCTTTAGCCTTGTAATCTTCTAGTCTTTTAGTCTTCCTGTTTTTTGTCATTATGGCCTTTTGTCCGTTTGACCTTTTAGTCTCTTAGTTTCGCAGTCTTTCAGTATCTTAGTCTTTTAGTTTTGTAGTCTTTTAGTTGTGTAGTCTTTCAGTCTATTAGTATTGTAGTCTCTTAGTCAATTTGTCTTTTTGTGTTTGTGTTATTGTCTTTTTAACTTTCTGTCTTTTTGATCGTCTTGTTGTCATTTTATCTCTTTGCCTGTTTGTCTTATTGTCTTTTTATCGTTTTGTTTTTGCGTTCTTGTTTTTTTTTCAACCTTTTGCGTCTTCTTTATCTTTTTGTAACAGTACGTTAGTTTTATTTTGTTTTTTCCTATCTTTTATGCTTTGTTGGCTTTTTCCATTCCTGGTCTCATTAACCTTCTACTTATTACTTTTCCTTTTATTAGTCTTTGTATTCATTTTTGTTTATTTGTTAATTTCCTTTTTGTCTATTTTGTTTTCCATCTTCGTTATCTTTTGAATTGCTTTGTTTTATCCTTTTTGTTTTTTTCCTGCCGTTTTGTCTTTATTACCTTTTAGTCGTATTTGTAACTCTTGCCGTTTTATTTTTTTTGTTTTTTACCTTTTTATTTTTGGTCTTTTTTGCCGTTTTGCATTTTTAATCTTTTTGTCATTTTTTGTGTTTAGTGTATTGCCTTTCTTTTTATGTTTCATTAGTTCATTCATCCATTGACCAATTTTTAATCATCTTGGACCCCTTTTCATCTTTTCCGTTTTCAAACTGTTTTTTCTATCTTCTTTGTATTTTCTTCTTTTTGTAATATCCGTTTTTGTATTCATTAGCCTCTCTCATATAGATAGGTCTGTATTTTGCGTCTCTCACGCTTTTATTTTCGTTTCAAATTTTCGTCGGTTTCGGCTTTTTATGTTTCGATTTTGTCTCTCTTGTATGTTTGTCTTTATTGTTTGTCTTGTTTTTAGGTCTTTTTGTTTTGCATTTTTGACTGATTTGTTATTTTGCCCAATTACCTTCTTGGTTTTTTCTTGCTTATTTTGTCTTCTTTGTTTTCTTAAGCCTTTTGTCTTTTTTGCTTTGACTTGTCGTTGATATCTGTTTTGTTTGTTCTGGTTGTTGTATCTATTTACTCTAATGGTCTTTTTGTTTTTCTTGTGTTCTGTTTGTTTCCTTTTTTGTCTTGTTGATTGTTTTGTTTTCTTTTTATCTTTTTGGTTTTGTTACCTTTGCGTCTATTTTGGTCTTTTTGCATTTTGTCTTATTTGTTTTTTGTTATTTTTTCTTAGTTGTATATTTTGGTTTTATATTTCTTTTTTTTTCTGCCAACGTCTTTTAATCATTTTTGTCTACATAAAATTATTTTTTTTTAAATTTTGCATATTTTGCATCCTTAACTCTTTGCGACGCAGTGGGACGTATACGTCCCACCTACTTCTAATAAGTTTTTATTTGATTTCTAGTTAGCGTTGGCATATAAATACGATTTTTTCTTTTAATCAGCTCTTAGGGATGTAAGGAGTACAACTAGCACAAAAATTATGTGAATTTGTTAATTACTTATTAGCTATACACAATTAACACTCGAAAATCTCGTTTTTTTGCATGAGCATGATGACCGTACAATTCGTAGTTGCTACTGCATGATTTACCAGAACTAGCGAAATTGCACAGAGAATCAACGAATGGAGCCTGAGAGTAGCTATTCATCTTCAATGTGCACGTTTCAATAGCTCTATACTTTAAAATGTCAATAGCGGCGCCGGCCACTTCCTTAAGTTATCGGGGAAAGAAAGGAATGTTAGTGTAACAAACGTTGTTATGGAGATTGTGTATACCTCTGCATCTCCACGTTTGCTACGGGAAGGACTCGTAAATCTAGTTTTTTTTTACAATAAATTCGGGTGCGTCTGAACTAAGTCCTAGAAAACTAAAAATTTTTTGCAAGCATCTCAAACATTGAACTAAATAATAGATTTTTTTGCAGAATTTTTCGTTTCGACAAAGATTTTTTTCTTGTATGTTTCCAAGTACAATTGCAGCTTTCTAGTCAGGCACTGACTGGACATTGAAAACTCAATTATCACATGACTACTATTCAATATACGGAGTGTTATTCTTGTGATCTTTGTGAATCCGATTACGGAACTTCGTATAATTTGATATGTAACTGCTCTGTAGTAATACAATTGCGAATCCGGATTTTTGGTTCCATATGAACAGACGAACTTATGCACGGAGAGCCAAAAGGATAGGTTAGTGTTGCTAACCCCGGTATAGAGCAACGGGCTTTATTAGTAAGGTTTAGTATTCCTTCGGGAGGGAAGACCCCCGGCTGTTTTGTGTTGTGGTTGTACATATTATGTTGTCGTTTTCCATTTCCCACCAGGAAAATTATGAGACGGCATGGCAAGACACAGAGCACCGAATAACATGAGGGACGTGCCAATCGAGCCATTCTAATTCCTTATACCTGAAAGAATTTTGTGAGTTCAAACTTTAACTCATATAATGTTTTTCGTTGAGCATTACTAAAAATCTTATTCTCACATTCACAGATTTTTCTTGTCATGGCGCAGATTCATTTAATTGATTCTGTCACAGTTTCTTTTGCTAGATTTTTGAGATCTTTATGAATATTTCATATTTTTTGCAGGTTTTTGCGAATATTTCGATACTCCGATATTTTTCCTGTTTTTTCTTACATAAACAGCTCTTTTAATGTGGCATTCCAGATCTTTAGTCGCTAGAACAACTTTAAGTAGTCCTCTGAACATGAAGCCATTCCAATAAAGATTCCCGTTTATGTGATAATTAACACAATCATGGTAAAACAATATTGATGTCGCAGTACGAGAAAGTAAATTCCGTTGCAAATAGGAAGGTTTTTTCCCGAATCGATAGTTAAGTCACTCTGGTTAAAATGCTGGTTCCTACTTAATAGTACTTTTTATGCTGAGAGCACGCAGCGTGTTTAAGCTAATCAGATTGCCACATGTCAATACTGTCGATAAACAAGACACAATCGAAATCGATTGATCATTAGGTAGCTATTGCCAATAAAATCAACACAAAAATTTCAACATCTATACAACAAACCACTGTCCCACCAGCATCGTATATTGTTCCGAGTTCTTCTGAACCAACATTCAACCCAACCAACGAAGAAACAAACAAAGCAGAATACGGATTCACTAGCCAAACAGATCAAACGTCAGAGAGTAATAAAACACCAGCAGCAACGCGAGCTGGACGAGGACATTTGTAAAAGAAGCAAGCTTAAGAGGCTAATTTCTCTTTATGTTATTAGACGATGAACCGCCAAGAAAATTCGCATTCAGTTCGAAAGGTACAATTTTCGATAAGTATATACACGCTTTGATAATACTGCTCTGCCGTCGTAAAGGACAGCGGATTCACTATTCTACGTGAGCTATTGTTTGTTTAGTTCCACATTTGCGGATTAGTCTTTTATATGGCTACATAAGCCTTGTCCAAAGACGCTCATCTCAGACGATGTGCGGTTTCCATCATTTTCCCTTTGCATTCCATATTATGCATTGCTTTGCTTCAGCATGACGACCAGACTGACTCGTCTCCCTTATTTTACCAAAACCAGCATGTATCGTGTCAGAAACGTGAACATATGACGTATCGATTGGTCATCCGTAACATGAGACTCTAAAACTCACACATGTACACCGTAAATCTGTAATTTTAATAAGGCTTCCATGTAGTTTGCGGTCGGGTTGTAGAGCAGCTCGATTTCCTTGGTTATGATGATAGTCGTCTATTTTGGTAAATCCTATTAGTGTATTATCTATCCGAGCTAGATAAGTATTGGAACCGTCTGTCTAGCGGGACTTTCATAGATGTGAGGCGTTTTATATTTAAACTTATGTGTAGACACTCTCCATCAAAATAGTATTTTGGAAATGCAAGCTTTCATCTAACGTACATGCAGACGGTTAGTAGCTTGTCCAATTGTGAGATTAATCACTTACCAATATTGTTGTAAACAGAAATAGTTGATACCGCGTTAGAAAAAAAGTCGGTGAAAGATGTTACCAAACAAACAGTTAGCACGCTCCTTATGCAACAATAATATACAAAATTTACCATGCAATCCTCGTAGGCTCAGTTGATTAGCCATTTCTACACCGATAATGTCGGCAACATCATAAAACACTTGATTTGATGCAATTAATCCCATCCATCCATCCAAGCATAATGACCATCGCCACCGAAGCGCCGTTGCTGGTGGGTTATCGTTGATGCGAGTGGAATTGAGTTAAGTGACTCAATCGCCAAATCGATATAATGGCGGCAAGGCCTACATTGAATGACATTTCCTGCCCCTGGACGTGGACCGACCGACATTGCTTGTGCTGAGAGCATTTCAATGAGATCGAAAATTCGGCTTGATTTATCTTGCAAGAGCCCGCGCCACCGACCGGCCGCCATCGCCGTGGCGGCATCATTCGGATCGCGTTTATCGCGCAAGCTCTATTATGCGAAAACAATTTCTCCCGCTCTCACTCAATGGGCCTGTCAGTCTGGCGGTTGAACACTGCTTGGCCTATTTGTTAGTTGTATGCATGCGGAATCGGCAAACAAAGATTAAATTTTTGCAATAGGAAAATTTCCAAACTGTAATAACATGACGCCGCGGCCGGGGGTTGCCCTCCTTCCCCGTTGCTACACAGGAGGAAGCGGTTCAAATTCAAACATTCGCGTCTCGGCGAGTGTACGGTTGTTGTTTAACCAATTTCGGCGTTACATCAGACCTTTATCGAAAGCTGCACTAGCAGCGGGGTAATGAAATGTAAAGAGCGCGAAAGGCTCGAAATAAAAGTGGAACGTGATTTGGATGTGCTATATAATACGGTTTTGCTACGGTGGAGATTGTTGCACGCGCAACATAGGAAATCAATCGAACTGTCTGTAGCCTTTTAGCCCTTTCGGCACTTTCTTCGCGCCTGACCCGAATTTTAATTTATTCTCACATTAAAACCGCAGCAAAATTATTCAAATTCTTTAGGTATACTTTAGGAACATTAACATTTGGATTCACTATTTTTTAAATTTTTCACAGTAATCCCGATACATCTATATGGATAATGGAAATATTGAAGTGAAATTACATGATTTGGCTCCACTTACTTGCAAAGTGGCATTTAAAAGATTCGAATCAGTGGAATCTATTGCGGAAGACACATGGAGAAACAAGTTCCCAGGTATTTCAAATGGTGTCTTTGTGATGAGAATGCTGGTAGACCAACCCATTCCCTCGTACCATACCTTGCAGTATAAAACAGAAGGGGGTGATACCATTACACAGCGAACTCTTTGTACATATCACGGACAAACTAATACGTGCCAATTATGTGAACAAACGGCACATTACGGACAACCCTGCTCGGAAACCGCTGAGGAAAGCATACCTGCAGACAGAAATGGCAACATCCAAGCTCCAATATCTTTACCTGAACCACAAACGGTTGCCAAATTTGTGGCTTCTGTGACAATAATGACAACTGCAAAAGCTGCGTCAACTACTTCAAACATCATCTGATACCACCAGTGAAGAAGCTGCCATCCAAGATGGAGAATTCACACTCGTGACCCGCAAGGGTAAGAAGCTAGGAAGAACATCCCATCGCGAGTATCAAGGAAGTAATGAAGATGATGATACGGACGTAAACGACAACGAGAGGGACATGGATGACCCCGAAGCAAAGGAACATATTGCCGATGCGAAAAAAGATCTCCGCTCGCAATAGCAAGTTGCGCGCACGGGATCTTACAGGCTCTAAATTAAATTAGTTGTAGATTTTATTTTTTACATCTGGGGAATTCCACGAAGATCCGTCCGAAAATCTTTAAAATCGTGACCGACCATCTTAGATTCCAATGAAACTTTACACGTTTCACCGTCATGCAAGACTAAATATTTTCCACAGGTAATAAGATTATTTTGACTCAAGAGCAACTTTTCAAAAGGGCGTAAACGTTCTACGTGTATGAATTTCAAAATTTTTTTGTTCGATTACTGCATTTTATACAGCAAAACTATCTGAGAACGAGTTACAGGGAATGAATACTTCTGTCTGAAAAAAATATACACTAAAAAAAAAATGTTGTGTCATTTTTCAAAAAAAAACAAAAATTTATGATCAAAATTTAAATTGCGAAAAAACCCATTGTTTTAAATTTTTTATATTTTGTTACCAAAAACCTAAAGAGAAAAGAAACATTTTGAATGTGATTGCATGATGGAGAAAAAATCGGTAAAAAAGTTTTCCTAACAATAACTTCGTACATGTTTTTAAATTTTATACTAATAGACATACAAAATTGTAATTCTATTACAGAATATAATTCTAACCACCATTTAAAATCAAAATGCATTTAACAAAAATATTCCAAAATGCGATAGTTTTCGAGATATTTGAAATTTTGCTCCTTCAAAAACAATTAATTCGTGTATTTATGCTCTTTTTAAAAGTTATTCGCGTTACCCCATCAAAATATGTCAAAAATTTAATGTTTATCGTTTTAAAGACGTAAAAGCAATTTTTAGTGTATTTGGACCCTGGAGAAGCTTTCAATAAAAAAGTTTTCCTAAAATACAATTTTCTTTTTGAATATGATTCTAAACGCCATTTTAAATCGAAATGCCCTTAACAAAAATTTTCTAAAATGTAGTAGTTCTCGAGATATTTTAACTTTTGTTTTAACAACACAATTATTTTGTTTTATTACGACCTTTTCATAAGTTAGTCGCCTTTCTCCATCAACAATAATAGATTTTTCAAAAGGCCCGTAAACTTTCCTGCAACTTTCTCTTTGACATCAAGGCGATATTGTGAAACATTTTAAAGTTACATGAAAACAACCAACATATGATTCAGCTATATAGTTTAATCAACCGACCCTATGGTTGAAATATATTTTGGTTGCTTTCATGGAGCTTTCAAATGGTTTACAATATCGCCTTGATGTCAAAGAGAAAGTTGCACGAAAGTTTACGGGCCTTTTGAAAAACCTATTATTGCTGATGGAGAAACGCGACTAACTTATGAAAAGGTCGTAATAAAACAAAATAATTGTGTTGTTAAAACAAAAGTTAAAATATCTCGAGAACTACTACATTTTAGAAAAATTTTGTTAAGAGCATTTCGATTTAAAATGGCGTTTAGAATCATATTCAAAAAGAAAATTGTATTTTTGACTGCCAGAGAATATCATGGAGATTCATACAGCGAACACACCTGCAAAGTTTCGTTCGAATCGACGATGGTCATATTTTGCGGTCGGCCGGTTTCTCATGGAATCCCTCCTTGTAAATATATAAACCTCTAAGCTAACGCATTGAGCCGTGTCGAATAAACGAATTTAAAAAAAAGGTATTCAACTAACATTTCCTTCCCTTTGGCGATCGTAAGGACATGGCCAGTAGGGTGGGACAAAAAATAGATTCCTGCTCCGAGCAACTTTTTGAGTAACATTTGGGTCCTAAAACAATCGTGCAAATTTTTAGCTCAATCGGTGAAACTATATTTTTGCGCCCATCGTTTGAAGTTTGGATGGGAATGCGTATGGGAAAATCAATGTTTACAAAATAATTCCTCCAGGAGTTGCCTACTACCTCCTAAAAATAAATCAATATGTGGTTTTAGTAGAGAATATAACAGTGAAACCATGTCTCGAAGATCGCGAAACGATCTGACGTTTTTCAGCAGAAAACAATTGATGGTTGACGATTGATAAAATGTTCATTTTTTCTAGCACCACTGCCGCTGGCATTCGATTCATATACACGGTTCTTTGACTTTCTTTTATTTGATCTAAATCAATGATCTAAGTTGTTCGGTCACTTCATAATAGCTTTTAGGAATAAAATGACTTCTTTTGTACGCTATAAGAGAAAGTTTAAAATTTAGTATATAATTTAGCCGTCAGCAGCAGTGATGCTATGAAAATTGAATTTTTCATCAATCGTCAAACCATCAATCGATTTTTATTTCTCCCTTCGGAGGTCGCGCAAATGGCTAATGCTCTAAGATGATTTCGCTTCGTTTTCAGAGCAGCCTGCACTCAATGTCTTAGCGCGACTGCCGGAAGGTTAATAACTTTTTCTACAAGCGTCAGATCGTTTCACGATCTTCGAGAATTTATTTTATTGTTGAATTTCCTATAAAATGCACATGTCGATGTATTTTTAAGAGGTAATGGGCGTTTACTGGAGGAATTATTTAGTGAAAGTCGAATTCCCCATACTAAATCTCATGTAAACTTTGAAACAAGGCCGCAAAAATAGAGTTTCACCGATCGAGCTAAGAATCTACGCAGTTGTTCTAAGACCCAAATGGTACCCAAAAATTTTATTTTTTCTTATAACCGTGTTCCACTCTAATGGCCAAGTGTGCAGTGAACTATACTACTGTATATAAAGATGTCACTGTATCAGCCATCCATGATGAGTGCAGTCGTTTTTGCTACACAGAAAAAATATTTTGTAATTTTATGTTTATTTTCATGCACATATTTGGAGCATGAAATAAATGTAAAATTAACTCTTGCGTCTCCAACCCCCATGTCATTAAAGATATTAAATTTCAAAATAATGGTACTCAGCCGGGTTCCAACCAAACTTGATGCGGTTTTTTAGAAACGATCACAAAATTTGTCTAGTTTTAGGAACCAAGACTATCTTTCCGGAAATGACCGTAGTTAAGGATATATTGTTGGGAGTACTGGGGTTACCCCCCTTTCCGAAAAACGAAAAACTTTCATACCGGTGTTCGAACCCGTCTTGTGACACATAAAACTTCATGATTTTGCAAAACAAATGCATTGGAAAATATTCTGAGGGTTTTGGTCAAATTGGCCACACCCCAGGGTATTCCGGGAACCTGGTTCCTCCGTCGAAAAGGACACTTTTCGACCGGTTATAAAACCCACCTTGCGGCATGTCAAACTTCGTGTTTTTGCAATACAAGTACAGTGGAGGACACTTTGAGGGTTTTTGGTCGAATTGGCCACACCCCAGAGTATTCCGGGAACCTGGAACCCTCAAAATGTCCTCCACGGTACTTGTATTGCAAAATCATGAAGTTTGACATGCGGCAAGGTGGGTTTTATAACCGGTCGAAAAGTGTCCTCTTCGACGGAGGAACCAGGTTCCCGGAATACCCTGGGGTGTGGCCAATTCGACCAAAAAACCCTCAAAGTGTCCTCCACTGTACTTGTATTGCAAAATCATGAAGTTTGACATGCGGCAAGGTGGGTTTCATAACCGGTCGAGAAGTATCCTTTTCGACGGAGGAACCAGGTTCCCGGAATACCCTAGGATGTGGCCAATTCGACCAAAAACCCTCAAAATGTCCTCCACGGTACTTGTATTGCAAAATCATGAAGTTTGACATGCGGCAAGGTGGGTTTCATAACCGGTCGAAAAGTATCCTTTTCGACGGAGGAACAAGGTTCCCGGAATACCCTAGGATGTGGCCAATTCGACCAAAAACCCTCAAAATGTCCTCCACGGTACTTGTATTGCAAAATCATGAAGTTTGACATGCGGCAAGGTGGGTTTTATAACCGGTCGAAAAGTGTCCTTTTTGACGGAGGAACCAGGTTCCCGGAATACCCTGGGGTGTGACCAATTCGACCAAAACCCTCAGAATGTTTTCCAATGCATTTGTTTTGCAAAATCATGAAGTTTTATGTGTCACAAGACGGGTTTGAACACCGGTATGAAAGTTTTTCGTTTTTCAGAAAGGGGGGTAACCCCAGTACTCCCAACAATATAACCGGAACTACGGTCATTTCCGGAAAGATGGTCTTGGTTCCTAAAACTAGACAAATTTTGTGATCGTTTCTAAAAAACCGCATCAAGTTTGGTTGGAACCCGGTTGAGTACCATTATTTTGAAATTTAATATTTTTAATGAAATGGGGGTTGGGGACGTACGAGTTAAGGGGGAATGGCTGTTCAGTCCTGTAAATTTTAGCGAACACTAATTTTGGTAATGTCCAAACGTTTCGACCGTTGGTTCCGGTCTTCTTCAGTGGAGATCTAAAATATATGATTTATTTTCAGGATGTTTTACATATTTAAATTGCAGTGTCAACTCACTCTCTGTAATGTTCTTGTTACTCGCTTTTTCAAGGCGATCTATTGTCATTATAACTGCCTTCCAATTATTTGGCTATGGGAAAAAATATTTAGGTTTTAATTTTAAATATTAATAACTTATTGTTCAATTTTCTGCTCTACCGCTAAAAATTGGTCGCGCTGTTTCATTTGATACTCGGAAAAAAACGGAAAAACGGTCGAAACGTTTGGACATTACCAAAAAAAAAAATTACAGGACTGAACAGCCGAATACATTCCCCTGAAACAACCACAGTTGTAAAATTAAGTTCCACCAAAAATCCACACGACTTGTCGTGCTTTCTTCAATGAAGTGTATTATAATTCTACACGTGGATTAAAAATTTCAGTTTCTTCAAGCGGAAAACCAATATTGCTGTAATATCAATGACATGTAATATTACACGAATGAAAGTGTAAAATTGTATGCTTTTTAATGCTCCAATTGAGTGCATTGATTTTAACGTAATTTTCAATCAAAGTTTTGATTCAATCTTTGTATGTTTACATTCGTATTATTTTACATGTCGTATAAATTTCGTTATTTTTTGTGTGTATGCTTTGCTATGCTATGCTAGATCATTCTTTGGAAAAACAAAAGTATGCAAAGTATCATTTTGTGACAAAGTCTTCATGTACAGACAGTTTCATAAAAATCTGAGAGGGTGCTGCCAACTCTGAATACGATTTAGTGCGAAATTCGTCGTATATTAAATGGACTGGTTGCACTGTAGTTATTATTCACCCTATAACAGGAAATATTTCTAAAGCTACGACACTTTCTCACGGTAAAAAGAGTTCTCAACTCAAACAGAAAAACGCGACACAGCTACTTTTGATTTTTTCAGCTTGTGACCTTTGTATCCTAGTTCTTCCCAAACTAGTGAAGCGATAAATTATACTGTCAGATCGAATTGTCATTTTCGTTCTGTTTGTGTAGGCACACTCACAAATAAGGCAATAGGCATAAGTCCCTTCTGTGGGAGCGCTCTGCAGAATCGGATCTGGTTCGATCGATCGACATAACAAAAGTACACATAGGGTAATTTACCATATGTGGACTCGACTAGAAACAATGTCGCATTGTTTGTTATTTTAGTTTGCTTCATAAGAAACAGTGTAATCACAAAAATCAGGAAAATCTGGTCAAAATGAAAATTCGAATCCCGTTCCACGATTTTCTTTCTATTATTTGAAGCAAATGCGTTGAACCTAGATAGCAGATGTTGCTCTAACCACAGATGAAGGCTAGTGTGGTTAGTGTGACAATATGCAGATTGCAATAATGGTGTCAATACCCCACATACATATATTTGGTTCACATAAATTCGGTTGATTTATCATTTCGTAGTAACACACGATACTCACACCGACCACCTACTAGACGACAAAAGATGGTATATATCTTGAATGTCGAACACAAGACGAAGAACAACGAAATCTTATTAGCATAGAGTTTATAAAATATAGATACAGATAAACTGAATAGGAAAAGACTGTCTGGCTCGACATGGGTCAAGAGATCCTTTCTAGGAATTATAGCCAGAGTGTATGTTCATTCCCCTTGTGGTCCTGAACGTTTAGCACGCGTGGGTTAATATTGAAGAAGCTCGTAGAATATGTGCTTTCTAGCTTATCTTTGTATCGAGATCAGAAATATGATGATTGAAAACTTTTGCCCAAAACTGGATGACATGGAAACCAACCAAGTACGGTTTGAAATTATAAAAACCATGCCTTTGTTTTTGAATACGTTTAACGAACTACCCACAGAGGAGGCAATGAACTTTGAAACATGCACCCATTTTTATTTTCGCCAAGTACATTTCTGTATCTCAAATCTATTCAATTCTAGTAGGACGAACGAACATGCTCATCAATCGGACCAACTAGATGAAAACCTGCTTGTGTGATTACCACGGAGTTGAAACGGTTAGAGAAAATCTTTCGAATAGCGTTGTGAAACTTCGATTTTGCATACAATAAACGATTAGCTACCAAAAATAATATTGAATATTATCAAGAATGACAAGGGTGACTAATTTAAAAAAAAAAGAAAAAAGAAGTCACCATATTTCAATCCGTCATGAATGTGCAACAAGAACTGAATAATGAGCCCAATGACCTGATAGGCTGCACTCGATCGAAAAACTAACCTACGTTATGAATGCTCAAATGCACCGACCGGTGTATTTGAGTTGTAATCCATACGGAAATCATTTAGGATTCCGAATCAAACTCCGGATGGTTTGACTGGGTAACTCTTTGATCAGTTGCACAGTTGCAACCACTTTCAATCACAATAAATCACACTGTGGTTATATTTTTATGGTACCCACAAATGTACACACACTAATGTACATTAACCACTGGTAAGCGATGACAATAAAACTAAATCTGCACTTGTACACTTGTGACGCGCACTATGATGTTTGTTAAGTGAACATGGTTTCTATTTACGACACCATACATTAATTAGTACTGTGTCCACTGATTTAGCCAGGCGGGCCCACAAACGTTGAGTTGTTTGTTTTACTACGCGCATTCTTTGGTTGATTACTTCTGCATGTAACAGCGGCTCAACACATTTTCAACTAAAACTGCATAATATGATAAATGCTGCTTGATATACTCGACACGTCGAGCAGTTTTCGACAGTTGAATGTACGCCGCTTGGATAATACAACCCAAGTACACACGCTTCGTCGTGATTCCGTCATACAATGTGCCATTTTTGTGCGTTCAGGCATATTTTGTGTAGCATGTAAAAACTTTGCAGCCACATGAAGCAGCCGAGGTCGGGAAATGGTGAAAATTGGGATGGATGGAGCGAGCAAAATGTTACGTAAATTAAACATGAAGCAAGACGTGATAGGTTTATTCAATTATGACACCGAAACTTACGTGCAGTGCTTTCTAACTGTTGCATTTGCATACGCTCGCACGATCATCATTTTTATTGAAGCGACAGGTTCGTATGTTTAGATGTTTTACTGACAACGTTAGATCGATATGTAACTACATAGAAAACTTGTCATTTTAGGACTACATCATTCAACGAAGTTTTCCATTGGTTTTTACTGCATTTGTTTTGACTAAACGACATGTCGCTATTTCATCGCTGTTGTGCTATTTTATGACAAGCGCCATTTTGCACATTTCGTGTCGTAATTGTGCATGGAAAATTTTCCATAGGAAAAATCATCAATAATTAACTTTTATTCATATCTTTGGCTTCATTTGATCTATAAACGATCGGTGAGATGCATTTTGAAGAAAATTAGTCAGGGAATCTTGAAAAAATAGTTATTTTTGGTTACAGTGTTGCCAAGTATGTTATATTTCCAGTTTAAAGCTTAAATTGCAGTTTTCTCAAAATTCGTGAATTTTTGTTTTGAAAATGATTATGCCATTGTGTTTCTCAAATAGTGTTACATATAGAAACATCTTATACATCAAGATAATTTGAGCCAGTCAGTCATTCGAAGAAAAAAATTAAAAATTTCTCAGCACGTTTCTCGCTATATCTCAGTAACCAACCAGAATTTCAAAATTCTGTAAACGCCACTTTGTAGAGATTTGTTATGTGGTATATTTAACTCAGTTTAACCCAAAATGGCGTTTGTCATAAGATAGCACAGCAGCGACGATTTGTGTTTTGTTAGGAGCAAACTGATTAATCTGCGTAATCTGTCGGTGTTAGTCGACCAAACTAAGTACACCTTATATTATTATTAAAGAACATCGTTTTCCCACCTACGTTTTTTTGCAAAAATCTTTTCGAGTAATTTTGCCAAGTACGTGCATAGTTCGATCCCATTAAATCTATAAGGGATAGTCCTATGAGGTTATACCAACTTTTGATGATGATACTTGTCATTGCAAGAAAAAACGCAATCTTCTTGCAAAACCACTACAATCTTCAGCATTTCACAGCAATGAAAAATGTTGAAAGATCATGAAATACGATACGCGATTAGATAAACACGTTTTAAAATGGAAGATTTTCTTAATACCACAAATTAATTCATAAACTAAACAGACTCATGTCTGAAAGTCATTTTGTTAATTTTGAATTTTGCTATTGAAATATTTCCAGAGACAATTTTGAGTCTGACAATTGAAAACATCTATAAGCAGGCACACTTCATTTCAGCGTAAAAAATAAGTTTAATTTATACTTTCATTTTTTCTCAGAAAGTTCTACAATCGCTTCGAACATTGAAAAAGATATAAATCTCTAATACCCATTAGGCATAAATACCTAAGCCATAATGGGCGTTAGACTAGAGTGGCCCAAAAAAAATTTATCGTACGATATTGTCCCAACCGTATTTTAAAAATTTGAACAAATACAAGAAATATAAGCTGTTTCTTTCATTAAAATTCCAACCGGAACCACTTGCACAAGCCACTTGAAAATATTGTCATTTTCACAGTTTCATTGAGTTAAAAATGTTTATTTCGAAAAAATACATCAACAAAGTTGTATTTGTTGTCTATAGTATTAAGTTTTATTGTTTTTAATTTGTTTACACTAACTTAGTGTGTAACAATCAGCAGAATAGTCAAAAAAATATCAAAAAAATTACGGATCCATAATACCCCCATGATATAGTTATTTTGTGAAAAATCATGAAATTCCTCAATTATAACCAAGATATACAGAAAATAAGGCACAAAAAGAAGGAATAAGGTAAGAAATGCGTAGGTTCTCTATGGCGCTCAAACCAATGACCACAATATGCATATGTTCTTTTCTTATGAATAAATTGCCCAACTCTTCTAATTTTTTATTTTATGAAAAATAGCTTCAAGATTGCCATTTTGGACACTTTTTGACTATTGTGATGATTGGTTCAAAAACTAAGTTAGCATAGAAAAAGATTAAATGAATAAAACTTTCTATATTTTATCGAAATAAAACATTGTTAATTCAACGAAACTGTGAAAATTCCCATATTTTCAAAAGACTTGTGCCAGTGGTTCCGGTTGGAATTTTAATGAAAGAAACAACGTAATTTTTTTCGACGGCGCCGGTGGTTGAGTGATAAGCGTGACCGCCACTCATTCCAGTTGGCCTGAGTTCAATTCCAGCCGAGGTCGTTGAGTTTTTTGTGAGGTGAAAAATCTGTGGTCACGTCTTCCTTCGGAAGGGAAGTAAAGCCGTTGGTCCCCGGTCCATGAGTTAATGGATCGATATCTAGTCCAGATAGTGCGGAGTCACCTCTCTGGCGTCAGTAAAGAAGAAGTAGAATCCAACTTTTATACTTACTAACAAAAATATCCTCCTCCCGCCTGGCCGGCGCCCGTATTGATCAATAAACACTTTAAGATTATCGTGAGTTGCACATTGACAGATGTTTCGCTACTTCCAAGCATAGTTATTTACTTATTCCCTGTGCAACTTCACCTAGTCCAGATCGATAACGGAGTAGCAGCCAGGGGTGGTCGCACAAGCTCAAGCTTAAGAAACAACGTATTTTTTGGTTTTTGCTAACATTTTCAAAATCCGGTTGGCAAATTATTGTGCGTATAAATTTTAATGTAAAATACATTTTAGCTTTAATATGGGAACCCGTAGATGCGTAGAACAACCTGCAAAACGGCGTCAAATAATACAACGTTAAAGCTGAGATCCTGGATAGATAGATGACGATGGAATAGAAGTGCGCTTACACGACCTAGCGCCGCGCATTAGACATTAAAAGATTTATGTTAAAATACGGAGGAGTAGAATCCGTTATAAACGATACTTGAGGAAAAAAATGCAGTGGTCTTCATGTTGTTAAAATGCAGTTGGTGAATGAAGTTGTGCACCTACCGGGTTGGGACGACACATGTGGACAAAAAAACAACTCGCTTCCAACTACATTGGATTCGGGTAATTTATAATTAATCTATAACCCAATCAATATGAGTATTTTCGGAACGGGCTTGACGAGTAGATGCCAGAGATTGATTTTTGACACCATTTTGAAAACCAAGAAGGCGACATCCGGTTTAGCGGAATTCTCTATATTCCAATCAATATGGATATTTTCGACATAAATGGCGACATCTCTATTCTAAAAGTGTCCAGATTGAAGCTTTTCAGATTTGTCTATAGTAAAAAATGCGTCATATCAATTATGATGGATTTTTTTACTATAGCTTCGTCATGTTGAATTTTTGTAGGGTGACGATTATGAATTTTGGATATGGAGATCATCTCGAACCCAACATTACCCAAGTAACCACCAAGTATGTACTAGTATATGCAGTAAAGTAGCATTTTATTTGGATTCCAGACGCTTCTTGCACCATATGAGCATTTTCATGCATAACTGTGATAATAACTATAACTTGCAATTAATAAACTATTTAAAAACTTGTCATTAATCAGCATTTTGAAGGAAGAAAAGCCGTAAAAAATAATTTCATGGCACAGCAATAATGGAGAGGTTTATTGTGCCAAAAGCGGTTTTTAAAAAGCAATTTCCATGTCTGTTGGTTACTTGGGTAACATATTGACTTTTAATAAATAATCTAATTCAACTCTGTGTGGTATAAGTTGGTCACCCTGTAAATATGAATGGGATCCGTCTGTGCATTAGTGATGAGAACTATGCGTACCAACTTTTCACATACACACATTGTGCATCTGATGAGGAATGATGTTAAAAGTAAAGTGAAGTAAAATTTTATTTTCTTTTTGAATGTTGGTGATTTTTATTCATATTGCGTTATTTTTTCTAAATCTTGTTAGGGTTTCGATAACCGACCACATTTTTCTAAATGGCATAAAATGATCATTTCACTAAATTGTCAGTAACATTTTTCATATTGACGGAATAAATTTAATTCCTTCACCAGTTCTTAGGTAAGGCCTCTAGCATTCCATTGGTATGCTTATGTCCCAATATTATGCAATTTGAGAAATGTTATGAGCCAAAGACAAAAGCGTGCCGACAACCGACCACATTCCACTATTGTTGTCACATTTTTCATATTCGGACACCCCACATATATTAATTGTGTCATCGCAGTTCATCTGATTGACGCAATAGACAAAAACGTGTTTAATCCACCTAACAGTGTGATGAGACATTTCTTATAACTCTTATCACTCTTCGGATATTATATCGTTTGAGAACATTTAGAACTTGATGCTTCGCGATGTTTTTGATAACACATACTACATGGGATAGTGGCAGGACTCAGAGAATCGCTCAAATCAGCATAGGACAACATCAGTACTAGAAATCTCAAACCAAATCAATGGGAAAGCGAAAAAATGGCCCATAAAATAGACATACCAACGAATTATTGTTAATGCTCTGTTAATAAAATATCTATATTGTGGTGGGAAAACTTAATTTTCCATAAGGGGTTATATATTGTACTGAGCCAAAAAGAATGGAAATTTTTTTTGAATCGATTTGAAGTTTATATTTTACTCAAATTTCCAACGCGACTGAGAACTAAGAAATCAACGCTTTTTCTTGAAAAAGGTGATACTAGCAGTGATACCATTCAAAGAAAATTAACAGTGAATTTTTCCAGACTTGGTTTTATTTCCTATTTAAGAACTACTATGTGCACAGTGCTCTGAAAATCTAGCGAAATCATCTTAGGGCACCAGCGGGTCTGTAAAGAATACTAAAAATTAATTTCTATTCCATAATTTTCAGTTCAGCAATTCGAGAGATCGTGCTCACCGCAAGCCATGAAAAATAGACTACGTTGTGAAGCGATGGTCACTATTTATTAAAAAATCACGGTTAAATAAAAAATTAAACCATTAAAAAATTTCAAATAGTTTATAATTTTCACAAACTTATTAGGAAAAATTGTTTAATAAGCTTTCGTAATATTGTGTAGGAAAAAACCTGAAAATTTCAGTATTTTCTCTATCTGCAACAAATAATCCCTTAAGTATACCAATTAATTGAAATACGAATTGGAAAATGAAATGTACCTATTAATGTGAAACACAGTGAATAATACATACCATAAAGACCCATTTTTATCAGTCTCATGGCGTATTTTAGGCTGACAAAATGGGGACATTGACTAAATCGTGCAATTTTTTTTCTTTATAATAAACTGAAGCTGTTAAAATATTCTTCACGTCCCTTGATGTAGTCTGATAACTACTTCTGATTATGATGAACTTTTTATTTTCGCTTATTTCGCATATCTTCATGATAAGAAAAACATGCTCAAGAAAGGATTTACTCGAATTCAGTCTTGTTCGTCTGCTAGAGCCCATCAAACATATGTTCATATTTGGCTGATAAAATTGGGGTTTCAATGTGTTATAATAGATATTCAGCATTCGAAGAAGTTTCTTTTGAACGAGTGTAGAACGACTTTGTTTCTACTTACTTGAAATCAGCGGCGTAACCAGAAATTCGGTTTGGTGAAAATCAATCATACTGTCCAAACGGCATAATTCCGAAACCGTGATTTTTGAAGTTTTAAAATTATGCAGAATTAATTTTTCAGAAAATAATAACAGAGTTCATGAATAAAATTCACCATAAATACTTCTTGGACGATATACCGTCAAAATTGTTTTATCAAATGATGCGCTGTTTAACGTTTGTAAAACTCATCGAAGATACTAAACCTCCGAAATTGGCGGTTTCAAAATGATGCTATCTTGACCTTAAATTACTGTTTTTAAACATTTGACCTATACATATAATTGGTCATACAACAAAAATCAAATGCTCATCACAATCGATCAGAACCTGCTAGAGTCGAATGGAAATCGTCATTTTTCGTCCAATCAATAAAAAATTCAATAGCAGCCGATGGGAAGGTTGTACCTTTCATTTGAGACTAACTTTGTGCAAATCGGTCCAGCCATCTCTGAGAAACAGAGGTCACATTTTTTTTCCACATACACACATACATACACACACAGACATTTTCCGATCTCGAAGAACTGAGTCGATTGGCATATGACACTCGGTCCTCCCGGTCGGGATTAGATCGACGAGTTTTAGAGTGAATGAGAAAGGCAAAAACATTTTAAGCAATTGTTGAAATTTATGCATTTTTTGTTGAGCAGTTCTATGTTTCATAGAATTAAATCAATTTTAACTTCGCTTCCTATTAAATAAAGACCCTTATTACAGTACATCTCTACAAAAACGAGCTCAATTTGAAAATAAATCTGAGGATTATGATTGATTACAGAACTCTGGAATTTTCTATTGGAATGTTTTCAGGCAGGAATTTGATATTGCTGCAATTAGACAACTGTGAAATCAAGACCAATAGATCAGTTACATATCAAGACCCCATTCCGACAATTTATCAAAAGTCCTCATGATGTTTACAACAACAGGTTATCAATCTACGGATCAAATAATTGTTATTGTAATATTGAATTAAATCAGTCAGCATCAATAAATTTTCAACTTCAATCCAATATTTTTTTGGGTGTGGTAGGGGGGAGGGTTGTATGGTGTACCCCAAAACCTTCTCTTGGCTACGCCGTTGCTTGGAGCTATTTATTTCGCTTTTCATTTTCCGATATGTTTCAGATCGATCCGATGGTTATAAGTTAGAAATATTGCAGTCAGAAGGTTCGCACAAATGAACATTTTAGTACTGATAAGTGATCAAGTTCCTTCCAGACAACTTGGAAGTGTTCGGTGATTATTTCTAGCGGTTGTAGATAGTAAAATGAAATACAAAATTCGTTTTATCGAAATAATGTTTAGCTTATTTCAATGAATTATTACTATATTGAACAATAAATAGGCGACAAAGAGTAATCAACAAACAACAAGCCATAACTTTTAAAGTATTCAAAATAGATATTTAATGACTTTAGCAAAGTTATTCGCAAAAGTAAGAGCTACAAATTTGCTGAAGACATCATTTCGATATAATCACTTCCAAGAAAATTTGTGAAAATATCTCACTCATAGGGGGATTAATCAGCAAAAGCACAATACCAAAGAAAAGGGCATATTACCTCCATTAAATTCTCCTAAGATACTATTGACCTAAAATAAGCCGTTTTGGCGTTAATAATAGATTACATGTTTTTGGTCATATTTCTGGCAATGGGAAATGATAAAAATCTTTCGTCGGCGTTTAATGTTAAATATCTCTTTTGATAATAGTCCGATTTCAACAATCTATAGCTTGTTCGAAAGGTATTCGTTAAAGCTGTCTAAATATATATAAATTGTTAATCTATATTGTCAATTTCGGCAGATAATTTAAAAAAACTGCAAAAAACGCCATTTTTACGCATTCAAACATTCATATCTTGGAAACTAAACATCAGAATCAAAAACAAATTAATAGCGTTCATACTGTTTTTTAGTTCTTTCATTTAAAATTGGTTTGGATAAGATCGGTTCAGCCATTGCTGAGAAACACGAATGAGAATTTGTCCGTTACATACACACACACACAGACACACACACACACAGACATTGTCCCAAATCGTCGAGCTGAGTCGATTGGTATATAAGACTCGGCCCTCCGGGCCTCGGAAAAAATCTTGAAAGTTTGAGCGAATTCTATACATTTCTTTTATAAGAAATGTAAAAATCTTTCGTCCGCATTTAATGTTAAATATCTCTTTTGATAATAGTCCGATTTCAACAATCTATAGCTTGTTCGAAAGGTATTCGTTAAAGCTGTCTAAAAACATATGAATTGTTAATCTATATTGTCAATTTCGGGAGATAATTCAAAAAAACTGCAAAAAACGCCATTTTTACGCATTCAAACATTTATATCTTGGAAACTAAACATCAGAATCAAAAACAAATTAATAGCGTTCATACTGTTTTTTAGTTCTTTCATTTAAAATTGGTTTGGTTAAGATCGGTTCAGCCATTGCTGAGAAACACGAATGAGAATTTGTCCGTTACATACACACACACAGACACACACACACACAGACATTGTCCCAAATCGTCGAGCTGAGTCGATTGGTATATAAGTCTCGGCCCTCCGGGCCTCGGAAAAAATCTTGAAAGTTTGAGCGAATTCTATACATTTCTTTTATAAGAAATGTAAAAATAGGTGATTCGTTCTGCTTCACGGAATCATACGCGGTGTTGAAATACACATGCATCCCCTACTTGTTAAACTATGGATCGTTGCTTAAATATCTGCCGTTCCGATTGTCCTGTTCGAAAGCAAATGAGCACAGTTTGCTGAACAAAAATTCGTCGACCGCCTTAAGAATCGGCACGTCTCAATTCTACAATCCTACAATCCATTCAACTAGTCAAGATGTCGTCAGCTTAATCCGGTCAGCTTGTGTATAATTCCTTCAATTTAGTCAGATACTTCTAACTTTCGGAAGGGCAACACAGCTCTGCAGTTTACAACGTCCTCCGTATTATTTGCCCGTGTCGTTCTGGTCGTTTGGAATTCAACAAAAACTTTGCAGCATATTCGCTTAGGGAAAACTGGTACACAAAATGGGCAACCCTATATTTCAAATGAATATTAGTTTCCTCTACTACTGAAGTGTTCAATACCGTAAACCGGGGTGACTTTGATCATCGGGGTGACTTTGATCACTCAAAACTTTTTTCGTAGATAACTTATTTAACTAGAATCTACCTAATCATTCCCATTTGAATTAAGTTTTACTCCAAGCTTATAAAGTAGTGTTTTGTTATACTTTTTGAATATATTGTTCGATTTTTGAGTACAAAATATACAAAAATCCAAAATTTTACTTTACCTTATTTTGACGAAGCTTCGTAAAGTGTCTATTTTTTAAACAACAAATAAATCTTAGATTTTGGCAAGAATAGAAAATTCCAATCGAGTTTTTATTTCTCTTAAGAGTCGGATATGCTAAATTGATTTTTATTAGCTAGCTAATTTTTAAAACATTTTTTGTTAAACTATTTCGCAATTTTTTCAAATTATTTCAAGCTTAAATTCGCAATGTTTTTTATATTTCATACTCTAACGTGTTAAAATGGATGAAACTCTTTGTCAATTGATAAATCGCTGAAATAAAACAAATTTAGTGGTTAAACAAGTTTTTAGAATCTGTTATTCAAGTTGGACTCAAATTATACGAATTTTTGTCACTCGAATTTTACAGTATAGTGAAATGCATTGTACAATACGAATTGACATCTATTTAGCAATGAGTATCTTTTCAGAATTAGCTTAAATAAACATTTAAATGAAAAACATTGTTTTCAAGAACTCAGTGTGAGTGAACATACAGGTTATCAATGTCACCCCGGAATACGAAAACGGACTTCAAATTATAATGATTTTTGAAAAAAACAGTAGTAAGCGGACAATTTCAGGAAAAACCATCCAATCTTCTTTGTCATGCATCAGTACATGGTTTAAAAATATTAAACTTGAATAAAATGTGCTACGCCGAAAAATATGTAATGATTACTTCGAAGAATGATCAATGTCACCCCGGTTTACGGTACTTCTCCTCCATCATCAAGGCTGCATCAAATTTCCAATTTTAAATCCTATTCGAATAAATTTTCATTTGCATAATCAGATGGGCGAGGGTCTGTGGTTTCTGATTCGAACTCATTCGAATGTTTTCCGGATCATCATATTCTATGCACTGCCGAGAAATCTAGTCATACTTACTTCCTGAATCTCTTTGACTTCATGCTCCCTATCTACTAGACATTTTACTTCTTCCAAATCGCCACAAAATACCATTCTAACTCGCCTTAAAATTTTCATGAGTTTACTGCTTAAACTCGATTTAATTTTTATAAGCCGCCTAACACCTAACCTAACCACCTTATCTTGTGATCCTCGGGTCAATTTCCAATCAACTGATTGGATTCCTGTTTTAGCAATACTTCCTCAGTCGGCTGTTCGGAGTTCAAATTGCTGTAGTTTAGGGAACAAGTAAATCACTCTTGGTGGCCGGCTATCCAGAGTTTACAAGAAAAATCTAATTAAATATCTTCTTATTCTAAATTTTTATGTACTCGGAGTCTAACCAAACCCACCACAAAGAAAAGATTCATTTTGCAGTCGCCTTGCCTGCTTCTGGTTAATCCTAGACCAATACCTGTCCTTCAACTCAACTGCGTGTTACTTAGGGACCACCCATAAATGATGTAACATTTTTTGAGTGATTTTAACTCCCTCTCCCCCTCCCTCTAAATACCCCCTAGCAATTACGTAGCTTGACGGTAACCCTGCCCCCCCTTGTCACGGTAATTTCTTTTTGAAATTCTATTCTATTCCCCTTTAAAAAAGCTACGTAACATGACATGACCCCCTACCCCCCTGTCGTCACACATCATCACAAAATACAAAACTCCCTCCTTTGTGTTGGTTTTTACCCTGGAGGACTTTTGAGTTTGATCCTCTCTGTAGTTTCATGAGCCTTCGTTCATGGATTGCGGGGTTTCTTCTGACAATTGATCAAAAGGAATTAGGAAAGACGAAATCACTATGGCCCCATGAATTACGATTTTATGTACCGACACTGGCAATCATACAGGCCAACGACAATTTGTGAGGTTTTAAACGCATATTCATCGTAATTTTTAGGTCGATTTGACATTTTGAAAATAATAAATTGTATTCTTAATATTGACATATTTTCCAACAGCAAAAAATTTGGCAAGCTATATTAACCCTCTCCTACCGCTCCCATATTGAACAACATGCTTCATATTTTCTCCTTAACCCTTAAATGTGTGATGTAATTTTTGAATAAAGGGTTTTATAGTCGTTTTTGAATATATGTTTTTGCATACAAGAGACCGCATGCGACAAATGGTTATCCCTGGATTTGATAGCATTTGCTTTATAGATTCGAATGAATATGGCTTTATCTGCGGAAATTTGCTGTTTGAAGTGCTATTTCATACCAAAATGTTGCTTTTTTGACACTAAAACTTTCGATAACTCCACAGATATAAGAGATAGAAATAAACTTGTATAACAAATATTGTGTATTTTCTTATGTCGAACAAAATCTTAGAACATTTTGACATTCTAAAAAATCACCCGGAAGTTTTTTTGAAAAAAGTGATTTTCTTGAGTGTATCAAAAAAACTCCTCAAATGTGTATTAAAATCAAAAGATAGGTACATAGTCTCTCCAGCAAAATTTTTTTCTTATTTCATTCCCAATAACTTTGCTGAATACAGTTTTCTATTATTTTCATAAACGACCAAACAAAAATTTGCTTCTCAGCTTTAGGGGGATTAAACACCAAACCAATACTTTATGGGGAATATTTTATAGACTAAATTTGTTGAAGACACTATGGCTCTAAAATCGTTTTTTCGCGGTGAAAACAATTTCGATCACATTTTTGTCTATTTGGAAACACGTCACTGAGTCGGTGGTCTTCCTTTAAGTAGGTTAGATATCAAATCAAAATTTCCTATCCTATGCCAAATACCGGTGAAGATGGTCGTGGCCAGTAATGACGATTCTCATGCTATTGGTTTATTCGACTCGAAAGATAAAATGCTCAGTCACGAACATTGATCTTACAAGTAAGATGAGTTAGATTACTTATTAGCAACGTGATAATCGTTATTATACGATCTACGAATAGCACCGTGCTTCGCAACGCAACGCAACAACGCTGAGATTTTTCGCTCATCGATCTATACGTAGCGGGAAGTCCCATACACATATGTACTTAGATATGGCATTATATCGATCCGAGCTTCGATCAGTAGTTAGTGTGAATGCGTGACCCCTTAACGCAGCGGTTCTCATCCTTTTTCGAACCACGGACCCCTTAGAAATCACCCTGGGTTGCTGCGGATCCCCACGGATAAACATCGATTTGGTATGCTATCAATATGTTATTTTCAGTTTGTTGGGAAGCAAGACCTGAAAATTCAATATGCACTCGGAAAATATATTTTTCTTCTTGGACCCCCAGCAATGACTTCACAACTGATGCGCTTTGTATATAGAAACTAACTTCCTGTACCAAAAACGAAGTAACAACGACTGGTCTAGAATCTCTAAATCAACAACCAGCACAATAAATGCCGATAAAGGCGGATTGAGAACAGCGGCCTGTAAATGTAAGAAACAAATAAGAATTTCTTAATTCGAACAACATGAAAGCTGTACCGATTAAGACATGTCCAATTAATTTTTAATATTTTTATTCGTCTTCGAGCTGGTTACAAATGTTACCGACCAAGTAAACAATCCATTTAAAGCCTCAGATAACAAAGAGTAGCCAGAATTCAGGGGCCACATTATGCAAACAATTCGTAACGACTTTTTCATACGAGCTTGTATACAATAAACCATTCGTTTCAAGATGTGTAATGTCACCCCATGCTCGTAAGCTGTTTGACCAGGGGCTGACGAAACTCGATGGATGTGTTTCGATCGACGATTAAATCTATGCCAAAGCCGTTTTCGAACCAATTTCTGGCCTCAAATACACACCTAGAAAAAATAGTGTAAATTTACGTCTCCTGACCCTGACATATACGAGCATCAAAAATGACATAGTTTTACGTTTGATTTTAATTTTACATGACGTTTAATTTCGTAAATCATGTAATTTTACTCCACATGCAGCGTTTGTTCTGAATGGTAGGAAGTGTAATTTTATGTCATCGCGCATGTAAAGTATATGTTTCATGTAAAATTAAATGGAACACGGTAATGTTCCGTCATTTCGTAAATTACGCTTTGTTGAATTGTGTCATGTTTGCAATTACGTCAACGATAATATTCAGATTTTTTGGTGTGTACTTCAATGCCCCTGCTCGCGGCAAGGTTCCTGCTTGACTCAAGTTTGTGTTCGCTGAAAAACATATGATTTGGCAAGGGATCTGTCCACGTGGCCAGAGAAGGATCGTTTTCGTGAAAGTTAACAATATGAATTCCTAAGTAAAGGGAGTATCTCAACAAACGGATTAAGTCCCATGATTGTTCAGTTACATCAGATCTAATCAGCTGCCATTACAGCAAGGATGCGCTACAATGCTACAACAACGATCCCAAAAGAGTTGCTTCCACCAAATTGTCCCCAGTTCCTTGCAATAATTACCGAAGTTTAAGGTGATAATAAGGCGAAAATTGAATATGAAGAAAGCAGTTACCGGCGACATTGGTTGAATGAAGATTTATAATTGGAAGAATTTTTTCTTTTATTTATTCAATATAAACTTCTGTCCCGGATTCTGTTTAAATTTACTGTAAAAGTATTTATCTTTGCTCTGACAGCCAGGCTGTCCTAAGGGCAAAAATCTAAATATAATTTTTATGACTGCTCGTTCATTCCGCTATTGCTGAAAATGAATTAATGGACTAATTGGCTAGACTTCGTTGCATCTGAACATGTCAACCATTGGAATTTGCTTGATACCATTTTGCGCTCAAATAAAAACTTTTTTGCTGGAAGTGAGTCCGAAAACGTCAAAGAATTTGTTGCATTTTTCCAAGCTTCCAGGCTCTGGCTGGACATTGCAAACTCAATTACACTGCTTGGCAAAAGAACAACCAACTAGCGTGTGCTATGATCGCCTATTGTTTTTTTTAAAGTAGAAGAAAAATTACAAAAAATGGCGATTGAAAATTAAACAAAATAAGTGAAAACGAATAAGCGGGTATCAATCCTTAACAGTATCTACTGCTGTTTTCTAAACTACACAAGCTATTCGAAAGTTCGTACAATTGCCTTCAAAGCACGAATCAAGTAACACGTCAACAGTCAATCCGTACATGCCTCAAATGCCATAAAGTGGTAGTTTCAAACGTAATACAAACGAGTTGTATATCATTGCCAGTAGCTGGTGGTAGCTGGTTTGACGGAACGATACCACTACTCCAGAAAGGCCATTTTAACAACAAGCTCATAGGGGTAATTGACCGAATTCACTGATAAATCTGAATACGAGCTCTCGGCATTAAAATCTGATTCACAGATAAGGTACAGTGGATTACTGCAAACCACACAGACGCGATTAACCCTGTTTGCAGCAATCTGGGACTAAGCGTTCGTTTAATACCCTGGGAACTAGCCTTAAGTTGATGAGCAACCTAACTAAATTATCATTCGTAAATCCCATAGTATCGCCATCGGAGGACAGACTGTGTGAACAAAAAGTAGACAAGTTTGTTGAGGAAATTTTCACCATCACCATCCTCAATCAAGTTGTTAGACTTACTAATTGGATTACACAGCTCAAAGAGCACTCGTTCAGGTCACTCTCTCTCTCGTCCTAGGATTAGATGGCGTAGTTAATCACTTTCCATCTTTATCGTCAAATAACTTTCAGTCATTTTCCGACCATCTAATCCGGTCGTTTAATCACGCCCAGGGTCCAATTTTACCAATTCTTATTAATTCCTAGTTTGGCGTATTATTACCCGTATACGTATCTGTTCAGTTTGGTAGAAGTCGCTGTCCCTACCAGCACCGATGACAGAGTGGTTAGCATTTGCTGTCATTCCAGTTCCATCGGGCATAAAACCAGATCATCAAACTGGCTAAGCGACTACTGCTGCTTACTTCCAAGGCGCACTGTATTTGATAATCTCGAACCGGTATTAGGCTAAACTTGACTCTGGTCGTTACTTTCGAATTAATTAATTTATGGGTAACAGGATTATGTGCTCCACACTTGATTGATACTGAAGCGGATGATATTATCGAATTATCAAAGCGAATTAGAGATCCAAATGCTCTGTACGACGATGTAAATTGTCCGCAACATCAACGAATCAAACTAGGAGAAATAAGTGATGGTTTGATACTCGGTAACGAGTTTTCTACTTTTTCCTCCTTTCTAAGTAGCGGTAAGCCATCTTGAAGGGCAAGCAAATACATCAGTTCAAGTTTGCAAATGTTTAACTATCGTGTCGAATGAAATTGACTTCAGATACCTCTTGCCGCGTACCCGGCGTAGAGTAAACTATCCGAAGCAATCGCTTCTCTCCATTACAAGCAGATTGCTATAGCATTACAATTTCCATCAGATTGATTTGCATTTCAATTGGCCGCCCTTCCGGGAGGGAGGTGCTCACCACCGGGTGTGCAAACACTCGTTATATTCTTTCTTTTTAAACCCCTAGTGTCTCTATCAATTCCCGGCAAGCTAATGTCACCACTAGTTAAGAAAACCACTCAACGCTATCGAGAGGAAAATAACGCAAATCGTCAAGTACCTACCTTGTTATCCCTACTAGTCTTGTTTCTCATACTGGATTTACCGTTGATCACAACGTTGGCATTCTCGAACTCAACATCACATGGCGACGGCGGTCCCAAGGCCCACGAATCATCCGGATCGGTGGAGGTTTCGAGCGTTAGGTCGCCCAGTACCACAAAACCGGATTCGCCGGGCTGGAAAAAAAGAGAGAAGAAAATTTTGATATTATTAGATCATAATACACTATTTTGGGAAAGTGGAAATAGGTGAAATTATGGCAATCAATGATCATGGTTGGCAGCGCCCTAGAAAAATCTATGGAAACTTTATCAAATAAAGTAATTTCGCAAACTTCGTTTGGTCAAAATTGATCTAGACTATTTTATGAAAAGTGTTGAAAGAGGTTTTCGGTCTGTAGAAATTTTCAAAGGCTGCCCAATATACAGTGACGGACAAAACAATAAAACCACTCTGTAAAAATTAAAGATTTTTATTACAAGATAAAAACCCTATTTTGACTTTATTAGGTGCTGGTGATGCAGTATTTAATTGAGGGGCACTCCCTGTTTCTGCCGAAGAAAGTACTGTGTTAATATTTTATTTTGGGAAAATGATTTTAGTACGCAATAATTTGGTATAATATATATATTTAGGACAATGTTAGAGGATAGAAAAAACATATACTACAATATGTTAAATTGAAAATTATAAACGTACTAATTGACATTAGTTTCTTTGATTGGTTTCCAAAAACCAATATAATAACAAAAATGCTCTGAGAGCGATGAATATCCATACGATAATTCGCACCAATTATAGTACTGTCATTTGACCCAATATGTTGAACAAAGACGGAAGACACTGCTCTAATCAAGGTTGTCAAATAAATAGAAACAGGGTGAAAATAGGCTCATTATTCTATATTTTTAATTTCGTTCAATTACACTTCACTTTTTATTCCTGTTTATGAGAAACATGGAATTAGAAAATATCAACCACCGCAACGTAATAAAATAACTTTTCTTAACCCAAAAATAAGAACATCACGTTGCAGCATAGTGAAAAATTTATTTTAACTATTTTTCGAATTATGGCTCACAAATGCTGCATAGACCTACATATCTACAATTTGGGGGGAGGGGTGGGTGGTATGACAAAAAGTGACACGTTGTGACATCTGGGGAAGGGGAGTAAGCTAAAATGTTACGTAACAGGTTATTACTGAGGAAGTTTTTCAAAGAATTTGTTACGTAATAGGAAAAGGGGATATGGCGAAATTTGGGACATCGGGAGTCAACATTGGGCAATTTTTTCGTTACGTGATTTATGAATGGTCCCTTGATTACAATCTAGTCACAAGTTCTCTATCGGATTTAGATCTGGAGAATTTCACTTTCGCCATATATTTTATTTATTTATTTTCTAATTCTTCATCTGATCCGTATTGGTCTACATCGAAATTCCTCCAAATTTCGACAATTTTACTTCACAATGTTTTAACCATGCCGATGAAAAATGAACTTTTAATGCAGTTCTTGATATTTTTCGCAGGTAGCGTCTTAACAACAATATATTTTTGATGTGTTATCGGAACAGATTCATTTGATTTATTTTATCCGTCAATTTAATTGCATTCATACTATTTAGCCTATTTAGTTTTTTAGTATTTAGTATTTAGTTGGTAACATCTCAATTACCTTTGGATGTGCCTTTTACTCAACTTTTACGCTTGAGATGGAAGTCTGTGCTCTGTGCCGAAATTGATGTTGCTGCTCAGTTTTGCACGATCCAAGGGAAACTTGGCCTTAATCCCACTGCTCTGTCATCGATGTTACGTGATATTCGTTATGGAATATTGTTTGTTTGGGGTTCATTCTTAAACAATGTGCAGAAAAAAGTCTAAAAATGGTTGTTTTCATTAACTAGTACGTCTCAAATTTTTGGCTTTCCTCTAGGTAATTCATAGCTTTTTCCCAAGTGTCAAAACGCGACATCATTTATGAACGGCCCTTGCTAATATCTTTAGAGCAGACCTTCCAGTGAAAAATGGGATCGACAGGATTTTTGTGCGTTTTTAGGACCTTGTGTCACATCTTTATGTTTGTTATACATACTAAGAATACCAAATCATGAGATTAGAGAAGCAAGCCCCCCCCCCTTTTTAAATTAATTTCATTATTTCATTTATTTTTTAAATTTTGTCGATTTGAAGGGTGGATATTCAAAATCGTATAACTGTTAATTCTTCAAAATTGGTTATAATTATTTTCTTAGTTTTTTTAATTTTATTATTTCTATTTTGATTATTTTATTCAATTTAGTAATCAAATTATTTTTGTATTTCTTATTCTCTTTAGTCATTTTATTACATTAATATTAATTTTATTATTTTAATTATATTTGCTGCATCGATGTTTGTCGTTGGCTATTTTCTACAAATTTAAGACTAAGAGAAACGGAAGCAATGAAATTGAAAGATGGATAGGTATTCTAGAGCGATTCAGTAATAAACTTAGAACGGAAAACTAGGACTCCGCATGCTCATATGAACATGATCGAAAGGAAATTTGAAGAATCCTTTATTAAATTTATTAATTTTCTTAAATGTTAAATTTCATTAATTTCAATCAATCTGATCGTTTAACTATTAAATTGATTTAATTATTTATTTAATTGAATTCGTCAATTAATTAAATTTCATTTAATTCATGAAACACAATTATTTATTTAATTATAATTATATAATTCGTTTCATTCATTTAATTTATCTTATTCATTTCATTCATTCAATCCAGACTGGCTTCTCGTCCTGCCTGGTTCAGTATCTAAAACTCACCATAACGGGGGAAGCAAACAAATCTACCCGGGCGTCGCTTTGTCTATTTTCAAAAGCAACAACAAAATACTTTAACAAAAATAAGTGACGCAGCAAAGCTATTTTATTATCCGATAAGTGGAAAACTGTGTTGCTGCTGACTTTACGAATTATCCCATAAGACTACCTGAAGGCAAGCAATGGTTGAATAAGAATATGAAGCTTAACAGAGTAGAGGTTACGACTCAAAACCATATTCGCGTCGCAGAACAACATTAAAACACGTCCTCGAATGTAAAAACATTTTATGCGGCATCCCAGAATATATAGACGATGACGCTGTTGAGGTACGACTACATGACATAGCACCGCGTACTAACGTGAATATTATCAAACAACACACGTCAAAATATGGAGAAATAGATACAGTTAAGGATGATACTTGGAGGTACATCTCCCCAAATTTTGTCTTGCAATCAAATGTCCACCCTCCTACGTGACCACCCAATACAAATTAATTTAAGCTGTTGCTGTAGCCGCGTTGGAATAGGTAGAACAAAATACATGGCGAATATTTTTTGTGGCGCGTGTCCTGTCGCCTCGTGTGCGCACAGCTTTAAAGTGTTACAAAAAAATTAGTCGCGCACTCCGGGTAGATCTCTAGATGCCAATTTTGTGATCAGTCGCTACACGACAGAAAACTGTGCGCAGATACTGCTAAGAAAATTTCATATGTTACGTCCCAGATCCCCGTATGATAAACCTGCCAAACTTTATATAAATACGTTTATCAATCAAGACTTTATAAAAATCAGAGCGTGGGTAATTTTAAAATGGCGGCTTCATACATAATTTCGTTAACTTAAAGAAATTACAATGATTTTAGGTTTTAGGTTACTACAAGAGGTTGCAGGATCGTAGTTTTTGGTCCATGTTTCGCGCGGAAGAGCAAACGGAAATCGCCATTTCGAAGCCGTTTTTAATTTCACCCAGATACTGATTGCTACGAAGCCATAAAAAGGACCTCCCCTTAAGAACGATTGCGCCCAGTACAAAGAAACCAATTGCCATTACCAATAGTGAAGTAACAACGATTGCTTCAAACCACCAACCAGCGACACTAATACTAAAAATGTCCATGGCCACCCGTAAGGGCCGGAAAAAATAAGAACTTTAGAACGGTAGTAATATTGATGCAGAACCGATGACGACATGGACGTGAACGAAAACACGAGAGAAGGCAGACCGACTGACCCTTAAGTTGCAGTGGACAATGCAGCTAATCTTTAACCGCCAAAGAAGAGGATCTTAACACGCAGCAGCAAACTGCGTTAGAAAGACCCAATGAATGGATAATTTTTATTTCCACATATTACACAAATCCTAAAAGACCCACGACTCAAGTGGGCCGTGACAAATTAACGAAAGAAGAAAGAAAAATTATAATCATATTATTTATTTCAAAAACTTTTGTTACTTTGATTTATAAATTTTATTCGTTATCTTCTCTTTATTTAATTTTAATAAATTTCATTATTTTAATTAAATTTGTGATTTTTCATTTTATTATTTTCATAATTTTATAAATTTTGTAGATTTTAGTGATTTTATTATTTTTTCATTTGATTAATTGAATGAGTTTTATTATCTCTTCAAATTATATTAAATTTTTATTCATCTTAATTTTTTTCAATATTTTAGTTTACAATTTAGACAACGAAAATTATCAAACCCATTTATGTCAAAAAAACGTTGATGGATGAAAAACAAACAAAATTAAATTACACCAAAAACATGAACGAACTTTTTGAACAGCGGTGTGTTGTGTTGCATAAATAAATACACTTGTATAATCAAAAGTAGGTGATATTCCACCCAGTGCTAAATTGGGTTTCAATACACCGAGATTTTCGAAATAATACAACAAACGATTAATCTTCTATAAATTCTCGGCAACCGGCTGCCCAGAGCAATGCCTACATGATAACACTTCTGAGAGTTGCATACATCGTTTTACTTATTAAGGTGAATCTAGATATATGTTTAATCCCATTCCATTAACAAAACCACTTTCCCTTTACAACCGTGGAGCTGCCGAAGTATATACGGTCTTCATGAGACCGGTTATTACACTAACATTCCGTTTCTTTTCCGATGACTGTAAGGACGAGGTGGGCGCCGTTAATAACAATTCGAAATGTTGTAGCAACTACGAATTGTATGGTCATCATGTTCATGCTCATTTTATAACTTCAATATTTTAATATTTTTTTTGAAATTTTTTTGCCTATTTTTTAATTTATTCTAATAATTTTATTGCAATAATTTTATTAATAATTATTCTATTATTAAATTATGTTTTTTTTTTTTCATTTCATTAATATGATTAATTTTTAGTATGTTGTTTATTTTGTTGGTTTAATAATTTTTATTTATATTAATCACTTCATTCATTTTGTTCATTTCACTCGTATCATTTATCTAAATAATTTTGTTCATATTATTCATTATAATCATTTTATTCGCTCTGTTAGCTTTATTCATTGAATCATTTCCCTTTTTCACTTGACTAATTTTGTAACCAAATAATTCATTTTGGTTTTTGACGTAAATGACAATACCATCTTTAAGGAAGGGGAGGGGGGGGGGGGGGGTGTAAGGATTACAGCTCGAAAAAAAAAACACTTTTTGCGATTTTGTTTAGAACTTTGCGTGAAGCGAAATGATCAAAACTTTTGCACATTATAGTGTATCATTTCAATAACATGCTGTAATTCTTCTAAGCAACAATATCGACAAACGACTAGGTGACGAAGCTTTTTGCAGAACATCTATGGAAAAATATGATTTTCGGTGGTAGGGTAATGAGCCTATTTGCGCCATGTTTCTATTATCACCCTATCCATTTGAAGCCGTTGGTTAGAGCAGTGTCTGCCATCTTTGTTCAACGCATTGAGTCAAATGGTAGCGCAAAAATAGGGGCACTCGATTCGAGTTTTCATTGTGCTCAAACACGAGAATTTTACTGTTTTCAACGCATTTGTGTTATTATATTGGTTCTTAACAACGAAGCAAAGCGGTTGATGTCAATTTTTACGCATTCTATTGATTGTAAGGCAAGAAATTATCGAATTAGTGAGGCACCTTGCTTAGTATGGTGAAAATAGGCTCATCACCCTACTTGCCATTCAAAAACTATTAACCGATTTTTTCCACACTTTGGTTAAGGGGTTGTATACAAAGTTGAAACTCAAAAAAACGAAAAAAAATATTGAATATTCTGAAACTACATACATACTTTCGAAAATATTTGTGCGAAATTTCATCCAGATCGGAGCACCAGATTTCAAACTACAGCCGTTCACAGCGCGCTGGTTCTTAACTTCTAACACAAAACTTTAAACGCAATTATCTCAGAATGAAGTTTTTTGAAAAGTACCGTTGCGGTGAACGTGATATCTCGAATACTATTCATCCGATTTTCATAATTTTTTTTGAGTTGTTTGTATTTACTTTCTCGTGTACTTGAACAGTTCTTTTTTCATCCAAAAATTTTCGATTTTTTGCTATGAATTTTTGTTTAAAATTTTGAACACCACAACATGTTTTTTTTCGCTGGAAATTTTTTTTTTATTTGGAAACCGATCCGTTCAAGTACACCACAATACAATTTTCTTCAATAATATTTTTACTTTTTTGATTTCAGTTGAGTGGTTCGGCTTGGAGAGCGTTCACCGCACACCTCTGCCAAAAACACGCTTCAGGAGACAAGCCATAACTTCGGCAACCTTGAATATTTTTTTTTGATTCATCTTGTTTTTTCGAACTTCGAAAGTGCTACCAACGACCTGTCTTTCGCTTTTTCAGATAAAATTTGCCTAAAACACAATTAAAAAATCACGAACCTGGCTTACTTTTTTGCCACAACTTTGTATATAACCCCTTAAGTAGTTTTTGAATGGCAGATAACACCGCAAATCATGTTTTTTTCAGAGACGTTCTGCAAAAAGCTTCGTCACTGAGTCGTTTGTCGATATTTTTTCATAAAAAAATTACAGCATGTTATTGAAATGATAATGTATAAAAGTTTTGATCCATTCGCTTCACGCAAAGTTCCAAAAAAATCGCAAAGAAAGTTTTTTTTTCACGCTGAAACTCTTAAAGGCGAACACGAAATTATTGCTACACATTCAACAGGGCATAACTTTTTTACCATTGGGTAAAAATCAACCAAATTTTGCACACTTTCTCATTGATGTGTATTATTTACATGCTGTCAAACTCGAAGTCGTGTTTTTCGATTCAACGAAAATGGAGGTGAACCAACGCGAGTCGAGAGAACAAATTCTTTCCAAACACCTGGAATTTCCTGACCTCCGGCAGTTGGGAAAAATGTTGGACATTCACCATTCAACCGTCTCCAGAGTGTTGAAGCGGTTCCAGGAGCGGTTGACGTTGGACCACGGCAAAGGAGCTGGAAGAAAACCGGGACCGGAGAACAAAAAGACGGAGGGAAAGGTGAAGCGAATGAATAAAGCAAATCCCAACGTCTCAAGCCGTGATTTGGCTAGAAAGCTCGGCATGTCGCAGAATGCAAAGAAGAGAGCTGGACTACATACATAAAAGGTACAGAACTTCCCAAACCGCGATGAGCAGCAACAATCGACGGCTAAAACTCGGGCACGGAAGCTCTACGAGAAGATGCTGACAAAATATGGCTGCTGTGTGATGGACGACGAAACGTATATAAAAGCTGATTTTAAGCAAATTCCGGGGTTGGAGTTTTTCACCAGCAAGAGCAAGTTCTATGTGGACGACAAATTTATGAAGAAGAAAATGTCGAAGTTCGCCTCCAAATATCTCATTTGGCAGGCCATCTGCTCTTGCGGACTGAGGAGTGAGCCTTTCGTGACAAAGGGCACAGTAAATAGCGAGATCTACAAATCTGAGTGCCTCGAGAAGCGCCTTTTGCCGTTCTTGCAGCAGCACGACGAAGCTCCGCTATTTTGGCCAGATTTGGCATCATGCCACTATTCTAAAAGTGTCCTGGAGTGGTATGAGGCCAATTCTGTCCATTTTGTTCCAAAGCACATGAATTCGCCAAACTGTCCGGAGCTGCGCCCGGTGGAGCAGTACTGGGCAATTATGAAGCGGGAACTTCGGAAGAGCAAGAAGACAGTCAAAGACGAGAAGGACATGTTAAGAAAATGGAAAAAAAACTGAGAAACTGGTACCGGATGACACCGTAAAGATTTTGATGGAGGGCATCAAGCGAAAATGCGTTCAATTTTACACTCAAGGCTCCATCGATTAACTTTTCTTTTGATTTTTGAAGTAAATATATGTATAAAACTACCCTAAAATTTTGGTTTGATTTTAAACATTATAAGAAAATTGGCATGACATTTTCGGTGTCGCAATAATTTCGTGTTCGCCCTTTAATACCCCCCTCCCCCTTAAAACTTTTTGGTGGTATCCAACGATGAAAACAGATCGAAATGGTAAGTGAAGCGAGAAGAAAGATGTGAAAAAATATCCCCAGAGACAGGATTCGAACCCGAAACCTTTGAGACTCCGGCCCAATGCTATCTCTGGGATATGATGACATCGCAGAAAGAACATATGATTATCGCATTGGCGACAGTGATTGTACCCTGCCTGCAAAGCAATATCAGGCCGGAGTCTCAAAGGTTGCGGGTTCGAATCCTGGGATCTAAGGGAATCTTTTTCAAATAATTTCTCTCGTTTCACTCATCATTTCGTTCTGTTTTCCCCGTCGGATACCACCAAAAATGAATTTTGTAAATTATACCAATTTTATTATTTTAACAATTTTATAAATAGTATAGGGGGAAGTGGGTCAATTCGGACCGCTGGCCAATTCGAATCCCCAGCTGTTTCTCAGCTATGGTAATTTAGTTAAGACCCGTTTTTATCATCCCCTTGGCGAATTTTAAGCTGATAAAATCAGGACATATTTTTTCTGTCTTTTTATTAAACCGAAGCTCTTAAAATATTCTTCTTTGTTCCTTAGATATAGCCTTGCAACCTTTTCTGATTATTTACTTTAAGTTCCCCTTAAGGGGGTCTGACAGTGTAAAATTTAAAAAAAAAAATTAATATTTTTATCTTTGCATTTTTTCGGATCTCTAAAATAAGAGATATATGCCCAAGAAAGGATTTACTCGAATTCAACTTGGTTTGTCTGCTAGAGCCCATCAAACTACCAACTATCAATTTCCATATGAAGCTGATAAAATCGGGTCAAAAAGCTGATAGATTTTATCAGCCCGGCAGATAATATAAAATTGGGTGCTGATAAAATCGGGTCTCCACTGTATTATGAAAACCGTATATATCTTTTTCATGGCAGTCATGTATCTCTGTTCTATCTCACAAATTTTTTTCAGTCTTCGTGTGCGTGCGCTAGGGGCGAATGTTGCTCCGGAGCGCTTTTTTATCGAAAGATTTATTTGAAACGGCTCAATGCGTTACCACAACTGAGCCGTGGGTCTTTTAATTTTTTTACAATAAGTAACAATTAAAAAAAATGCTAAGAATGTCGGTCTGCCAGATCTTGTTGACGCTGTTTGCTGCTGCGTGTTGAGATCGTTTTCCTTGGCGGTGAAGCCGCTTGGTGGTCATTCAGTCTGCCTTCTCTCGCGTTATCGTTCCCGTCCATGTCAGTATCGGTACTGCTTTCTTGCTGTTCACGATCAGAGGTTCTTATTTGTTACTTGTTCTTACGGGTCGCTGTTGTAAATCCGTCTTCATCGGTATTTGTTTCTTTATTGGCGATGCTAGTTGTTCGTCGTTTGAGAGCGGTTTTCGTGGTCGTTGTACCTGCATTATTGCGGTTAATTGGATCGTTGTTTTTGGCTTATCTGAAGGTGACGGTGGCTGCTTGTTAGAGTTGGTTGCAGTGGATGAGTTTTGACTAGTTGCATGGTTTTCCGTAGTGGGCTGTATGGTTACAGAATTGGCATGTTGGGATCCGGAGCGCTTTTTTTGAAAAATGTGTAAGCCGAAAAACAAGATTTTTGCTGACAACAACAATTAAATAAAGTAAGTGCATTAACGTGATTTTGGAGCTGCCGGATAATGTCCGGATGGAAAAAGTCGCCTTGGAAAAAAATGTGCGCAATTGGTCAGGCTTTCAGGAAAAAATAATTAATTGTGAATCGGTTGACTCGTTCCAGTTCTATAGCTCAAAAACCCTTACTAGGTCCGAATTGGCCCAGTTCCCCCTATATTTCATTCATTTAATATTTTTTTATTTTATATATTTTATTAATTTTATGTAGGGGTTATATATGTTGAGATGCGGGAAAAAAGGGAAAAGTTTGAAATTTTGTAAATTTAAGTAGCTATATTTTTATAAAATACTTGTTATACGTCTAACGTAGTAAAATGTCAATTTTCCTGTTTTATAAATCTACTTGAGAACATGAAAAAATATTTAAATTTTTTTTTTGTTTTTTTTTCGAGAGTTGTCCTACTGGAGCTGTAGAGCTAGGTTCTCGGAAGGGCTCCCCGTCAGAATCACATAATACAATTTGCAGACGAGACAGGCAATGTCGCCCAATAAAACACTGCAATAGGCCAATTGTAGCGGGCCGTGATTCTGAATGTGATATTCTTTGTACGGTTCAGGCATGTGCGGGCGTAGGGACTCGGAATCGCGTGTATCATCGCGAAGGGCTCGAATATTTGTACGTTAATGTGCTCGATCGCGTGTGCGTTTGTATGTCGCGTGTGCTAACGTGTAACTTCGCGTGCATAAATTCTATTTCATAACCGTGTGCCTTTCGCATATTCGCGTGTGTTCTAGAATGATCGCGCGCGGACCGTGAATCTGATACTTAATTTTTTGTGTACGGTTCAGATTCCAGAAGGAAGTGGGCTCTTCCATATCATTAGAGATCCCAATCATGTCGTCGTAGAACGCGTGGTCTAGTGGATATGAGCTTTATTTTTTTTTTTATTGGTTCAACTGAATGTATGGACCTAAATTGCTAGAATAAAGGTTAAAGATTTCCAGACGTGACCGATTCATGATCGCGCATTTGCGGGTTGGCGTTTGACATCGCGTTTGTAACTTCGTAAGTACTAAAACGTTCACACAATTGCCGCAGTGTTATCAAGTTTACGCGATCGCGGGCATAGGTGTGCGTAGATGATCGCGAAGGGCTTAAGCGTTCGTATGTTGACGTGTTTGTCCCGTGTGCTCGCGTGTATGTGACTTCGCGTGTATAAATTCGATTTTGAAACCCTGCGGCGATTTATATATTCGCGGACCGTCATTCTGATCTTTAGTTTTCGGTGTACGGATCACATTCTGACAGGGAGAGAGTTACCCCATATCACTAGAGTTTCCGGTCATGTCGCCATGGAACGTTTTGTCTAGTGGATATGGTACTTATTTTTCAATTTTATTATTTTTTTTAATAATTAACAAGGACCTAGATTGTTTGTACCGAGGATAGATACTTCCGGGCGATCCCGATTCATGATGGCGCGAGCGCGGGAGTTTGTAGGTTGACACTTGAGATCGTGTTGGTAAGTTTATGAGTGCTGAGATTTTCACCTTATCACCGGGGTGTAATCATGTTTGCGAGTTCGTAGGCTGCTTGGAAAATCGCGAGGGGCTCTAACGTTTGTGCGCTGACGTGATTTTGTAACGTGTGTTCTTGAATGGTTGCGCGAACCGTGAGTCTGATATTAAATTTTCAGTGCGCGGTTTGAATTCTGGCAGAGAGTGGGATCGTTTATATCGATAGGGTTCCCGGTCATGTCGCCATGAGACGTGTTGTCTAATAGGTATGGGCGTATTTTCTTAATTGGTTCACCTAGGCTTCTAGGATCAAGGATAGACTTTCGGACGTGACTGATTCGTAATCGCGTGCACGATGGCATTTTTGTAGGTTCCCGCTGAGACCGCATTTGAGAATGTGTTGTGAGTGTTAAGACGTTCACTATCACCATCGTTGTTGATTCAGCTGAAGGCGGGTGTAGAATGGCAGTATAGGACTCGAAAAGAAGAAATAAAAGACAATATATGAGAGACGTAATAGATTAGATAGGTACAAGATACAGCTGAAGTTATGATCATCACATGAGACATACATTAGTACTTCAAACACTACTAATACTTGAATAGCCAATCACCACACATAGCACATCCTTTCTCAATTATCTATTTGTTACTGGTTGATTGTTGGTTATGAGCTGGTGAATAGAGGAAAGGTATAGAACAGACAAAAGGCTCATATCAGCCCTCCCGGCCTCCTCGACACACCACTATCAAGGCGTATTGTAATCAACATCTTGAAGCGGGCTTCTTATATAAATCAAATCCTCAGTAGTCATAATGTTTGGTGGATTATTAACATGAGAACTAATTAACCTCTAGTAGTAGAACTTGGTGCAAATAAAAACTAAAAAGAGCGAAGGTCCTTATATTTAGATAACTCTATTGAATATATTGTGGCTTGATGATGTTTACAATACCGTCAATCCCATCAACCTGCGAGAGGGTATGAAAAAATATTTAAAAAATTCGAAGTTATAACAATTTCCGCAAAAACGCGATTTTTTAAAGAGGTTTGCCGTGACTACGATTCCAGTGCAGCAGCTCAAGTGAAAGCATAAAACTAAAAAACTCATTAGTATAGGTACATGTGATGTCCTTCAACGATTCAATGAAAAATATTTTCTTTTCGTGGGCAACAGGAACGACAGGAACGATTTTTCCAAAAAAACCACTATTTTCACCTGAAAACAATTTAATATGCATAGCATTGATATGAAAATTTTGACGTTTCCTCGAAAAAGGCCCTAACCAGTGGCCGAAACGTCGGGCAGTATACAAAAGCCATTCTCATTTCTAGGCCGTAAAAGCCGAAAATCCACTGTAAAAAAAAACTTTTTGAGCGACTTAGTGGAATGTCTTAAAAGGGTTAATCCATCTTCAAACAACACTATGTCACTATGAAGATCAGATTACCACGTGTGAGTTCTAGCAGCTGCTGCTCATTATAGAATACCTTGTTCAAATGCAATTAAGAGAAACACGACGCAAAGATGTTTTTAACCCTCCAAGGTTTTGATATCTTTCCAAGCCACTACAAGATGTCTCATTTAAGACTGTATACATGAAAACACAATAATATTTAGGGCCCCCAAATGCATGGAGGCTCTGAATGGTCTTAATACGGCCTCGTGCTGAAAATGCTGAAAGACATAATGTATCACTCTTAAAGACGTCTGTTGCCGTCGAGTAAATTATGAAATGCACGTTTGTCCGATTTAAAACCTTTCACCATAGATATACTTTGGCGAGATAGGGAAAACTGTGCGGAATTGCGCAATCAAGTAATAAAGATATGTAAGGGGTTGCACATCGGTTAAAGCGTTTACAGCTCATTACAGGAGAGGTCCAAATTAGACTAGCCTACCCTTTGAATTGATTTCACAGCCACTAGTAAATTAATAAAAAGCCTATCTTATCATAATCGACTTAATTGTGTTTTTAGATCTTCCTCGCAAATGCAAACAACGCTTACAGTAGCTGGTCATATAACCAATGTAAATTTAAAACTGCATGGTTGTTAAAATTGGCATCTAATAAAAATGCTGTTAAATTACATATAGAAGTTTGTTATGTTATGTTATATGAAGATTTTTTCATAGCAGCAAAATTCATTTGAGGTGGCGAATTATATTATATCTATGATAGCCATAGCCCAATGGTATAAATTTGCAGATTTAGAAATGTTGAAACCGATACTGATCGGTTTCAGTTTGGATTGAAATCAAGTCACTTTGCATGTTAACTCATCACCTAGGCTTACAAGTTCCGAGAATGTTGCTTTGATATGATTTGGGTTATAGCGGGTTTTCACAACATCTCCCGGGTTTCCCGAAACCGTAGCATGTAACTAAAAAAACTTTTCATAGTACGTCAAATGTCGAGCACGGTAAAAAAAATTGCTATTTGGAAGACAAACATATATTTGACTACAGGCAGCGGCATATACTAACTAATGAGTGTTCTTCAAGCGATTACTCTCCTTCCAATCTGAACGGCAAACTATTATTCAACTTTCAATATTTTGTTTGTTTCTATAGACACAACAGGGATGATGAGATCCGCCAGACAAAACTGTAATAATACTGATTTATGGTATGGACCGAAGGAAACAAGTAAAACAGCAGTGATTACAACAAACGAGAACTCTGTAGACAAAAAGCTCGTTATAACTTTCTCCCTTCTAATGTCAAACTGAAGCGGTAGATTCACGAAACAACGAGAATGATATCATCAAAAGTCCTAGTCGCAGCAGCGACACATCCCAACAGAAAACGAATCGTTCAAATTTATATTTTTGCATTGTCGTCCAACCTAATAGAAACTTTGCCGTCTGAAACTGGTTTCTTTGTTGTGGCCCGCTCCGCCACGCTAGTTTAGTGGAATTGCCACTTCGAACTGAGGAAAATGATTAAAAACATGCATAAATAACAAAAAAGGCCGCTTGCCTTCAACGTTCTGCAATTGCGTCCCAACCGCTACAAAACAGGAAGACGCAATCCGTGGTCCCCTTGTCCCACAGGCACCACATATATGTACGTATCACAACACAATCGGCCGGTTGAGTTGTTAAAAGCGCTCACGGCAGGAAAATGAAAAAAAGAACGTTCTGGTCAAACAAGTAAACACTTTCAACCAAACGCGCGCCGGAACAAACTGAAGTACATAGTAAAAAAAACGCAAGGCCACTTCAGGTTCTTATCTTTTGCAGCCAGCTGTAGCGTACTTACATACGAACATACGTTCAGGGCACGTTTTGCTCAGCTGATGGCAGCAAACGTGGCATTGTTCAATGAGCAACTAGTTCGTTTCGGTGATTCCTGGCTCAAGTACTCGGGAATCAACTATCCAATAAACTGTGACTGTTTACGGTCACCCATTGGAGTTGGGTTCGGACGGATGGAATCCTTGAGGCTATAAGACGCAATTGAGTTTCTTGTCGGTCTTGAAATGTAGTATTGCACCTCGGGCATTTTCAGCCACCCGGAAGATTGGTAAATACAGAGCTGCTCACGAGCTTTGTTTGTTGTCTATCCGAATCGTGCTGTTTGGTAGCTTGCCATGGCGTTTAGGGTTCGCAGTACCGACCATTTTTGGCGAGAACCGGTACTACAGTACTGAAGCGCTCAGTACCGGTAGTACCGGTAAAGTACCGGTACTCGAGTATTTTTTTTAAATCGAGAAAAAAAAAGCTTCAAAGTGAAATTGAATGCTTAAACTGATGACCTCATTCTCAGATGATTGATTTGTTCTGATCTAAAAACATGTTTATTGTTTTTAATTGATTCGGAATGGCATGACTCATTTCATCAGAAAATATTTTTCGTATGCGGTACCTTCTTTTATTTCGAAATCTAGGCCACTTTGACATCAATAACTGCTAAGCGGTATTGTCGACGTCAACAAATGGTAAATGTAAGAAACACTATTAACAACAGTAAATCAAAGCGAATATGGCAGTAAATCCGAGCAGGTTGCTCGCCTTTCCTCTCTTGATTTTCTGTAAATTGGTGTCGACCTGCATACCAAGACTCCTTGCTTTCCTGTAAACTATGGAGTTTTACTGAATTTTCCGATCACCAATAATTACAAATCGCCCCATTTGGAGTAGTTATCCATGTCTAAAATTGTTAGTTACTAAATCGCTGTTCGTTCTTCTTTAACATAACTTAGACCATAGTCTTATCACGCGCCACCCAGTGAATAATGCAAACCAATCAGAATGCTGCTAATAAAAAAAATCATAGCATATTTTTACGTATGTTACGCTAGATGTGAATATTTTGAAATTTAGTACAAGATCGTTAAAATTTAATTTCGACAAAATAAAGCAGGAATTTATACATACGGTTCAGTATAACGGGAGCTAGTAATGTTTAACTTATAGAAGGTAATTAATATAATTAAAAGTCATCTTGCAGACCGATATTTTGAGACAGGTCCCCCTAGAGAGTCCACATATTTTTCATAAAAAATGGCATGGTACCGAAAATACCGATACTGGCTTTTGTTCAGTACCGGTATTACGGTACCAAAAATGGGTCGGTATTCCTGGGATTTTCGGTACCGGTATTACCGGTACCACAACCCTAATGGCGTTGGAATGCGAGACGGCTCCAAAACTCCAGACTACGGTATGAACCTATATAGGTGTGTTTCAATAAACGAGGAACATACTTTCCACCGTGTACGAGCCAGTTACATAAAACCTCCGAAGATCTTACTCGAGCATAACATCATTTTAATAATCTTCATATACATCCATTAGCACCGCAACGGAATCGGCACTAACTATCGACATCCATTTCGCCTCGCAGCATCCACCGGTTCGTCTGAAGCTCTGAAGTTTGGATAGGAAAATTTCTTTGTTTTCTCTTTCGCACACTCAAACCATTTTCCCCCAATAACCCCCATTCCATGTGGGTCTATGGCTAATACAGCAGCATCCCTCTGCCGGTATACACCCAACCGCGTGCACCACCCAGCCCATCACGCAATCGTATCGTTAAAAGCTATTACGACCGAAAATCAACTAGATATGCAAGCCATCAAAAAGTATTACAAGCCCGGACCCCTCCGACCGATTCCCTTGGAGCACTTCAGCCACCGACACACACACGTGTGTGCACTTTTTGTGTGCATTTTGTGGTTGTTTATGTACACTATTCGTTCTTTCGTTGCATGAGAAAGATTTAAAGTGCACTTTTATTTAAGTTGCCCGTCTTGAACGCCTTTTTCGCTATGGCATTGGGAACTGAATTAAAAGCTTTGAAAATCCTGGTAAATTTATTGAAATCCGGAAAAAGTGCTGGGTCTCGTTCGCCAATCATCAGATTTGGTGACCGAAAACAAAAGTCGCAAGAACAGAATGCTTCGTAAAATCCGCTTCAAATATATTATAATATAAAAGCCGAATATAAACTCCCCCGTAAGAGTCGGGTAAAAAAAGTTTCAACATGAAACCGGGAAAAAATATATATCCGATTCTTACAAAGTAAGATACTTCTACGTACGATTTATTTATTTTTAACCGCTTTTTATAATGGAGGTTTCTTCTTCCCGAGTTCTGCTGGGTGACATTTTTAAGTGATTCCAAAACTAAGGTCCAGAACAAAGAAACATGCGCTGTCAAGCACCAAAAACAAATTTGCACGAAAATTTAAAATTTGAAGCTCAACCGTATTTTGCAGAAAATACCGATTTAATCCACCTATCAGTGAGATGAGACATTTCTTACACATCCATTAGCTTGCCGTTCACACGCTAAATTTACAAGCAACTAGATGTGAGATGTGCACGAATAACGCTTCGAATTAACTGAATAAATTAAAGAAAAATAATATAACAAAACAAAATTTAAAATGAAAAAGTTATTCATAAAATGGATAGAATGATTAACATAAATCAAATTAATAAAATAAATAAATCAAATTAGCTCAAATTAAAAATAGACGATATTAAAACGTAATGAAATTAAGAGAGTAAATTAAATTGTTTCAGGATAACAAGCTATCATACAATAACATAAAGGACTGGCTAAACCGAATTGATAAAATTAAGAAACTGAATAAAATATGAGAACTGGGAAAAACTAACCATTTAATAAAATGATTGAAATAAATAATATGAATAAAACCATAAAAAATTGGAATAATAAAATAAATAGGGTAAGGTGGGGCAAATCCGACCTACTAAATGGTTTTGTCTGTAAAATGCTCATTTTACATCGGATCAAGTCGTTTTATATACCAAATTAAAGGTTAGACTTCTGGACAACTTTCAATGTATAGTATTTTATTACTATCTTGGGAAAACTTTGAGATACAAGTGTTTTACAAAAACATTCATTTTAGCTGTTTTCAAAAATGGTGGGGTAAACCCGACCGCCTATGTTTTTGGTTGATTTAGTATAGATACTACCCAAATTATATGGATTTATCATTGAAAATAAATCAATGAATGTTATGTTATTGAATTGTAGCTTGAAGAAAATGGAATTCAATGTCAATCTTGGAATGTCAAAATCACGAGCAGTAGTACGTAAAGATATTCCCATTTTTCTCGGAGCAATTGCTAGACGAATACTATATTCATCACGTTTTTGAATCGTTCGTTTGTAATTATGAACCATTGTGAAAAAATAATAAAAAATAACAATAAAAATATATTCCAATTTTATAAATAATCATTTTCTTAGCAAAAAAGCGGTCGGATTTACCCTACTATTTGAGGTCGGATTTGCCCCACCGCGTCATTTTTCATTACGATGCAATTAAAAAAAAATGATGAAAAAGTTGGACTAAATTCATCTATGCACTTTGTAGGCCTTTAATCACTTTAAAAAGAAATATGCTGTAGTCAATGATACACAAAAATCAAATCAAAAGTTGTAAAAACAATAATAAGCTTTGATCATCTCAATGTAGACTAATAAAATGCTGTCATACCACCATAATAATTATTTTCGATGTTCTACACGACAACATTGATATTAGTTCGATTAGTGCTTTCGATTTTCGATAACAGAGGGGGGTCGGGTTTACCCAACGGTCGGATTTGCCCCACCTTACCCTAATATGAATAATATGGATTAAATTAACTCTTTCATACCTAATTATTTTGTCGCATATATAGGGTTCCAAAACCGTTTTTCTTAAAAGTGTTAGAGTAAAGAAACACGAAAAACCTGTTTTGATCAAGATAGATGCTTCTCTAGCAGTGTTAGAAGCTGCTGAATTTTTACATACTAATCCTTAATACACATCTCCTGCAAAGTTTTCAATAGTTTGGGCAGAAAAGGTAGCAAAAAGCAGTCGAAATTAATAAGATTTATCAGTTTTCAAAAATATTTGAAGAAAACGAAGATATATCAAAATATAATTTTTCACTGATAACTGAAAACGTCTCTGGCAGCACTGTTCTAGTGAAATCCAATCAAAGCAATTGCAATAACTTGAGTTCTACGCATCTTACTCTAACTATTAGCGCTCAAATAAACGGTGATTGTCACAATTATTAGTTTTACTTTTTTGTGAAGAAAGCTTGTCCAAGCCCAAAGTTATACTGCCCATGAACGCATATTTGTCCCGTTTTCTATCTTTATGGGACTGATTTGCGAGCATGGGCAGTAAAGCTATTTGAAAATGTTGTTCATAAATAACAGGATAAACAGAGAGGCAATAAAATCAATAAAATGAATGGAATGAATAATATAAACAAAATAAAGAATTTTTATCACAATAAAAATGTTTTCTGTCTTTTTATCATTTTTTCATTCAGTTAAATTATTAAAATGAAAAAATCAGCGATATTAAAAAGTAATAGAATTAATAGAATAAATTATATTGTATCTAATCAATGTTCTAGATGAAATGAATAAAGTGAATGACTGAACAAAATTAGTCAGATTATTAAAATGAATAAAAGTGTGAACCGGAAAAATATCAGAAAAAATATTAGAAAAAAGTGAATATAATAAATTAAATGAATAATTCGAATAAGATACATAAGATAATAAACTGATCGGAATGCATACAAAGAACTAAATGAATACAATAGATAAAATTAGGTCACATAAACAAAATAAATAAATAAAATGCAAAAAATAAGCCAAACGAATATAATACATTAAAGGAATGAGCTGGAAAAAATGAGAATATATAATAATATTTTAAGAAAGTTGTTGAAATGGAGTAAATGAATAAAACGAATTCCAAAACCATTGTTTCAGAATATTCTGAAATGTTTGTGAAAATCCCATTGCAAAGAGCACGTTTTCGTTCTTCTTTTCTTGGCGGACTTTTTAGGATTATCTGGTGTTTCTACTTTATTGATGGTCCTTAATTAGTCATCAGAAAATCTAGAAATCAGGAATTTGTTTTGGAATTAAAAGATATCTTTTTGGTTACAGACATCTGAAAAATGATTTTGCATAGAATGGAATTTTCAGGTCCAGTATTTTAACGCGTAATTAGAAATAGTAAACTGAGAAAAGGCCACCTGTAAATAGTATTCATTCGCATTGAAATATCTAGAAAAGAGTGTCAAGTGTCCAGGCTATGTTGGCAATTATATTATTGTCGATGGCATAAAACTCGTACATGCAGTCGATTACAATGCAGTCTTTTTCCACCCATCCTTATTACTTGCGAATTGTTTCGTTCGGAACTCTCGTTCTGGAGATATGGGTTAATGAGTCCTATACAAAGCAATACCATTGCAAAGAAATAGTTCAAACTACCAGAATAAGTATTTAAATTCATCGAAAAGCCAGTTAGTATTGAAAGTGCCCCTGGACTGCTTTGAGACACGAACATTCTTGAAATTACATGTCGTATTTTTTTGCAAATAAATATGCTTTTAGTCACATTGATCATGAAAAATGTATATTGGGGTTTTCAGTACAACTCAGTGTCAGTTGTGAGGAATGGTAAATGATGGTTAGAGCTGTGACATTATTTTTGTTTATAGTGCGAAATTTTGATTCCTTAAATCTTTATTGTCAATAATGCAACTGATGAATTTTCACTACAATTTTGTTATTCAAAAATACAGTTGCTCTTGGTGATGTTACGAGTATAATATGAATATGAATTATATTAGAAATCTATTTTCTCACTACTAGGAGGATTACTTGATGTATTCATATACCATCCAACGTTTATCTCACGAGTGAACGCATTGCTCAATCCAACGGGTAAATTCATCAACTCTGGACAATGAGGGTGGATGTAGCGTACATGGTAAATCGATTGCCTTGTACACAGCGCACCTGGGTAATTACCGGAGTGTTATCAAGTATGCGCGACCGCGGGCATAGTTGTGTGTGGTTGATCGCGAAGGACTTAAGCGTTTGTATGTCGACGTATTTGTCGCGTGTGTTCGCGTGTATGTGACTTCGCTTGTATAAATTCGATTTTGAAACCCTGCGGCCATTCACATATTCGCGGACCGTCATTCATTTAGTTGTCGGTTTACGGATCACATTCTGACAGGGAGTGGGTTACCCCATATCACTAGAGTTCCCGGTCATGTTGCCATGGAACGTTTTGTCTAGTGGATAGAGGAGTTTTTTTCTTAATTTTTCAATTTTATTTTTTTTATTAATTAATATGGACCTAGACTGTTGGTACCGAGAATAGAGATTTCCGGACGATCCCGACTCATGATGGCGCGAGCGCGGGTGTTTGTAGGTTGACTCTTGAGATCGCGTTGGTAAGTTTATGAGTGCTGAGACGTTCACCTTATCACCGGGGTGTAATCATGTTTACGAGTTCGTGGGCGTAGGCTGCTTGAAAAATCGCTCTAACGTTTGTACGCTGACGTGATTTTGTAATATATTTGCGTGTATTCCTGAATGGTCGCACGAACCGTGAGTCTGATATCAAATTTTCGGTGTGCGGTTAAAACTCTGACAGAGAGTGGGATCCCTTACATCGATAGGGTTCCCGGTCATGTCGCCATGAGACGTGTTGTCTAATAGGTATGAGCGTATTTTCTTAATTGGTCCAGCTGAAGGCATGCACCCATGTTTCTAGGTTCAAGAACAGACTTCCGGACGTGACCGATTCATAATCGCGTGCGCGAGGGCATTTTTGTAGGTTCCCGTTTGAGACCGCGTTTGAGAATGTGTGAGTGTTAAGACGTTCACTATCACAATCTTTGCTGACCCAGCTGAAGGCGGGTGTAGAATGGCAGTATAGGACTCGAAAAGAAGAAATAAAAGACAATATATGAGAGACGTAATAGATTAAACAGGTACAAGATACAGCTGAAGTTATGATCATAACATGAAAGAAATACATTAGTACTTCAAACACTACTAATACTTGAATAGCCAACCACCACACATAGTACAACCTTTCTCAATTATCTTTTTGTTACTGGTTGATTGTTGGTTATGAGCGGGTAAATAGAGGAAAGGTATAGAACAGAAAAAAAGGCTCATATCAGCACTCCCGTCCTCCTCGATACACCACTGTCGAGGCGTATTTTAATCAACATCTTGAAGCAGGCTTCTTATATAAATCAAATCCTGAGTAGTCATGATGATTGGTGGATTATTAACATGAGAACTAATTAACCTCTAGTAGTAGAACTTGGTGCAAATCTGTATATATATATATATATATATATATATATATATATATATATATATATATATATATATATATATATATATATATATATATATATATATATATATATATATATATATATATATATATATATATATATATATATATATATATATATATATATATATATAAAAGTCAATGTTTGTATGTATATGATTTATAGACTCCCAAACGGCTTAACCGATTGCCGTAAAATTTTATACGTAGTAGGCGTTTGTTATGGAGCGTGTTTATGTGCTATTGGAAGAGGATTTTCTGCCCGCTAGATGGCGCTCCGGAACAAATTGTGTTTTACTCCTATTTCGTTGGACGTCGCAGTAACGCGCGATGGGTATTAGCTAGTAGAAAATAAAAAGAGCGAGGGTCCTTATATTTAGATAACTCTAGTGAATCTATTGTGGCTTGATGATGTTTACAATACCGTCAATCCCATCAACCTGCGAGAGAGATAAAATGTGATTTACATTTTCGCATCACAAAATAAATTGTGGCTTTTTACTGACAACAATGAAGCAAGACAATGTTAAATATGCCGGAAGATCGATATTCGAGTCGAAATGGAGCCATTTCTGAGAAGGGTGTTTCAGTGCGTTGACCCTTTCAACAAAGCTAAAGCGATCGATGCAGATGTTTACATCAGTAAATGCGATGTACGGGTAAGGGTACCTTAAAACATTTTTTGCCGCCCTCTCATACAATATATTTATATCGCTTTCGCGTATTGCACAACATTTCTCAAACATGTACATCAATATATTTGGATATCAACTTCCATTTTTCGAGAGTTGTCCTACTTGAGCGCTGTAGAGCTAGGGTCTCGAAGGGCTCCCCGTCAGAATCGCTCACTACAATTGTAGACAAGACGGGAAATGTCACCACTAAAACACTGCTTAAGGCCATTTGCTGCGGGCCGTGATTCTGAATGTGATATTCATTATACGGTTCAGATATGTGCGGGCGTAGAAACTTCACGATCGCGTGTATTATCGCGAAGGCATCGAGCGTTTGTATGTTAACGTGTTCGATCGTGTGTGCGTTTGTATGTCGCGTGTGCTAACGTGTATGTAACTGCGCGTGTATAAATTCTATTTTATTCGCGTGTGTTCTTTCGCATATTCGCGTGTGTCCTTGGATAATAGCACACTAACCGTAAATCTGATACTGAATTTTCGGTGCACGGTTCAGACGCTAGATGAAAGTGAGTTCCTCGAAATTGCTAGAGTAACCGGTCATGTAGCCATGGAACGTGTTGTCTAGAGGATATGGAAGCTTTCTCTTTTTTAATTGGTCCAATTGAAGGCATGGACCTAGACTTCTGGTATCGAGGATACACTTAGGGAGTCACCGATTCATGATCGCGCGAGCGCGGGATTCACGCATGAGACCGCGTTTGAATATTTATAAAAATTGATTATGCTGAGACGTTCACCTTATCACTGTAATGTTATGTTTGCGAGAACGCGGGTGTAGGTTGCATAGATGATCGAGAACGACAGCAGCATTTGTATGTTAACGTGTTTGTCGTGTGTATGTGGCTTCGCGTGTATAAATTCGATTTTTTTTTGTCGTTATGGAACGTGTTGTTTAGTGGATATGCGCGTCTTTTTTTTAGGTCCAGGTCGGTTAGGGCCGATGCTAGGGACTTGGGGAAGTAAACGATCGCGCGAACACGGGCGTTTGTATGGTTTCTCCTGAGACAATTTGTGAATTTATAAGTGCCAAAACGTTCACTTAGTCACCGAGGTGTTACCCTGTTTGCGAGATCGCGGGCGTAGGTGAGTGTGGATGATCGCGAAGGACCCGAGCGTTTGCATGTTAACGTTTTTGTTGCGTGTACTAACGTGTATACATTTTTTATAATCGTGGCGTCATTCACATGTTCGCATGTTCTTGAATGAAAGGTTGTCAGTGTGAAAAAACACATCTTTGTGATTTTTAATAGAAATTCGGGTGAAGCTGAATAATATTCTGTAATTTTTCTATGCAAAAACATCGACAAGCGACGCGGTGATAAAGCTTTTTTTTAAATGTCTCTAAGAAAACACGGTTTGAAGTGTTAACTAAAAACTACTGGTAGATGCTAAACTGCATGGATTGATGCTGATGCTAAAAAGATGGATTATCTCTTCTAGCACCTTTCGAGCACAATTCAGCGCAAGTCACTGCACAGTGGCGTAATACAATAGTTCGGTTTGCCTCCCTGCCATTCGTAAATCAGACAGCCCAAGCCGCCGCCAACAAATCACAAATCGCTTTATTCGAGACGATTTCCGTTAAATCCAAAATTACTAGGTACTAAATCGGTGTTCGTTCTTCTATAGATAAATATTAAATAGTAAATCGAATACAGATGTAACTTAGGCCGCAAAGTAGTTGTATCGGTACATTGCGAATAAGGGGAACTAATCCGAGTTTCGTCTATGAAATATTTCCAAAAAATCATATCCGCTATTTTCTGCTTGTTGTAGGTACTTTGAATTTAAATTCAAGATCATTCTAATTATGTTCGACCAAATAGTTTTAAAATGTTATAGATGAGAGTTGCTAACATCAAACTTATAATGCCACCTACCTTACTGATCGATATTTCGAAAAATGCTCTTATATTAAAAGGTTTTATCAGGCGTAAAATATGTCCCCATCAAAGTATACTGTGTGGTAATATTAGTTTCCAATTCGTAACTTACGAGTTTGCAGCTACACGTTTCCAAGGAATTAGAGAGTTTGACCCCAAATAACTGAACCAACGAAATCAATCACAATTTTTAAGGCGACGACACAATATGTTACAAAAACTGTGTTCTGATAAAATCTTGTTATTTCATTCTGATCGGGAATCATTACATTTGCATTATGTGAGCTTGTTATCGTTTCAAATTGGAGCTCCCATCCCAAACTTCCCATGCAAACTGCATATCGCTCATGAAGGCCTTGCCTACATAAAATTCTAAATGTCCATTGTAGGTTGGAGAACCGGAGACCAATAACAACAACTGTATGCTATACGTTACTATAGTGATTTTTCGTTTACTTATACTGATTCCCGTTATTACGGGATACATTTCTGGAGACGATGACCTTTTGGTTCTCGTCAGGTTTCAGCTCTATGCTAGATATAGGTATTCTTTATCAAAAATTTTGCATGGTACCGAAAATACCGGTTCTTAGTTTTATTCAGTACCGGTATTTCGGTACCAAAAATGGGCCGGTATTCCCGGGATTTTCGGTACCGGTACCACAACCCTAATTTAAAACTCAAGATTTTTTCAAACCAAATTTGACCATCAATACTGATTTTCATTAAATGAGGTCTTTACGAATTACGTATTGTACAATGTTTATTTTTAAAATTGAAATTTCGAACCTCTCCCTAGTTTTTTTCCTGGGACCGCCCCTGCGCTGAAACGCTTACCCTCCTTACCCGATCAGAATGAAAAAAACAAGATCATAAAATTTTTGTAACAAATTGTGGTATAAATTAGGTCTCGTTAGTAGTTAAAATAACAGAAATTTATAACAAGTAACAACACGATATATAGTTTTGAAATATTTCTGTTATATGTTTCTGATCGGGTAATTTATCCAATCGGATCTTCCCGAATCGAATGCACGAATTGAACACAGGTAAAAAGTGATTAATGAATCCTAGAAAGGATTACCCACTATTCCATCATATACGCCAGCTCTGCATCCATTCTCTGATCCAGCTGTCCAGTGTCATACACAGATAAACCTAAGACTGGCACGGCACATAACAATTGTACACTAAGTACTACAAACTACAATTATTACAACACAACCACTACCCATATACAGCTTTTAATTAGCCTGTGCACGATGACGCAGTCGACCGATAAATCGACACAGAATGACCCCCACTGCGATCCATGTCCACAAACACTGCCATTAAGCTGCTGAACAATGTTTGCAAACACAGCCCACAGAAAAAAGTCAATCCACGGCGCCCAGTCAGTCGGCCACGACAGTGTGCACAGGCTGTTGGTTGACCGTTAGTATGTGCTGGTGCAGAGTATGAAAAAACACAAAACTTAATAAAGGCTCATAAGTCCTCTCTCGGTCTCATCGATGCACCACTATCGAGGCGTAATGCAGTAACCGTCTTAAAGCAGTTGTCTGTCAAAGGTAAAACTGATGCACAAATGGTCGGTGTTGAGTCAGACTGGACTAAGTGACATCGCGTTGATTTCGTGAAAAACGAGTTTAAAGTTTTAATCGCAGCATTCTTTATCCAGTTTTACCATTATCTTACATTTTAAGATTTTGCGACTTAGTCTGGCCTGACTTAACACCGACCAAATATGCTTGATGATGTTTGCATTACCGTCAAGCCCGTCAAACTAGGGAAGGGAAGAAAAGGAGTTCATTTTAAGCTAAAGTCGTTCTACAACTTCAAAAGGTTACCTAGAATGATTGAAAAGTTATTTTTTGTGGTTGGTAAAATTACTGCTGTTTTAACAAAAACAAGGGGTTCAGAAAATATGAAAACTTTTCCAAAGACATAATAAGACTAAGTTTTTTCGTTTTAGTAAACATTTTAAATCCCTGTCAAATTTGTATCCTGGACCAGAGTAATCTGATATACGACTCATGTCCGAAGCGTTATTGATATTTTACAAATTGAATTAAAAACACATTTATTGGATTCGCTACGTGAAACTTCATATTAATTCATTAAACATAACGAATGACTTAAGCTCTGAAGAAGTAGCAGTTAAAACCACTTTCCAATCCACCAAATCCGACCTAAATCACTGCATCACAAACACCTACGAGACACTGGATCGAATGGAAATTGGACGCAGTCTTCTCTCTTTTATTATCGATGTTAAAGTAGTAGGGGAGAGACGGTAACAATGAAACACATTTTTTCTACAATTTAATTTTGATGATAATACATGTTATTTGTGTAATCAAAAGTGATACATAGTGCCACTATATTGTTAACTAATACATATATTTTTTTCCAGCTGGTAAAATTCGCGGGAAATAACATTTTTTGGATAATAAACAGTCGGTGGTAAAATGAATCAGTGTGCCCCATGGGTAGGAACTATGAAACACGATGTCATCTATAGTGAAATATTCTACTTATAAATTTTGTTCTTTTGTTTTGACGAAGAATGATCCTAACGCTTTGAATTAAAGTTATATTGAGGCGAAAATCGTTTGTTTACGAAAGAATCCACTATATCATCGCGTAACATCGAACCACCATATATGCATATTAGCTGCAATCCTGAAATAAGAGACAATTTCTACAAAATTTGGCCAAATTTACTAATTTTGCACTATATGAGTAGTATTTAGTGTGGAAAATCGGAACCCATTGACATTTTGAGACAGACCACAAAAACAAACAAAAATCACTGTTCCCCATACGCCATCGTTTCACAGTTACCCAATGGGTCTATTCATGAAAATTGTGAAATCACACAGAACCATGAGTAGTTACCAAAAAACTTTGTTCGCGGCAAATGTTGAGCATAAAATTTGCTATAAATAGCAATAGACTAAACATTTATTCAATGAATGGTAACTCATAAAGATGGAATAATGTTTTTCATTGCAAATTTACTCTGGCTATCACAAAACAAACAAATATCCATTAAAAGAGATAGAGTTAGCAGATCTCTTCCAAAATATAGCAACACGTGTAAAGAATTAGAAATTGTGAAATATGAGGGAATTAGACGATTGCGATCATGCATTGTGATTTTATTGCGAATGTTTCATAGTTCCTGCTGATCCACTGTTACCCTCTCTCCCCTACTCTTTGTTCATCAATAAATTCCACGCTTAAAGTCTTTAGCGGCCCTTACACGTTCAATATTTTTGTCAATACTAGAGAGTATTGACAAAAGTATTGTACGTGTAATGGAAAATTTTTTATTGACGATGTGGATTTCAAACGGGACTGAAATATTGTAACAATACCGTCAATACTGGTATTGACAAAAATATTGAACGTGTAAGGGCCGCTTTTCTCTCATCCCCAACACATCGCGCCGTCGTCGTCGTCGGTGGAATGCAAATGCGAACGTGACACCGCAAACAGTTCACGGTAAAGGGCCTTTGGGTGTCGTCGAAGCAAACTGACTGCACAATGCATACGGGTGTGTCAACGAGGTGTTCAATGGGTGCCATAAATAGTTTCGATTATTTGCCCCAAAAGCGACGAATGAAACCGAACCGTATTCTAAACTCAGAGATTATAGATATCCAATCGCAAAATGGCAAAAGCCGGTGGCTTGCAGAGGTTCGCGGTAGAATAAACAATCGACTTTGGTGGGACCTTGACGGTTGGCAGTTGGATTGGCAAAAGTTGCAACTGCTAACAAAACGACAAGCGGTTAGAGAAAGATTTGCATTTTAAATTAAGCATGCAGTTTTTCGCCATATCGGCTATTAGGTGGACCCCAGTGAAACAGTTCTCATGGCAGAATCTCATAAAGCTCAAGATGAACTGTAAATGCTACCATAATAATGAATCAAACTTATTGGCTTGGAATTGTGTAGGTTTTTGTAAATTTTATTATACCCAACTTTATCCCTATTTCGATGGATTCGGATAAATCAAGAACATAATAAAATGGAACAAAGAATACAAACAGTCTCGACGAGGTAAGCCTTCACCGGATTTGCTCCAACCCTTCAAGACCTGTTTCTGGTTCTATAGGCCGTGGCGAATTGCCTCTTTTCAAGACGCGGTCTACCCGACAGTCTTAACCTGTTCTGACACGATCACGAGCTGTAGTCATTCAATCAAGCATGCTCACCGCCTGAGGGCGTGATTTCTCTTTCGTTAGTTGGGTATGCACAGAAGTCTCGCCTAAAATTCTCACTGGGCGCAATCGTTTCCGTTTGTTGATAAACAGACAAACTGTCGGGTAGAAAAATTTGCATGCATTCAGCGTTACTCTTCAACAGTCGCGCCAGGTGCTGAAGACAATGAGAACCGCAGACAAATGCTTGCACAGTGGAATGATGAAATATCGAAAGGTCTGGCCCGATCGTGACAAGTTCTGCTGGGTTTCTTGTGTACGATTGGCGAATTATCGATTTCTAACTTTGAAATATCTAGGGTAGGTAGTTTATTTTTACTCTAGCTAAGCTAGGTGGATTTTTTTATTACTAGTTTTGTGACTGACGAATCTTTGCAATACTAGTAACTATAGATAAGATGTGAATTGGTTGCCTGATTCTCTAGCGACAAGACGATAGACATTCATACATTCAGAGGAGGTAAGGATCAATTCCCAATAGTATTATCTCGTTTGAGAACTTCTTTTGAATTAAACCAATAAGTTGCAGAAAGCGAGACACTACCTTAGCTCCCTATCCTTTTTACAAGATTGAACACTAGATTAGAATTAACCGATGCTTATTACCTTATTAACCTTCGATTAGTATGGACAGTCAATCACAGTCTGATTGCAGTCTAATCCTCAGAGCGCCCGGAGATTCCATACAGACTCTTAAATGTCAAAGTTTTTACACAGCGGAACGGCCTCGGCGAATAATTCCAATAGTTGTCGCGGTGGTGAAAAAAAAAAGATCCATTAGGTGTCGCAATCTTTGGCGGCAATCGTTTACAATCAACTTGCACTGCACGTTGTTAGCTCACCGTAGAGGACCTGTAGCCGGTACCGTATGGATAGCTCTATTTAGTAGGCGTAAGTGCCCACCACCACGATATGGTCAATTGCAACGTGACTCAGAAGAAATGTACCGGCCCGGTGCACAGTGGTCAAAATGAGCAAATTCATGCCTTTAATTATTTTGTGGCTAAACTATAAGGTTTTGAGTTTTGGTGATTTCAGACAAGTTTGTGGAGTTATTGAGCCGGATTTTTTGAAGTAGACGGTCATGTTCCAAAATGAAGTGTAAAGGCATTTCTGAAATATAACTTTTTACTGAAAGGAGATAGGCAGTTTGAACCTTCAGCAAAGTTGTAGAGAATGTTTTTTAAGTAATTTACATGAAGATACTAACTCTCTATCTACAGCTGTTTCGTTGTTATGAGAAGTTTTCCAATGAACCCCATAAAAATCAGTTTATTTAAAATAACTTTTGTCGTATTCATTTCTCTACAACAATGTTCTTCACAATGTTTTAGATATTGTAAAAACCCACAACTTTGTTGAATGTTCTAAGACGATCCGATGTTTATAAAAAGAGTTAGAGCTGTCTCTTTGATTAAAAATGTCATATTTCTTAACAAGTTTTCTAAAAAAGTTGCAAAAATATGCAAATGAAATAATGTTATCTTGAAAGTACTAACAATCGACTACAAAATCCTAAAGGAGTGGTTAGTATCTGTTAGTATCCAAGAATGTTATAAAAGAATGAAACGTCGAGCATTTGAGTTTTTTCTTCAGCGCTATCTGGCTTCATTATATTCAACCATTTTATATGTACTGTATTCAAAATTATTTTAGTTATTATAATCAATTAATGAGTTATTTAAAAGTAATACCATAATTTAACAAAAAGTGCTCGTAGTTCCATTGGAAATTGTGTGAAGAAGTACTGTACAAAATTTTGAAATAATTGGTCCAGTAGATTCTGAGTTATGATGCACACCTATTTTCTTAAAGTCTCCTCCACAGATTAACTCTCAATTATTTTCAATTTTTTGCCACGAAAATTAGAGAAATTAAGTTCAAATGTTGCATTATTATATGGAAATTGACTAACGCTTTGTGTGTCATCAAAATCTATTAAAAGCAATTTTCACCGAATGAACCTAATCTCTTACCCCCCTCGTCGATATTTACATGAATATTTGCTTGGTATATTGTAAACCGTGTATAAGTGCAAAATTGAAATAAAGCAACTTCGATATTCATTGTTCATTGGATGCTTCTATTCTATTTGATCTATATATTATTTTCATGTAGCCGTTTATTAGTTAGCGATTTTGTTTGTCGTCGAAATTGGTAAGCGTAAGTTGTTGCAGTTTTCGAGTAAAACCGAGGGCGAACCAAATAAAAATTTGCATAACAACGCAGACAACAGTTCAGCGAAAGAGGGTAAGATATCTAGATCATCATCATTCTATTGTAGACCTTTGCAACTTTCCCATTATTTAAGATTGAATAGAATATAAACGCCGTTAGAACTCAAATACTCGCCATTTTATTTGTGCGCAACATTCTTGGATATAAACGGATACTTACCATTCCTTCATGACTTTGCAGTAGATTGATAGTACTCTCAACATAACATTATTTCATTTGCATATTTTTGCAACTTTTTTGGAAAACTGGCTAAGAAATATGACATTTTTAATCAAAGAAACATCTCTAACTCATTATATAAGCATCGGATCGTCTTAAAATGTTCAACAAAGTTGTGGCGTTTTATATTATCTGAAACATTGCAGAGAACTCTGTTGTGGAGAAATGAATATGGCAAAAGTTATTTCCAAAAAACAGATTTTTAAAGGGTTTTAACGAAAACTTCTCATAACAACGAAACAGCTGTACATAGAGAGTTAGTATCTTCAGGTAAATTACTTAAAATAATATTTTCTATAACTTTGCTGAAGGCTCAAACCACCTATCTCCTTTCAGTAAAAAGTTATATTTCAGAAATGCCTTTACACTTCATTTTGGAACATGACCGTCTACTTCAAAAAATCCGCCTTAATAACTCCAAAAACTTGTAGGAAATCATCAAAACTCAAAACCCTATAGTTTAGCCACAAAATAATTAAAGGCATGAATTTGCTCATTTTGACCACTGTGCGGTGTGTTGGTCAATAGCGATTGCAACGAGATGATGCGACGTTGGTTATTTGCATTTAAATAAATTTCAATTTGTTTCATTATTGTTATGGCGTAGGGGAAAGATTTACGGTGCAGTTACAGTTACATTTTATATGTTTTCGTCGTTAGTAGGAATGGATACATTACGTGCCGTAACAAGGGGACAGGTTGGAAAGTGTTCTCCGTAACAGATGGCCAAACTAACATGGTTTGCACGGACCTAGTTTTTCGAAAGGACATGTCTTTATCACTGGAAAACTCTAGCTAGAGTTTTGGTGTAATTCCAGAATTAGAAAAGTTAGCAGCGTGACGAAGCTGCATAACTATTTAACTGTTTATAGCTCTGGACATTCGTCTAATCCGAGAAATCTGTGTTATAGTTTTAATTTTAGTACCACTTTTGACTGGTGTTTATTCCATTGGTATCATGAAAGTCCATTTTTTGCCATTTGCTTTTGGTTAGCGGTAATGGCTGTTGGTTTGGAGGTAGTGGGTGCAGCACAGTAAACTTTGAGCCGTTTTTATTGTTTTGACATTCGTTACTTAATGTGTAGCAGTAATGGTTATGTGTGATTTAATTGTTGCTGATGAAGACTGTATGTTGGCTATGCTTCTGTTGTTTGGTAGGTGTTTTTTCAATAGTGACATTTTACAGGGTTTTATTTTTTGTTCATTGTCCGAACGAGTTGATCCTAATGAAATAGAAGTATTTCTAGATTGGCTGAACGACGCGTACAACAATCCAATTTCACTTTGGGAATTAATATTGCATAATGCAAGGAGTTTGGCTCCCTAGCTATAAGACAAGAGTTCGTTTTCGCTTTCTCGTCAATATTCTATCTATCTCCGTTGAAAAGTTAGTATTGGCGCCATCTGTGCGGTTTCAGGTGGAACTAAAATTTTCTAACCAAAACATAACTCGTATTATGTATTGCAATTCTTCTGAACATACTATTCAGCTAAATCTAACCATTATTCCACAAAATTTTTTAGTTTGTTAGAACCTAGTACTGATACACTTCCATGCACTGTTAGGCCCCATGCAAAACTGACTCAGACACCACTTCGCTAAAAGTTTAATAACTCCCTTTAACAAAGCCGAATTGACTAGCAGTCTTCGACAAAGTTGTAGACAATAAAATTATCTTTCTTATTTTCACTTTCAGTGATAATTAGATGCATACAGTGCCACCTAGCGGTGAAAATGCGAGCTATTGGGTTTTCTCCATATAAATTGTCGAAAAATTCCATGCAAACTTCAGGCACGTTGGTCCAGTAGCTAGACTTGTCCGATTTGCTTCAAATTTGGAGCAAGTACTCCTGGGAACTAGGAATCGAATCAGGGGTGGGCCGATAGGGGTCAGGTCCTTACTATCGTCGAGAATGGGAAGGAATGTTAGTTCAACATCTACTAATGAAAGTGCAGGGAGCCCATACTTTCAGGAATAGGAGTTTGTGTTAGTAGGCCAGCTTAATTATGAGGAGCTCATTCAACAACATTTCGTAGGAAATATCGTGCAAAATAAATGTAGCTTACCTAGTGTATTGACTTGATATATGTACATAAGTTAGAACATGCTCATAGAGAACTTACCAATTTTTCAGTTTTCAATTTTCTTAACCCCTACTTACGGAAGGGATTCAGTAAACTTGTCTAACCATTTCTCCTATTAAGTGAAGAGAAGTATAGAAAAAAGAGAAAAAAGTAGGCAACCGCGGCATCCCAGTCGCCGTCGTTCCCCCAACACATTATTCGGTAGCGGCTCACGAGTCAAAACTTCTTGATATCATCCACTGCTTTATTTGAGGCCAGCAATCACTCCATAAACGATGGAGTCATCGAAGAAGCCCCACACCCCTGCACGTATACCACACTATGAAGCCGACACCGACACCAACCACGAACGCGTGAATCAACAAATACATCTCCAATGCAACGCACGATCACGACCCGCAGTATTGAACGAGGAAAAATAAACATGTCCAAATCGAAAATTATTATTATAATAATATTGCCGTTACTATTAAGTTGCGATTGACAGCCCATGTGAACATGGGCTAGAATGAACTAATCTTGTTGAGATCTGTGTACAACATGTGGACAAAAATATGATTTATTTCGGTTATTCTCGCATCGTAATGACTACGGAACGGGAGCAAGTTTTCAGTATAAATCTGCACCTTTTGAGTCACAATCAAACTTAGTTGTCTTCACTGTTTTGTGGAAACCGGAAACCGCCATCTTGGTTTTCAAAATGGCGTCAATCATCAATTTCCGTCTTCTACTGATCACCCCATTTCAAATGCCACCCATACTGACAATGGTTTTCATTGTTTCCTTGGAACAGGAAGCCACCATCTTGGTTTTCAAAATGGCGTATCAATTTTCGGCTTTTGCTGACCACCCGCTTTACAATGACACCTTTATTGACGGTGTTTTCACTGCTTTGTGGTAACCGGAAGCCGCTATCTTTGCTTCGAAAATGGCGAAAAAATCAATTTCTATCTTCTATTGACCCCTTTCGAATGACACCCATATTGACAATACTTTTGACTGTTTTGTGGTAACCGGAAACCGCCATCTTGGTGTTGAAAATTGCGTCAATTATAAATTTCTGACTATTGCTGATCATCCTCCTTCAAATAACACCCATATTGATGGTGGTTTTCACTATTTTGTGGTAACCGGAAGCCACCATCTTGGTTTTCAAGTGACCATCTCCTTTCTAATGACACCCATATTGATGACGGTTTTCATTGTTTCTTTGGAACAGGAACCCGCCATATTGGTTTTCGAATTGGTATCAAAAAACAAATTTCCGGCTTTTGCTGACCACCAGCGCTTTACAATGACACTATTATTGATGGTGGTTTGCACTGAATCATGATAACTGGAATCCGCCATCTTGGTTTTGAAAATGGCGTCAAAAATCAATTTCTGTCTTCTATTGACCACTCCCTTTCGAATGACACCCATATTGAGGATACTTTTCACTGTTTTGTGGTAACCGGAAGCCGCCATCTTTGTTTTCAAAATGGCGTCAATTATCAATTTCCGGCATTTGCTGACCATCCTCTTTCAAATAACACCCATATTGATGTTTTGTTGTAACCGGAAGCCGCCATCTTGGTTTTAAAAATGGCGTCAAATGTCCATCCGTCCGGAACCGGTGCCGGAGTGGCCATAGCTTGAGGGAGCTGTAGAACCGTATGATTGGAAGAACTTCGTATTTCGTGTAAAGCTATGAACCCAAATCGCTGGAATGATAGAAAAATATATACATTTTCTTAGGTTCTCCCGGAACAGTTCTCCGGTGACCAAGTCCAAATTATGTCTATTGTGAAGGATCAATGGGAAATATGTAGTCATATGTAGCAAATTTCAAAACACAATTACTTAAATTTATGGGATGCTTCTTCAAAACTCGTCCATCACCCCACCGCACAGTGGTCGGAAACGCCAAAAACGTGAACTTAATTCACTAGAGGCCAAACCATCGAATATATTCACAGGGTGTCTTTGGAGGAATTGTTCGTATGAATATTCCCCACAATCTGATAACAAGTGAAATTAGGCATGGCTTACTATGACCGAGCTAAAAAAAATAACTTTTTATCCTGACGAGGTAGAAAGTTGGTGTCTTCGACAAAGTTTTAGAAATGCTCATAGTGAAGAATTTTGTTGAAGAACTTGAGCTTGTAGGACTAAAGGTTATCGATTTATAAGGCGTTTTCTATGGCAACCCCCTTAAATCTAGTTTTTTTAAAATAACTTTTTTCATTGCGACTTTTCGTGCAAATTATGTTCTAGACAAATGTGTAGGTATCAAAACTACATAATATTGCCGAAGACTGCATGTGAAAATACTCATGAAATTATCAATTGTTATCAGATTGTGGGGAATATTCATACGAACAATTCCTCCAAAGACACCCTGTGAATATATTCGATGGTTGGGCCTCTAGTGAATTAAGTTCACGTTTTTGGCGTTTCCGACCACTGTGCACTGGGATGCCGGATATACTCCACGGGAATGCGGATTAATTCCTGAACCGGCCTACGGATTTCAACACTACTTGGTACATAGAAACTGAAACTAAATTCCAGATCTTTTAAAGCCGGTTCCATCCAATTCGGTCAAAAATTGACGAAATGAGAGCAACATTAAAACAAAATTTTCAGAAAAATTTTAACCTGGTACTGTAAAGGTTAATATTTGTTACAATTTTAAATACTCATAAGACCTATTTTATGTCAAAATTTGTTGCAAAAAGTGCAATTTCTTTATAATTTATTCTTATAGGGTATACGACGCCTGGCGGTAATATAGTAGTGCGATAATTAATAAAGAGTGTAAACAAGAGTGGGCCCAAGTTACTTCCTTGAGAAATATCCAATATGTTTGAAAATGAAGCAAAAAATACGCATCTAATGGCGATCTTTTAGATACTATTCCAGTCAACGAATCAGATCAATAGCCTCCTACTAACTTCAATCGTTCCATAAGTATTATGTGATCTATCAAACGCTGATTTTAAGACGGTACATATTGTATCGATCTGACACCTGCATCCATACTACATCCAATACATTAGTTATCCAACTTGCACACTTGGGTCTGTTCTTCATATGAACACAGCGTGGTTTGAGAAGTGATAACGCTTATTGAGGGAATGGTAAGAAGGAATAGAGATAAAAGTATTATAGCGTAAGGTAAGAAGGAATAAGTTTGGGTATCTGCATTTTTACAAAATGAACGCCGTTGGAAGTACCAGAGACAGTTTGTCAAAGTTCCAAATCTTAAGGTGGTAGTTGGCTTTAGGATGCGAAAAGAAGCCGATTTTGCGATATTTTTGTAGTGGAGATGAACAACTCAGCGCTCTGAAATTTTTGGCAAATATTATACTATATTATTATATTGTACTGTCAATTTGATTTCATGAACAGTATTGAAAATAACAAATATTCTGGATGTGGCCTAATTTAGAACGAAATGTGACCGCAAGACGTTTTCCGTATTAAATTTAGATTCCAATTTATTATCTTATCTTTCGTAAGGAACACACTTATTTGTCCCCATTTATTCTCTGGAGCGGTTAGCTTCGCTTAACTCCTCGTATCAACAATTCCGTGCGATGCGAACCTGATGTGTTTCGCTGTCAGAGTGTCAGACTCTGACATACATACCAACCGGTTACCATCTCATGTGTGTATGTTATATCTCTACATAGGTAGCGCCTTTGTTGATGAAATCTGCAAGAAATCGGCAATGCAAACCGCTCATGTTAGCCTTGTTTCTGGTCTTTTGCTTGCTTTACGGCACCCACGAATTGAAGCAAATTCGACTTCCGAAGGCTGATTCGGCCTGCGAAAAGCAGCGAAAAATTGAAACGAATATAACCGTGTACCGTCAAGTAGATCTTACTGCTGATGATATTATTCACACTCGAAGAGAGTGCACGGTATGGAACTATTAGCATGTAATAAGTGTAACTGATACGCGGAACGTACGCAAAGTATTACTCAATCCGAAACTCAGCTACACATTTTGGAAGTGCTTCTGCCATTCCTGGTTCACAGGTACGCGAAATAAAGGTAGGATATCAGTTTAAAGATAAGCATTTTTAAAATCAAGCAAACCTTACTTCCCGCAACAATACACGGTAAGTTTCAAATAACCCTATCAATACACTAGTATATTTTGTAAACAAACCTCTTTGAGTTCGAGTAATTAAAATAACCAATCATTATTAGTAGCTGGATTTCTATCCAACTGTTAAAACAGAATAGCGTGAATACACAATAAATACACCCAGCCGAGTACCCACGGAGCGCAATTTTCATTTCATCGGCCGATTTTTTGTTATACTTTCAAAGCCTTTCCTCAACTTTTGGACGTTGTGTGTTGTAGAAGCAAATAAGTAACACCCTGAGCATGAACATATGCTCTCTTTTCGCTTTCGTGTGTATGTTATAACGGGGAACTTTTTTTCCCAACCGCTCAAACTTACGTGCGAAAAATTATGGCACGGTAGTTAAGAGCTGACAGATAAAAAAAATCTTTTCACCCGGGTATGCAATGCGATTGATGCTAGTGGCAGTACGAGTGAGTGAGAAAGCGCCCAACGAAAATGGTCTTTCCAATATATCTGTGCTGTTACACACATCTAAAGTAAGTGTGTTCTCCAGATGGATAGAGACAGAGAGAGCCAAGACAACATATGAAAATTGCACTGTAGGAAGTGAAATAACAATAAAAAGTGGTTTTATACGTTGAATAAACATTTTCGCCGCCAGCAGCGGCGGCAGCAACGGCAGGAGAACTCAATCCCCACATCTGCTGGGGATGGAGTACCTATAGCGCTTCCGATCAAGACCGAGCACCATTCGAGCATGTGGTTGGGAAATTGGTGTTTATTTTACTTTTCATAAACTTTATATTGCCAAATTGATACTTAATAGTGGGCGGAACATGTAGCAAATTGTATCGGTGAAAAAGATAGATGAGAAATGTCAACGACCTTTCCGGAGTGAAATAGAATACACTATGTAGGGGGTCGCTGCTTTTCTCTGTCTTTCATTGATTTTTTTTTCAATCAGCGATAATATTTTTTGTAATGTACCATTTTGTGGTTGGTTTATGAACTTTTATAAAACAAATTTCAGGCACTTGTGTTGTGGTCGTAATGCAGAAGACACATCGATCCTGTAGGAATGCCACGCAGAGATGGTGCACGCGATTTCAGGAGTACGTTTATCAGCAAAAATCGTTCCCTCGCGTCAAACTGTTACCGTAGTTCTCAGTAGGCCACAAAAATATAACCATTGCACAGAATAGCATGGGAGGATATCATTGGAGAAAAGGAATATTTGTATATTAGTCTATTGAAAAATAATAAAAATTTTCATTCTTTATATCATGAGCTGTTCTTCAAGGAAAATATTTTCATCTTAGACAATTGCAACTTGCACGTATGTAAGATCGAATCAAAGCAAACATGTGTTATCCATGCCTAAATACAATTGAGATTGGTTTGAAAGGTCTTAAGCATGTTTTAATCATGTTTGATTGTCAGTCGAACTTATTGCTTTAGATTAAATGATAGGACGGAAAAAGCCGGCACTCGGTTCAAGCGAAACTTTACTTTTACATGGGAGTTCACATCTTGGCACAAGTATTGTTGTTTTACTGTCTGACTGGCCCTACACAGTTTCGTATACGAGGACTCGTTCTCAAGTTATCACTCTAATGGAGAAGAAAAGTTAAATAAATGTTCGAAAACAGTTTTTCATGTTCTACTTTACAGGTTTAGTATCTTCGAAGAGTTTTACAACGTAAAACAGCGTATCTTTTGATAAAATAAGTTTGGTGATTAATCCTCTTAGTAGCAATTATAAAGGGTTGACTCTTCAAACAAATTTAGTTCGAAATTTCAGTTCAGCAAAGTTGCTATTGCTAATGCTATTAGAAATGCCTTTGTTGAAGACATGAATGCTCCATTCAAAGTATCGAGATACATGATAATTGCGAAAGAAAATCTTCAAAATAAGTTATTCTGATATTACTGGATGATAAATCTCTTGTGTTGTTTATAAGCAATAGAATATACATTTTATTCAAGGCTACATTTTAATGAAGCTTACAATAAGAAGTTATATTGTAGAAAACTGGGTTTTAGAAAATTTAGAAAAAAATTAGACACCAAGTCTCTAACAATTTTTTGGATTTTTGAAAGTTGAAAGTTTCGAAATTATGTGATCTTAACCGTAAAAAAAGTTTTCGAACATTTATTCCACTTTACAATTGCATATTCTTTAACTTTATTACCAAAAAATAAAAAAAAATATCCATGAAGGTTTGAAAGCTGTCCTTTGTTGTAGAATGGATTGATAACTGCTGGACTTTGTGGTGTCTTTGGACGAATTGTTCATAAGACCCACAACTTGATAAAAATTGGAATTAGGCATGGCTTACTATGATCGAATTGAAAAAAATAACTTTTTATACTGACGAGCTAGAAAGTTGGTGTCTTCGACAAAGTTTTAAAGTTTTAGAAATACTCGCACTGAAGAATTTTGTTGGTCAACTTGAACTTGTCGATTTATAAAGCGTTTTCTATGGCAATCTCCTTAAATATAGTTTTTCTAATATAACCTTTTCCATTGTGACTTATCGTGCAAACGATGTTCCAGTCAAATGTGGAAATATAAAAACTGCATAATATTGTTGAAGACTTTTTTTAAAAACCCATTCGTTTCAAAGTTATTGTTGATTTTAACAACGCCAACTTCAACTACGTAAAAGAAATAAAGGTGCAAATCAAAATGCACAAACAGACACTTTTTCAATGTCAAGACTATGCATAGTAAAGATAAGAAGGTTTGATCCGTAGAACTCGAGAAAACTATGAACAGGGTAAGCTTACTTTATCATGTTTTTTAACATTTTCAATACAAAAATCACCAAAAATAGTTATTTAATTTTTTCGCAAATTTTGGTGATTCTTGGTTTGATATTCAATTACAAGAAAAATGTTCACTTATACGTGATTATTTCCGATTCTTCAAACGTGGGAGCAAAAACGTGAAAAATGTTTTTAATATCTTTGGAGATCCCAAATTGGTATATACTCAAATACACATGTCATATTGAATTTAATGCTTACAAAACCTTTAATTTCCAAATTTTACAAAAAAATCCGAAAAGAAAATTTTCGTTCATTTTTATATGGTAACGTCAAAAAACATGAAAAAGCTTACCCTATTCATAGGGTTCTAGAGTGCCACGGATCAAACCTTCTTATCTTTATTATGCATAGTCTGGACATTGAAAATACCTACTCTTCTATTTTGGTTTGAACCTTTCTTTCTTATACGTAGTTGAAGTTGGAGTAATTTTTTTTTTAAATCTTCAATAACTTTGAAACGAATAAGCAATTTTACATACAGTCTTCAACAATATTATGTGGTTTTAATACAGCAACATATGTCTGGTACATCGTTTGCACGAAAAATCACAGTGGAAAAAGTTATATTAAAAAATTTAAATTTAAGGGGGTTGCCATAGAAAACGCTTTATAAATCGATAATCGTTAGTCCCTACAAGTTCAAGTTGTCTAACAAAATTCTTCATTACGAACAGTTCTAAAACTTTGTCGAAGACACTAACTTTCTACCTCGTCAGCATAAAAAGTTATTTTTTCTAGTTCAATCATAGCTAGTCATGCCTAATTTTGATTTTTATCGGATTATCGGGAATATTCATACGAACAATTCCTCTAAGGACACCCTGTGAATGGTGTTTGGCCTCTAGTGAATTAAGTTCACGTTTTTGGAATTTGCGACCACTGTGCGCTGGGGTCCGCTAGTGCGCCGCACAGTGGCCGGAGGCTGGCCAAAACCTCAAAAATTTATTTTTGAAATGATATTTTATATTATTCCTAAATTTCTCATGTATTGAATGATGTATATTCAAAATTTTATGATCATTGGATAAGAACACGATTTTTAACACGAGTTTAAACGTACCAAAGTCCGGATTTTTTAATGATTTTCATTTCCGAAACCACCATTGCTCTGTTCACTTCAAATGCATGTTGCTCTTTTGATTTTGGTCCGATTTTAGTACAACTAGTTTCAGTCTAGTTCTTGGTCTCGTTCTGCGCCTAGGTGCGCAAAAAGTTCTAAGCAGATTTTGAAGCTTTGTTGCTGATATGGAGACGCATGGTGTTTTGTGTAAAATAGTTAGACAATCTACAGTAAACCAACACGTTCAACAATGGTTTTTAAGTAGTGTTCTTCATTTTTTATGATATTATTGACATTGGTGAACAGTAACGGAAAATCTATCATGAAAACGGGATGATAGTTATAAGAAAGGTTCAATGACACTGTATTGAAAAATGCATGTAATATTTTACGACTTTTGACATCAAAAATGAGCTCAGCACCTCAAAATTAGCTTAAATTGTGATTTTCAGCCAAATTAGGTAACATTTGAGGTTTTGTCAGACTTTTGTTTGAAGAGCCGCCACTGTGCACCGTAAAGCAGTTATCAGGGGTCCGCGAAGAAGATAATTTACCTAGGAAGGAGCTTTTTTGTAACAGGCTGAAAATAATATTTGGATAGTACACAAAATGGATGTCAAGCCCGCAAAAACCCTGGGTGATTAAAAAGGGGTCCGCGGGACGAAAAAGGTTGAGAACCGCTACATCAAACGGTTCAATCAAAAATCCTCCTAAGGGAATAATATTGCATTGGCTTGCTAGCTGAACCACGTTCTATCGTAGAACCAGTTACCACTTGAATTAGCAGTGTTCCAAAAAAAAATCTATATTTATGGAGGAAAATGACTGAATAAGTTGATTAGTTGTTGGTCCTGTGATCTTTTTACGAGTGAGTATCATGTTTACATTCCATCGTGCGACGTTGAGATTGACGGTGTTATCACCGAAGCAACCCTCAGTGTCGAAGACCTACTGAAGTGTGATCCCGGTTGTTGTAAGGACACCGCGCTCATAAGATTAAAAATACTTCACTGTAAGTAACTGCACTCAGTGTCAGTCTAAGGTGGTACCCGAACAAACGAAAGCCCATAATAGACATATGCTGATTGTCTAAACTCATTGATAGTGTTTGAAACGGGATCAACCCATAAAAACAGCCCCACCGGTTGGTTTCTCATAAAACTTACATGTTGGTATCCTCGTGGGTTATTGGGACCATTTTATGGTATTTTAATGGTTGTGAAACATGGCACGGATCATATTTATGCTCTTGTGAAGGAGCTGCATGGCATTTGTGACAATGGGAATCTTCTAGAAGTAATTGCCATCATATTCAATTCGACTGACTTTTGCCGAATCAGCATTGTCTAACATTACTCTCATTGATGAAACTTATCTCCTGCTAGCATATTTATCCCTCATGTTGAATAGTCACGAAGCAGGAAATGTGTCTTATAGCAAACATTACCTTTATTGACTGTATCATCTATAGATTTTAGAAATACTCGCAATGAAGATAGATGATATAGTCAATAAAGGTAATGTTTTCTATAAGCAGGATGACCGCTCGACACGTAGTTGCTACGCCTCGACTGACTAGAATAAGTGAAAGAATCAACGAGTCTGGCACTAGATATCCGTCCTCAATGGGCTTAATGTTTCGAGAGTTCTAAACCTTGGGAATGCTAATAGCGGCACCGGCCACGTCCTTACAGTCGCGAGTGGATTATTTCGCGAATGCCATTTCACCGAATACCGTATCGCCAAAGGTCATTTCGCACATTTCGATGATCCAGTAACCAACTCCGGTGGGATCTTTGGTCGTATGCTGACAGGGTAGGAGCAAATGAAAGAGTGTCTGTTCTCCATGTTAGGAGTGGCTTTAAACAGCGTCTGTCCTGGAACGGGTGGTTGAAGAAGTGTGGTGCAGCTATATAAAAGACGATAGCCCCATCGCTAGGCTAGCTGTCGCAGTCCTGGTAAGGTAGTATGCCGAATAAACAACGATAAAACCACGCCAATGTAACAATAGAGGATAGAACAATCGGCATAGAATAATGCAATGTTCAAGGGAATCTGATGGCTCGTGTAGCGGAATAATGTTAGAACCTATGAAAGACGCCCTACTTGATCAAGAGTTTCAAAAAGTGAAGGTTGAGATTGTATCATAAACCTTCAGGAATTGCGATAGCGTGGTACAGGAGAACGAGAATTCCGCGCTGTCAACCGAACTGGAGGTACCTCGTTCAAGTACCACATCTACTAGGCCGGTGAGTAACCTATCCGCGTGTTGAGGATAATGAGCAAGCTCTTCAACTATAACTTGATCAATGTCTACGCCCGATGATGTGAAAGATGAATTCTACAAGCTTCTAGGCAAAACCTAAGGAGAATGATCAAAACATGACGTAAAACTCATTATCAGGGAAGTATATGTACAGTTCAGGAGGGAAGAATTCTTTCGGCTGGTTGTTGATGTGGAGAGGATCCACGAAAGCACCAACCACAACGGCCTCTGTAGCATCTGTTTTGCACGGAAGAATATACGGAAGCATTATGCTATATTTCTCCCTAAGGAGAAAAGTTTTGGCAGGAACCAATTTTTCTCCCTTAAGGAGAAAATTGGGTAAAACCATATTTGCACGTGATGAGACAAAGTCGCAATGCAAACTCCAAAACTAATACGGAAGCATACCTGGAGACACCCGAATGATGAAGCTTGCTCGTAAGTCGACCATGTTGTGATAGACGGTTGACATTTCTCCGATGTCATCGATGTCTGAATCTTCCGAGGGCCGAACGTCGACTCTGACCATTTCAGTAATGTGAAAGATTCGTGCAAGACTGACCAGCATAACTGGTTCCAGATGCGAGAGAACCACGCGGTTAAACAGACCGCGACTGTCGGCTGACAGTGTTGTCAAGGACTGTGCCCGAAAGCTCGACGAACGGTCAACAAGAGATAACCTGAACGCAGCGTTGTAGCAGATCCATAAGCGGTCAGTACACAGGGAACGATATAATGAACTAAGGGCAGCCAAGAAAATACGAAATGGTACTCACTGAGGCAAACGGAAACTTCGCGAGGAATGATGCGCGGAAGTTTTACAAAACGATCAACAGTATGAGGAGAAAAAGCATTACGGCGCCGGTCTTGATGAACGACCGCGACCAAAGTAGATTTCAAGAAGGACAGTCAACGACGGACCAAATGCTACCCTGCGGAAATTATTTATAAATTCCAGGAAGACAACATGTGGACTCACTATCTGCTTGTGGATTTCAGGGCGGCGTACGATTTAGTAAAACAAAAAGAACTATGGAAGGTTTTTCTTGACGCTGGATGGGTCAAAATCAAGCGTCATAAAAACTGGAGAGGCATCCGACTCGTTTGTGATGCACTCTCTGTTCCATTATAATTCTCCTTCTGATGATTTAAAAAGGGTTGTATCACAATGTGGAATAAATAGGCTTCCACTTTTAATCGGCAGTGATACAAATGCCCATCTCACATTGTTGAGGTGGTCAGATTTCGTTTCAAGAGGCACTGAATTAATGGAATACTTAAGTAGTACAAATCTGCATACACTCAATGTAGGAAATCGTCGAACATCTGCACGATTTTGCTAGGAAGAAGTGTTAGATGTAACTTTCTGCTCTGACAGGATTACGCATAAGTTGGCAAACTGTTTCGAACCGAATAGAATCGAACCGTCGTTATCCAATTATAAATAGGGGTGACCGGGGCTGGTTGGCCGTTGGCCACAGGTCGTAAACGCCGATCGACTCAAATTTTGACCGATTTCCCAATAAAAGCAGCATTTGATGAGAAAAATGAAATCAAACGTAAGCGTACGCTGGCGGAGGAAAAAAAGCAGCGAGAGCTGGTAAAAAGTTCACTAAAGGTGCCGAAACTAAGTCCAAATAAGTTAAAAAGACTATAAAGTGAAAAGTGGGTTTTATTTTCTTTACCTATATACGAAAAATGATGCTTTTTTAATCAATAAAGGTTTTCCCACTGATACATTTGACGTGTTTATTTTATTAAACTGGGCCAAACTACCCCAGTCCTGGGGTTGGTTGGCCGATTTTTCTTTCCGCATTTATTTACTAATAACTTTTTCCCTGATTTTTTTCGTGAATGAAAAAAATTACATATGTGCTCAAGCGTTGTGTCTTCATGACAGCATAATCCGTTTTTCATAAGACCTGCGTTAAGCCAAACCGAACTGAGCGCCATAATTTTTTCCTGGTATTTTCAATGTCAAAATTAATTTTTCGGTAATTTACCATTATCATAGAAAGTTTATGGGTACTCATTTGCTTTCGACTAATATTTGAGTTCTCAGAAATAAATTGATGTAGGTTATGCTAGCACTGCATTGGATGCGATAGCGATTTTTAGGGAGGTACCCCTAAATGGCGCTTGGTCCTCTTTGGCTTAACACAGGCCATAAAGTCAAACCAGAATGAGTACAGAAATTCCGAAAGCAAAACTCGGCCAATCAGCCCCGGTCTCCCCTACATCATCTGTTGAATTTCCTGGTACACAGCTCACCTGAGTTCGATTCTCAACCCCGCACACAGGGTTAATGATGTTTCTAAAAGAATTTTTTAACCCGAATACAGAGGCGAATGACCATAAGGTTTAATACACGAAATAAAAAATACATACCTTTGATCATTTAAACGTCTCCCTAGATATCGTTGCATAACGTTATCCCAAATTTACGAACTGGAACTTCTACGACGAAGGCATGGCGACTAGGTTATATGGGCATTTCCAATGATTGAAGCTCCAAGTGATTTATGCGGTCGTAGATAAAACAATCTTACTCATACATATCAAGAGGCTTGGTCGCATTGAGCTATATGTACTTCTAAAGGACCCTCTTTGTCGAATGCCGAAATTGCTAGACTCAAAAAGTTATGCAGAATTGGAGGTGGATCATAGGCATCTCCAGGAAATATGGATAAAGCACAAGATTCACTACTGGGCTGCATTCGAATAATTTTGCCGGAATGTCGAAGAATTTGTTGTATTTTTCCAAGTACAATTGCAGTATTGTACTCAGTGCACTGATTGAACATTGCAAACTCAACTATCACATGGCTACTATGCCGGGTGTTGAGTATTATTCGTGTGATCTTTGTGGATCCGGTTACGGAACTTCATATCAACTGATATGAAGTAAATCAATTACGTATCCGGATGTATGGTTATATAGACGAACTTATCTACAGGGAGCTAAGACTCAAGGGTATTTTATTGTTCCTAACCCAGTGTAGTAAAGAGCTGTAGGCTTTATCAGTAGGCTTCATTATACATTCTGGAGTGAAGAATTACAGCTGTTTGTTGTCATTTTCCATTTTTCTACTTTTTTATTCGTTTTCCTTCTCCGAAATACATTATCATGAAACGTTTAGAGTTCCGCATAGTTCATCGTACACCATGCTCTGACAGTTTCACGGTTCGATAAAATCAGAATATAACCATTGTCATTAGTACAGCAGCTCGAACAAAGCAGAACAAAATGATAAGCATTGTCGCCATACCGATAGAGAGACCTGAGAATACGATACGGAGCGTTGTCGGTCACATCTGTCGAAATTCAACAAAAATAGTATTGATTTATTGGATCTTCATGAAATTTCGATTTGGTGGAAAATTGATAAATTGTCCCTAAATTGCTTGAAGCAAGAAAAAATATTCTAGATTTGATATTTTCTTCTGACCAGGAACAGTAGAGTGCCCAGAAAAATGATGAATTTTTGAAAACTCGATCGGTCCACCCCTGAGTCGATTTCTAGTCCAACCAGGAGTACTTGCTTCAAATTTGAAGCAAATTGGACAAGTCTAGCTACCGGACCAACGTGCCTGAAGTTTGTATGGGATTTTTCGACAATTTACATGGAGAAAACCCACTAACTCGCATTTTCGCCGCTTGGCGGCGCTGTATGCATAGTATTATCACTGTAAGTGAAAATAAGAAAGACCATTTAATTGCCTACAACTTTGTCGAAGACTACTAGTGAATCCGACTTTGTTAAAAGAAGTTATTAAACTTTTAGCGATGTGATGTCTGAGTCAGTTTTGCATGGGGCCTAGCAATACATGGTTGTGTATCGGTACTCGATTCCCACCAACTATACATTTTTGTGAGATAATGGTTTGATTTAGCTGAATAGTACGTTCGGAAGAATTTTTGGTACATAATACGAATTATGTTTTGGTTAGAAAATTTTAGTTCCACCTGTGACCGCATAGAGGGCGCCAGCACTAACTTTTCATAAAGTGAGATAGAGAATCGAGATGTTCGGAAGAATTATATAAAAATGCTTGTTCTACAACTTTGTGGAAGACACTTAATCTCTATCTCTCTCCGTTGAAAAGTTAGTGTTGGCGCCCTCTATACGGCAAAAGGTGGAACTAAAATTTTCTAACCAAAACATGACTCGTATTACTTACTATAAATCTTCTGAACATACTATTAACCTAAACCTAACCATTATCTCACAAAAATGTATAGTTGGTGGGAATCGAGTACCGATACACAACGCCGGATTCACTAGCAGTCTTCGACAAAGTTGTAGACAATTAAATGATGTTTCTTGTTTTCACTTACAGTGATAATACGATGCATAGAGTGCCGCCTAGCGGCGAAAATGCGAGTTAGTGGGTATTCTCCATGTAAATTGACGAAAAATCCCATACAAACTTGAGGCACGTTGGTCCGGTAGCTAGACTTGTCCGATTTGCTTCTAATTTGGAGCAAGTGTTCCTGGTGGAACTAGGAATCGACTCAGGTATGGGCCGATAGGGGTCATTTTTTCCTGTCACTCTAAGGAACAGTCTTCAATCTCAACTTTCATAAGAAATTTAATAAAATATTCAAGACAATTTCGAATAACAGAATTAGCTCAAATTAGTTATGGAGTTTGCGTATCGATTTCATTAACTCTCATCAGCTTAATCAGAACTTAATTTTTTTTGCGGGACATCGCGCAAAACCAAGGGTTTGCTCGGAAACACAAATAGTGTTTTCGTTTTTTGAAGTGTCGGACTCTGATAAGACGAATTCGAAACGAAAATACCACGACTAATTTACTTACAGGTTTTGTGCTCCTCACGCGCAAAGATGGTTTTTAAACAATTTTCTCCTTAATAGAAAAAATAGCTTTAACCTAAATTTTTCTCCACTAAGCAGAAATATAGCGTAAAATTAGCTCACCAACCATTCGGTCATTTACCCAAACACAAAACGGGTTGATTATGGTTCGCTATAACTATATATCCAACGCTATATTATGCTCCGCCGATGTACTTGCGTCACACCCATCCGACCCGAAACATTAATTACGTGACGTTGTCACATAAACAGAGCTGAATTTTAGTTTCATTTTATTGTTCCTCATTACGACCGGTGGTGGTGCACTGCATAGCTCTCCGACTGGCCGTCTGTGCAGTTCCTGTAACATGTTTGCAACGCGGCGATCAGTCAGTATACTCGCCAGAGAGCTAGTAACAAACAATCGCGAATAGCATCGTTACGCATTGTAGGTGCTCGACGGTGTAATTATGAAATATCGAAATTAGTTACGCATCGATTGTGTCGTACGAGCGCGGTAACAAAAAGTACAACAGCCACACACACAGAAAATGTAACAAGAACTGTTTTGCCCAGCAACCTGTTGTGTCACGTAGCTATAACCTGACATAGCTGAACGAACGCGTGGCTCAAATCTGCATGCGCGATCGTTATAATCCAACCTACGGCGGGGCCCGAGTCATTGATCCCCTTGCACCCCCCATCTTCCAACCCAGCGAAACCAGTGCGCTATACCCTCGCCCACAAGGGGGAACAGAGCACAGAGCCTCCTGCTTGATGGACATGGAAGCACGCAAAGAGGAAGCGCGTGACATGCCGTTGAACGATTTCACGTTCTACCTTGAACCCATCGCCGCCAGCAGCCTGCGGCGGCGTTGCACCGTTTAAGTAGGTGTTTGACAAATGGAAAAAAAACAGTACCACCTGCCTATCTGTGGCATGGTGCTTTGTTTTGTGTTAGATATAACCCACGAAGTACCGGATCATCGATCGCAGCTTGATTTCTGGTTTACATATTAACGATTGAAGGAAAATGGTTTTAACTCAGTTTTGTCTTTCTTCTTAATTTTAATTAAATAATGCATTATTACTTACTTTTTACAGTTTTACGTTTGTTACACCTTTTCTAGTATATTTTCAGAGAATTTGTTTGGAAAATTGTAACAACTAGTTCAAAGCCCCTGCAGTTAGATTTGACGGGTCAAAATACCCTGAAAAGTAACCTTGCACGCGCCCACATCGAGCTTTGTTTTCGCTACGGGTTGTCAAGTGTTTGTCGCCGTACTTTTTTTCTCAAGTTTGACGGTCATATTATTTTGCCTAATTCACAGAAAAACCTAATAACAAAAAATACTGGTTTAGTTGCACCATGGAAAAAAGTGTTTCTCGAAGCGAAGTAAGCATTTACCATCTGTAATTGGATGCAGTGCTTTTTCTTCAACGCTGTCCTTCATTGTACGGTGCCTTGCTATTTAGTAGAAAACAGGCGTTGACTTGGCTGGCGATTTCGCATGGAACGTGTCACTTCCTCTGTCGCCATGTTTTTGAAGCGTTTTATTATGGAAACCTCCTGCACGTTTCTTTAATAGTTAGTCGTAAAAAAAGGTAACCGTCATCTGGGCGTCGTCAGACATGCTTTGTTGGGAGTTACCTGACTCATTGGCTGCGGCGGCATGTAGTAGCAACTACTATACTGCCCATGATCGCATACCAGTCCCATAAAGATAGGAAATCCCATAGAAAACGGGACAAATATGCGATCATGGGTAGTATACACAGTTCAAAGTACGCGAGAAAACTGTTTCGCATGAATACCTGGAAGCTGGCTGTCTGTGGGCATTGTTGATGAATCGGAAGGTGTCTGGTGAACATTGACAGATCAGTTTGAGGTACTGTGTTCTCGTAGTAGCTTGCTTGTGAAAGGCGCTTGGTAAACACGTTAGGCTTAAGCATTTATTATATTATTGTGTATTTATTAGCAGCTTGATCCGTAAAGGTTGACGTTGACGAGAGTGATCGTCATTTGTCATTAATTTGCAAAATTGTTGCATGTTTGGAGACTAAGCGACTCATTGATGTAAACCGCCCTAGATTTGAACCATGAACCAATAGCCTACGGCTTAAATAGTTCAATCGATAGTTGTATCGTTATTCTCTCACTTGTTTGGTGGACACTGTTCAGACGAAGCAGTTGCGAAGCTGTGAGTTCAAATCTCATAATCTGTACCTTCCTTTTTTATTTTTCTCTGTTAGCATGATACAATCATATGTTACTGTGAAACAAATTAAAGACCAACAAAACTATTAAGATGCACCAATCTTTATGTTCCCAAGTAACATCCATCCTACTACAATGTTTTATTCAAATATTATAAACGTTGTATGGAAGCTACCAGTATGCAATTTAGTTTTATTATAGAATAAAATTGAACCTTACTTGGTCGGTGTTAGGTCAGACCGGACTAAGTGACAGTGCATTGATTTCGAGAAAAACGCGTTTAAAGTTTGAATCGCAGCATCCTTTCCATTATAATTGGAAAATATTGTTTGCCATAATTCTTGTTTATTGTTTCATATTTCAAATCTAGTAAAAGTGGAATGTAGATGAAGAAATTCTTTATCCAGTGCTATCATTAACTCATTTTTTGATGTTTTGCGACTTAGTCCGGTCTGACTTAACACCGACCACTTGAAGTACACAAAGAGAAGCAGCGCTATATGTCTAATAAAACGGAGAAAAGGGAATTCCACCGCTTAGCCCAACAGCTAACTAGCCCCGGGCTCCCTATACAGCACAACCATTTTTTTTTAGAGTTGTCCTTCTGGAGCTGTAGAGCCAGGTTCTCCTTGAAGGGCCATCAGAATCACTCACTACAACAGCAGACGAACGGGAAATGTCACTCACTAAAATACTGCTTAGGGCCACTATTCGACGTATGAAAAAAATCTGGCCATCTGGCGGGTAGATAATCCCCAACCGATAGCACACAAACACGCTTCATAACAAATGTACCCACTATGTATAAATTTTGACGGCAATCGGGGAAGTCGTTTGGGAGTACACCCAGGTTTTTTTTACGCGGGGATACGTACCGCGTAAAAAAACCGCGTTAAAATCCGCGTTAATTGGAAAATCCGCGTAAAAAACCGCGTTAATTGGAAAATCCGCGAAAAAACCGCGTTAATTCGAAAATCCGCGCAAAAAAAACTCTCAGCAAAAGACTTAGAATATTTTTGGAAGTTTTTTTTTGCGCGGATTTTGCAATTACCACGGTTTTTGCAAAAAATATTCTAAGTCCTTTTGAATGCAAAAGACTTAGAAGATTTTCGGAAAGATGCAAGAGACGGGTCTGGAAGACTCGCACCCCAACAATATGGGTATTTTCGGAATGGTCTTGAAGAGTAGGTTCCAGAAATTGATTTTTGACGCCATTTTGAAATCAAAGATGGCGACTTCCGGTTTTAGCGAAATTCGCTATAACCCAATCAATATGGGTATTTTTGGAATGGTCTTGAAGAGTAGGTGCCAGAAATTGATTTTTGACGTCATTTTGAAATCAAAGATGGCGACTTCCGGTTTAGCGAAATTCGATATAACTCAATCAATATTGATATTTTTGGAATGGTCTTGAGGAGTAGGTGCCAGAAATTCATTTTTGACGTCATTTTGAAATCAAAGATGGCGACTTCCGGTTTAGCGAAATTCGCTATAACCCAATCAATATGGGTATTTTTGGAATGGTCTTGAAGAGTAGGTGCCAGAAATTGATCTTTGACGCCATTTTGAAATCAAAGATGGCGACTTCCGGTTTAGCGAAATTCGCTATAACTCAATCAATATGGATATTTTCGGAATGGTCTTGAAGAGTAGGTGCCAGAAATTGATCTTTGATGCCATTTTGAAATCAAAGATGGCGACTTCCGGTTTAGCGAAATTCGCTATAACTCAATCAATATGGATATTTTTGGAATGGTCTTGAAGAGTAAGTGCCAGAAATTGATTTTTGACGCCATTTTGCAATCCAAGATGGCGACTTCCGGTTTAGCGAAATTCGCTGTAACCCAATCAATATGGGTATTTTCGAAATGTTCTTGACGAGTAGGTGCCAGAAATAAATAAATCTGCACCTTCCCCGCAAGGTTTTCCATGAAAATTGATTTTTGGCACCATTTTCAAATCCCAAATGGCGGCTTTCGGTTTCGCGAGATTCTCTACAACTCAATCAACATGAGTATTTTCGGAATGGTTTGGACGAGTAGCAGACAAACGTCGATGTTTGCCGTCATATTAAAATTCTAGATGGCGACTTCCGGTTTACCGAAATTCTCGCATGAAAAATTTGGGCAATCATCTAAATCATCCTCAAATATAAGATCTAATCATTAGCCAGCAAAATGCAAAATATTTTTATGTGTTCATCCAGGAAAGTGCGGCGAGAGTGGAAGAGAGAGAAGAAAGAGACGTATGCACAGTGTTTTTTAAAACGTCGTTTTCGTGCTCAAAATTAATAGCGTCTAAACCGTTGACTTTAGAGGTATAGTTTGTTCGGAGAAGTTGTTGTTCTTATGATTGCGCATCCACAGGAGTATACCGTTCAGTGATTAATTCACCTATAAGTGATATACGAAATTTATTTTCCGAACTAATTGAGATAGAGACTTTGTGTCTTCGACAAAGTTGTAGAAAATATTATAACAAAGAAATTGTTGAAGGCACTATATATCTAGCTTCAATAGTTTTCGAGTTATGGAACATATTATATGGAAGACCCCTTAAAATTAGTTTTTTCATGATAACTTTTTTAGACATTCTCGTATCTTCCTGGAATCTTCCACAAAGTTGTTTACGGCATCGAAATACATATTTTTGCTTAACATAGTTACTACCTATCTGTTAAATTTAAAAAGATATTTCAAATTTTACGATATTTTTGGGGTAACTTCCACCTCAAATAATTCGTTAAGGAGCAAAAAGGAGCAAACAACATCATAACATACTGAAAGTACTAGCTTTTTGCTTTCATATTATGGCCCGATTGTCAGTCGACGCGATTCTCCCCGAGTGTTATGTTCAATACAATATGCCATCGCAGTGGTATAAAATGAAATATTCAAGCGCACTGCGACAAACAGCTTCATGTTTTTATGGTAAATTGCATAGAACACGGTCGCCTATAACATGCAATGAATATGATTTGCCTTTCAAAAATCAAATTGCAGTTTTGGATGTGTTTAATAATGTCGATATTTGCATTATAAATTAGATAAATGAATTTATTTTTAATAATCGTTTTCTACGTCATCTTCAAAGTTTCTTCTTCTGCTAGAAGAGCTTTGGCGTCTTCTAAAAATCGTTTTATACTTTTTTAGCCATCAACAAGCCTCAGTCACAACAGAATCCACATTGTGAACAGGTGACGTTAATCAAGCTCCATTATAATTGTCACGAAAGACATTAATAAACCTTCTGGTGGGATTTTCATTATTTTTCCAAGCTTATCAGTATCCACTGATTGCTTAAATTTCACGTGACACACTTCTCGAACGCACGATATGCTACGTTTCGTACTTTGATCTCAATTGTGGTCAAAGTTCTCTTTTCCTTTTTTTGGACATCGATGAATATGTTTCATGCAATTTACCATGAAAAGATGCTGCTTATTGCAGTGCGCTTGAATATTTCATTTTATACCACTGTGATGGGATATTGTATTGAACATAACACACGGGGAGAATTAGGTCGACTAAGAATCGGGCCATTTTATGTAAAGTAAAAAGCTAGTACTTTCAGTATGTTATGATGTTGTTTGCTCCTTTTTGCTGCTTTACGAATTATTTAAGGTGGAAGTTACCCCAAAAATATCGTAAAATTTGGAATATCTTTTTAAATTCAACAGATAGGAAGTAACTATGTTAAGCAAAAATATGTGTTTCGATACCACAAACAACTTTGTGAAAGATTCCAAGAAGATACGAGAATATCTAAAAAAGTTATCATGAAAAAACTAATTTTAAGGGGTCTTCCATATAATATGTTCCATAACTCGTAAACTATTGAAGCTAGATATATAGTGTCTTCAGCAATTTCTTTTGAAGTAACATTTTCTACAACTTTGTTGAAAACACAAAGTCTCTATCTTAATTAGTTCGGAAAATAAATTTCGTATATCACTTATAGGTGAATTAATCACTGAACGGTACACTCCTGTAGATGCGCAATCATAAGAACAACAACTTCTCCGAACAAACTATACCTCTAAAGTCAACGGTTTAGACGCTATCAATTTTGAGCACGAAAACGACGTTTTAAAACACTGTGGTATGTGGTGGGAGTTGGGGGTTTGAATTTATTCAAACTAAACATATTGCTTAAATTTAAGCAAATTCAACTGTTTAATTAAAACTATTTGTACTACAACTTCAATTTCCAAAAATACCAATATTGATTGGGTTATAGCGAATTTCACGAAATCGGAAGCCGCCATCTTTGATTTCAAAATGGCGTCAAAAATCAATTTTTCGAACCTGCTCGTTAAGATCATTCCAAAAACACTCATATTGACTGGTTTATAGTGAATGTGGCTAACCCGGAAGTCGCCATCTTGGAATTCAAAATGGCGTCAAACATCGATCTTTGTCTACTACTCGTCAAGACCATTCCGAAAATACCCATATTGATTGGGTTATAGCGAATTTCGCTAAACCCATATTGTTGGGGTGCGGGCCATAAGGAATCTTCCAGACCCGTCTCATCCATCTTTCCGAAAATCTTCTAAGTCTTTTGCATTCAATATTTTTTGCAAAAACCGTGTTAATGGCGAAATTCGCGCAAAATAAAAACTGCCAAAATTCTTCTAAGTTCTTTGCATTTAAAAGGACTTATAAATTTTTTTCAGAAAAAAGTAAGTCTTTTGCATTCAAAAGGACTTAGAATTTTTTTGCAAAAACCGCGTTAATTGGAAAATCCGCGTAAAAACCGCGTTAATTGGAAAATCCGCGTAAAAAAACCGCATTAATTGGAAAATCCGCGTAAAAAAAACCTCGTAAAAAAACCTTGGTGTATATAAATCATATACATAAAACATTGACTTTTATCTATATATACAGCAATTCCATGAAAAAAAAGTTATACGATCTCTCAGAATTCTGCAATATTTGGTGTAATCGTTCCTTACCGAAAAATATTAGACACGTATTTTTTTATTTCGTCATTAGGGTGTCCCTTTCCACGTTAGACGGGTTCGAAAGATCGTGATTTTTCAAAAATTTATTTCTTTTAAAAATTCATAACTTTTGAACCACATAACCGATTTTCATGGGTTATATGTCAAATGAAAGGTATTTAAGTGTAGTTTCATGAAAAAATTACTAACTTAAAAAAATATTGAGCTTTGTGCGAACAAAATATGCATTAAATGGTTTTTCTTGATTTTTACTGCCAGGGTCCTTGAATACTCCATACTTTAATATTTTTATTTGAAAGATGATTTAATTCTACACAACATCTTGAAACATATTTTTGAACCAGATCTAGAGGTTTCGGAGATACAATTTTTTGAAAATAAATATTCTATGCATACTCCCCACATGCATGGAAACGATGTAACCGCATGGCAGTTCACCATACACTTCCCGCGAGTCACAGCAGCTGTGAATAAAGAAATCTATGATTTACTTACAAGCTGGGCGCAACATTCGTTTCAACCGGGGGGGGCTGTCCATTAACCATGTAGAAAAACATTCAGACATTGCAGATCCGGCCCTCCTCTCGCGTTCAAGATATTTTTACCGAGCGTCCACTTTGGCTAGATTGGGAGTGTTGCTCGGATTTGAAAAAAGAGTGTTCAACCTATTTGCTGAGACAAAGGACGTGGTTGGTATGACAAGCAGATAGTTTTTGGGTAGGTAGGGATTTGTACCTATATTTCGGGTTTGTTTCAATAGCTTTTGTCGCAAGCAAGTTGAAGAAATAGGTAAATTTTGCTTTTTCTGGTACTACATCACTAGCTCGTAAGTTCGAATATATTACATAAAACCAGGAATAAAAATTAAAAAAAATTTAAAATTAAAATATTAGGCAATTAAAACATAGTAACATAAAACCAGGAATGTTTTGAAAGAAATTATCAGTTAGAAAACAGAGTTTCCTACAACAACAGTTCAATTGAAGAATCTCTTAAAATGAAACGTAAGTGTTCAGTTTGTGGTATTTGGATGTTGAGTACGCGTATCAGATTACTCACTTTTTAAATTTTAATTCTTTTCTTCAAACTACCAACACGAGCTCTTGTTCTTTGAAACCTTTTTTTCAGAGTCTTTCGAAACATTGACCCCCATTGCAGGACCTTCCGGATTCGTTCCACTTTCCTACCAAGGTAAATAATAAAAGAAATGTTTTGCATGATTTTTTTCTGATAATCTGATCTGATCTGATGATATGTATTTTCAGACTCGTTAGAAGCACCCAGTTCTGAATCGATCGTTACCACTTACAATCCACCTTTGTCGGAATGAAATTCTTACACAACTTAAGGAGAAATATAAAGAAACAAGAGACAGCAAAGAGCGATACGGATTTTAACTACACTTCCCAAAAGTTGGACTACATTTAGAATTATGCAGGAGTTCAATGCTTCTCAATATATGGCCAACAAAGCAAAAACATTGCAGCAAGAGAAAGGAATAATGGTGGTGCCTGAAAAGAGTTTAAGCTTTGCGGCAATGAAAAAGAGAAACGATAACATGTGTTACGAATTTTTATAATAGTGACGATGTAAGCCGCGTCTGTGCAGGGAAAAGGGATTATTTAATACCTAACAACGAAGATGGCAAAATTTACATACAGAGAAGATTAGTTTTGTGTAACTTGCAGGAGGCGTATTCTATCTTCAAAAATACTTATATTAAAATAAGATTTTTCGTGTTTGCTATATGACCCTTTTAAAACCACCTGGATGTTTATTGAAGTGGAATTTCTAACCAAAGATGGCGCCCGGTAAAAATATTTTGAACGCGAGGGTCTGAATTTTTTTCTACGTGGTTAATGGACAACCCCCAAGTTGAAACGAATGTTGCACCCAGCTTGTAAGTAAATCATAGATTTCTTCATTCACCGCTGCTGTGACTCGCTGGAAGTGTATGGTGAACTACCATGCGGTTACATCCTTTACAATTCAAAAAATTATATCTCCGAAAACTCTAGATCTGGTTTAAAAATATGTTTTGACATGTTGTGTAGAATTGAATGAATTTTCAAATAAAAATATAAAAGTATGGAGTATTCAAGGACCCTCGCAGTGAAAATCAAGAAAAATCATTTAATGCATATTTTGTTCATACACAACTTAATTTTTTTAAAGTTTATAATTTTTGAAACTACACTTAAATACCTTTCATTTGATCTATAACCCATGAAAATCGGTTCAGTGGTTCGAAAGTTATGAATTTAAAAAAAAAATCTACTTTTGAAAAATGACGGGCTCGAGCATTTGTACGTTAACGTGTTCGGTCGCGTGTGCGTTTGTGTGTCGCGTGTATGTAACTTCGCGTGTATAAGTTCTATTTTAAAACCGTGTGCCTTTCGCATATTCGCGTGTGTTCTAGAATGATCGCGCGCGGACCGTGTATCTGATACTTATTTATTCGTGTACGGTCGCAGTAGAACGTGTGGTCTAGTGGAAATGAGCTTTATTTTTTATTGATCCAACTGGATGTATGGACCTAAGCTGCTAGAATGAAGAGTAAAGATTTCCGGACGTGACCGATTCATGATCTCGCGCGTTTGTAGGTTCGCGTTTGAGACCGCGTTTGTATCTTTGTATGTACTAAAACGTTCACATAATTACCGGAGTGTTATCAAGTATGCGCGATCGCGGGTATAGATGTGCGTGGATTATCGCGAAGGGTTTAAGTGTTCGTATGTCGACGTGTTTGTCGCGTGTGCTCGCATGTATGTGTATGGACCGTCACTCATTTAGTTATCGGTGTACGGATCACATTCTGACAGGGAGTGAGTTACCCCATATCACTAGAGTTCCCGGTCGTGTCGCCATGGAACGTTTTGTCTAGTGGATATGGAAGTTATTTTTTCTTAATTTTTCAATTTCATTTTTTTATTGATTAATATGGACCTAGACTGTTGGTACCGAGAATAGAGACTTCCGGACGATCCCGACTCATGATGGCGCGAGCGCGGGAGTTTATAGATTGACGCTTGAGATCGGGTTGGTAAGTTTATGAGTGCTGAACCCGATCAGAAACACATAACAGAAATTTTTTAAAACTATATCTCGCATTGTTACTTGTTATAATTTTTTGTTATTTTAACTACTAACGAGACCTAATTTATAACACAATATGATACAAAAATTGTGTTCTGTTATAATCTTGTTATTTCATTCTGATCGGGAGACGTTCATCTTATCACCGGGGTGTAATCATCTTTGCGAGTTCGTGGGCGTAGGTTGCTTGGAAAATCGCGAGGGGCTCTAACGGTTGTACGCTGACGTGATTTTGTAACATATTTGCATGTGTTCATGAATGGTCGCGCGAACCATGAGTCTGATATTAAATTTTCGGTGTGCGGTTAAAAATCTGGCAGAGATTGGGATCCCTTATATCAACAGGGTTCCCGGTCATGTCGCCATGAGACGTGTTGTCTAATAGATATGAGCGTATTTTCTTAATTGGTCCAGCTGAAGGCATGGACCCAGGCTACTAGGATCAAGGACAGACTTCCGGACGTGACCAATTCGTAATCACGTGCGGGAGGACATTTTTGTAGGTTCCCGCTTGAGACCGCGTTTGGAATGTGTGAGTGTTAAGACGTTCGCTATCACCATCTTTGATGATTCAGCTGAAGGTGGGTGTAGAATGGCAGTATAGGACTCGAAAAGAAGAAATAAAAGACAATATATAAGAGACGTAATAGATTAGACAGGTACAAGATACAGCTGAAGTTATGATCGTCACATGAAAGACATAAATTAGTACTCAAAGCACTACTAATACTTGAATAGCCAACCACCACACATAGCACAACCTTTCTCAATTATCTATAGAACAGAAAAAAAGGCTCTTATCAGCCCTCCCGGCCTCCTCGATACACCACTGTCGAGGCGTATTGTAATCAATATCTTGAAGCGGGTTTCTTATATAAATCAAATCCTGAGTAGTCATAATGATTGGTGGATTATTAACATGAGAACTAATTAACCTCTGGCAGTAGAACTTCGTGCAAATAGAAACTAAAAAGAACGAAGGTCCTTATATTTTGATAACTCTATTGAATCTATTGTGGTTTGATGATGTTTACAATCAATTTTTTCGTCCAAAAACCAAAGAAACGGTTTAGATTACATGTAGACAAAGTTCGAAATCTCTATAAGGAAAACCCGTTCCGAATTATGATGGGTGTCTCATCTAAGATGTCCATTTCTGAGAAATCGCGGAACAAGACGCTGTGGAAGTTCGCTAAATAGCTCCTTATTTGGCAAGCGATCTACATTAAATTAAATTAGTTAGGGAATTTGCGGTTTTGACTTTGTCTCATCAGAATCCGACACTAAGTTAGTGACAGGACTAAGCTAGCGCCGGATCAACGCTAGCTCCTTAATTGAAAACACTATTTGAGTTTCTTTTATTAGCACAATATAATTGTTATAGCTTTATCAACTGATTATTTAAAGCGGACTGATCCATCATGGTTTGATTTAATCAGTTAAATACATCCAATCTCACTAATGAAAATTAAAACAAGTATTCATCTGGAAGGGCTCTTCAGTAACATAAGCTCTATGAACCAACGTCGGGCCAATGTCGAACCATCATCGGTCAGAATGTATGTGAACAACAAACCGTCGAGCGGATGTAGGTTCATTGATAATAATGCTTCGTTCCGACACAAACTCGATTCGAATTTGGGCTTTTCTAATCGTTCGCTCGAATACGAGAACAGACTTTCCCGAAATCCTGTGTAAACATTTAAATGAAATTACATTGGAAATTACCTTTCGCATACAGGCTTGCATGCATGAATCACCATTGCATTCAAGTTTCTATGCAACTCCCGTATAGCATTTGCTGGCCGATCGTAGTGCCGACTAGTGGCAAGTTACTACTTGCTGGTGGCATTTCAAAACGTCAGTTTCATTTCTTACACACATTGAAAACTTTACTTGTATGTTAGTTCTCAGTGGTTCTATGTCAGCACCTGGTAGTAGGTGTATGGTCCATATTTAATTTTTTCATAAATTTTTGAAAACACCTTTTAACTACTTCAGTTTAAAAATCATTTTACACTAGTTAAAAAAATGAGAGCAAAATATGAACAGCATTGCAATGGAAGTGAAAGTATACGTAACCTTCTTTTTGGGTTGAAAGTTTTTTAAAACACATTAGTCAATTTCCGTCTTAATGGCCTTAATTAACATTTTTCTCTACCATCACACTAGTTTACATTATCCATGTTAGAATTAATTTATTCTAACATGGATTCTTTGAATGTATAACAGAGTTGTGTTTCGTGCAGCAGGCATCGTAGACAGTATGGAATGTCATGCGACTTGGGTTCAGACATTTACGAAAATGCTGAACCATCCAATATTGATAGTTTCAGTTGCACTGAGACTGCCCTGTATAATGAAAATCAGCTAATAGCTGTTTCCAGAAAAAAAAACAATTTTGAGTAATTGTGTTTAATTTCTTATTCGAGATAAAAAAAAGTCGTATCCAAAGACTTGAACACACAAAAACCAACAGACCCAACTTTCACACAAGCAAACCCATCAATCTTGCTTGTTGACCCGACTTTTTACTCCGAACAAAAAGATGATAAAAATGAACCTCTCACCCAGCACCACCGAAGAACTGTGTCAAGTTCATCGAAAGCCTCTCGCAGTCCGTTCACGAATCCGGTATATTGTATGTTGTGTTCGCCTGTACGATATGCTAGCCCGCAGGCAACGACAAAAGCAACGATGGATGGAAGGCACCCAAGGCAGAAAGGGATGGCATTTTTCTGCTGTTCCGGCTGGCGATTAGTGGCACCGAAGAGATAAAAAATAACAAGACGCGATACGGAATATAACGGAAGTTTTCATTCCACAACACACAGTTGCACGCAATCATCACACAGGCAGACTGACAAAATATCGCGTACGCGACGCGGTAAACAAGGGCAATCACCAAAAAAAAAGGCTATCCCATCGCAAGCAACAGTCTCAGCGGGACGAGTTTGTACCTACCTATTAACTGTACACACTAACACACACCACAGTTGTGTTCTCGTCCGGGTGGGGATGATTTATTACTATTCAAATTACGGTCAAGTTCGGTTCGTGGCAATACAATTTAACAACGGCCTGAAGTCGGTTCAACCCCTGCCAGCATCTCAGCCGATCGGTAAAGGGAAAGCGGATCTCGATCTTTTGGAATGTGGATTGACTGGGACCACTGCTGCGTTTCTGCCATCCTTTGCTGCTGCTGCGGTGCGCAGCTGGTAAGTCTGCTCGAAGAAAGGTGTGCTTTGTTGCGGCCAATTGTTACGTTTTGTATTTTGGAGTTTTGTTTTTTTTTTATTCGTACGGCCAGCTATGATAGTGGAAAGGTTCATGGACCGATTTGTGTGGGTCCGGAAAAAATCTCGACTTTCTAAATACTGTCAACAGCGAGTCGGGGAGGGGGTTCGTGAGATCGAATTTGATCAATGATGCGTATTGGGGATTGTGACAAAACAAACTTTCTCCGATGGGCGTTTGATAACTTTTATTAATTTTATTTATTAATATTTATTAGCGTTGGTCGCTGTCCGCACTTATCGTGCCTATCATCGATCCCTCTTTCTGGAATCTATAAATCGACCAAATATTAGATAGACGGGGCTTTAATTCCCTTCTGAGCGATGACGTGACCGGAGATTTTACACCTCAGATAATTCCAATGACCTTGGCTGGGATTGAACCAATACTCATTCGGGCGAGAAGCAATCACGCGTAGCATTCAACTATCGGCGGCATTTTTTCTTAATCTTAAAGTTGGCTTTGAAAGTTTGAGTCTTTCTATTTGAATTTATTATTTGTACGAAACAATATTTTCTCTAATGATTTGCTGCATCGTCACAAAGAAGGGAATAGCAATGCATCGAATCGATTAGGTTTAACTAACGAATCATTGCTAGACTAAAGCTAACAGAGCTGCTGAAGCTATGATGCATGACATTTTTCTACGCTTGACTAACAGTTTGCGTTCATTGCTTAATCAACACCACTTGACGACTTATTTACAGAAATTTGTTGTGAACACAATTGACGGAACGAAATCAAGAATGTTAGTCAATACCTCGTGTTTTGAAGAAAGGAGCTCTATGATATACGAATATATAGTGTATTATGCCTATTATAACAGTAGAGCCTAATGAAACACCATCCATTATTTTGTAATAAAAAGGGGTAGTGACGTTAATTTAAAATAAATCGTATCCGCTAACGAGATAAGATTTTTGTATAATAATCCGGCCTCTAAGTAGTGGGGGAAATCCGACCGCTTTTTTGCTAAGAAAATGAGTATTTATTAAATTGAAATTTATTACATTTCTTACAAAAGAAATGTATAGGATTCTCTCTAACTTTGAAAACTTTTTCCGAGGCCCGGAGGGCCGAGTCTTATATACCAATCGATTCATCTCGACAAATTGAGACAATGTCTGTAAGTGTGTATGTATGTATGTACAAAATGTCATGTAATTATCTCAGCAATGGCTGAACCGATCTTAACGAAACTAGTTTCAAATGAAAGGCCCAACGTTACCATTTCGTCGCTGTTGTGCTATCTTATGACAAACGCCATTTTGGGGTGAACTGAGTTAGATATGCCATGTTACTAAGTTTTAAAATCTCCATAAAGTCGCGTTTTCAGAAATTTGAAATTCTGCTGGGTTACTGAGATACAGCGAAACACGATTATGACAGGCGCCAATTTCTCGAGTGATCAAGTTGTGCTATCTTATGACAAAGAAAAAAGAGACAACATTCTTAGTTTGTTGGCTTGCTATAAGCCGAAAAGCTTATAGCAAGCCAACAGATGTCTCTGATGACATAGGTAATTCCTATGCAGATCAACCATAAGCATTAGCTAGGTTCTTGTCTCGGGAGCAAAACTTTTCCTACCATAGTTTTTTTTTCTGGGAATGGTTGGCTTATATATTCATGATTATTGCACAAATTTCCTTTTGAGATTTCCACTTGTTTTGGGAAGTATACCGAAATGTAGTGATGGATTATGCAAGAAGAACATTTATTTCGTCTAGTCACCTGTCAACAATAACATTGTTTGATAGACATTGTCTCTAAATTGTCAATGAAACCAACTTTTGTTTATTGTTTTTCCTGAATAAAGGAGGAAAATTGGAAAAACTTTGTGTTCTAATACCATCATTTTGTAACCTGATATTGCTACTATCGCATGGAAAAGTATGATATTGGACATAGTGGTCTATAACGCATAATTTTACGAATCAGTTATAATTCATTTTTATATGAAATCTTCTGTACACATTTGTGATACGTCATACATATTTTATCATCAATACACACTTATGACACGTATGTGAGCGACTTTGGTTTACATTTTAAGCAAAAACTGTAAATATAGTCAACCGATCTTCGCACAAATCGAGAGATTACTTCAGAGAAGATAGAAGCATCGAATGCCTTCTCCGAAAAGCTTCTAACATTTATAAATTTTAAGATATTCAATCTCAAACTTTAAAAATCGTTTTTCTCGAAAAGTGCTAAATGGCGCTTGTCATAAGATAGCACAACAGCGACGATTTGACACCATTATTTTTTTTTTCGATATGTTGTTTACTTTCTGAGATATGGGTGATCTTGTCAAAACAAGACGGGTTTTAAGCAAATAACTTTTGAACAATTCGATCGCTTCGCGCAAACTTATAAAAACACCTTTCTAACAAGCTATAGATTGTCAAAATCCGTTCACGAGCGGCGGAGATATTAAACATTTTGAATTTTTATTCCTCCCTTACTAATTTTCACTAATTAAAAAGGAGACCTTTTCATAAAGAGTATTGCTTTACTGGTGTTTTTGGGGGAAAACTAAACCGATTTTGAATATCGGGGTATGAAAACACATCTACGTGATTCAAAGAATTCCATATTGAAAAAAAAAATGTGAATTACCTCTATAATAAATGAACTATTTCTCGAAAATTAATATGTAAGTTTATTTCAAAGACAAAATAATGTGCTCATAGTGAAATTCATGTATTTTTCCCTGAGTTCATGTATTTATCCCTTGGATTAGGCGTTGCATTCAATTGTGAGGTAAATGTTGATGGTATATTAATACAGAGATCATCAAGTAATTCACCTAGTAGTGAGATAAGATTTCTCATATAATTATACTCGCGGCATCACCGAAAGCAACTGTATTCTAGCGAAAATTTAGCTCTTTTGCAAGATTTAGGTTATTTATACTGGTCATAGCGTAAAAATTACAACTTACATTATTTATAATAAAGATGTAAGGAATCAATATATCGCATAATGTACCTTTAAATATAAGGTCACGGCACTAAACATCTTTTTCCATTTCTCACACGCCCCCTCTCCCTTTCTCACTCTCACTCACCCTCTCTCCCTTCCTTCGTGTTTCTGGTAACTGTCACGAATTAGGACTTGCAATGTCAAGCATGCCTATCCATCTAGAGCAGTTTTATATAAAGTGCCACTTTCAATGGCGCTTGCGTTTCCAACAAATTAAATACTTATCCTGAAAATTTGAACCATTTCTTTTTCGTAGTATTGGTTTGTATAGGACTCATTTATCCATATTTCCTGAACGAGAATTCCGAACGAAACAATATACACGCTATAAGGATGACTGGAAACAGAGTACATTATTATCTACTGAATGCACGGCTTTTGTGCTATCGACATAGCCAAGAAACTTTACACTATTTATATCAATGCAAATGAAAATTTTGAAAATTCTACCTGTATCATTCACGAATCGCATTCTTTCTCTGTCGCTCTCTGTTTACGGGGTTTGAAAGCATATGTGACCTTGTCTTACTTTACAATTTCCAATTTCGTATATTTACGTATTCTGCAGAAAAATCTTTTTTTGGGAATATGTAAACAAAATGACAACTTTGCATTCCAAAACAAATTGAACGTTCCAGATTTCTGATAACTAATTAAGGTCCATCAATAAAGTAGAAATACCAGATAATCGTAAACGACGCCGCTAAGAAAAGGACAACGAAAACAAAAAGGTTAAAACAAAAAAAGTGAAGACTGTTGGTTCCATATTAATTAGCCATTTTTCAGATGATGGGATTATCAAAAACAATTTATAACTTTCCGATACAATAGTTCTCAAATTCGTACAATCCGGTTTATTCATTTACTTTATTCAAAAATGGTTTTTAATTTCATTCTAAATAGTCATTTTTCAGTTTCTTCATTTCATGGATTTTATTCGTCTTGTTTATTTTATTCATTTTTAATATTTGACTAGTTTTAAGTATTTATTTCATTCAGCATTCTTTTTATTCATTTTGTTCATTTGGGTTCATTTAATGTTTTATTCATTTCATTCTTTGGATTCACTCACTCAATAATTTGACTATTTTTCAGATTTATTCATTTCATCCAAATTATTTATTTGAAACAATTTATTATTTTCAATTAATTTATAACTTTTTAACATCGCCTTATTTTTCATTTTAATCAATTCATTTTCTTCTTCTTTTTATTCATTTAATCAATCCTATTCGTTTCGTTTATTTGATTCGTTTGTTTTATTTATTCATTTTATTCAATTCACTCACTCTTTTATTAGTTTTATTCTTTTCATTCATTCCAATCATTTTTTTCATTTTATACATTTTATTCATTTGATTCACTGGATTCATTGAATTCGTTCTATCTATTTGATTAATTTGTTTCATTTGATTTAATTGATTCATTTTGTTCATTTCTTTAATTTTAATAATTTCACAATCAGTCATTCCACTTATTTATTTCATTGAAATTGTTAGTTTGAGTCAATTTAATTTATTCAATTAATTTTAAAACTATTTTTAAATATTGTCTAATTTTTCATTTAATGAGCTAATCCAATTTGATTTATGTATTTTATAAATTAGATTTATACAAGTCATTTTATTAATTTGAAAACATTTTGTTTTGTGTTTTTTGCTTTATTATTTTTTATTTGGTACGTTTTATTGATTTTCTATATTCTATTCAGTTTATTTGAGGTTTTATTCGGGTAGGACCAGAACTAATAAAAGAGTTCTGCAAATTAATGAATGATCCAACAGTGACACGTGTAAGAAATGTCTCATCTGAATCCTAGGTGGATTAAGTTGTTTTTTTTATTGTTATTACTTTTTTTTGCACAATGGTTCATAATTACAAACGAAAGACACAAAAACGTGATGAATATAGTATTCGTCGAGCAATTGCTCCGATGCACATGAGAATATCTTTACGTGCCACTGCTCGTGATTTTGACATTCCAAGATGGACATTTAATTCCATTTTCTTCGTGTTACAATTCAATAACATAACGTTCATTGATTTATCATAGAAAAGCCATAAAATTTGGGTAACATCTGTACTAAATCAACCAAAAACATAAGCGGTCGGGTTCACCCCACCGTTTTTGAAAATAGCAAAAATAAACGTTTTCGTAAAACACTTGTATCTCTAAGTTTATATATAGTACGTTGTCCAGGAGTCTAACCTTTAATTTGGTATATAAAACGACTTGATCCGATGTAAAATGAGCATTTTACAGCCAAAGCCATTTACTAGGTGGGATTTGCCCCACCTTACCTTAAATGTAAGTTCATTTGTGTAACATTATACGCATAACGAGAGATTTGCATTTCGACCTCGTCTCATCAGAATGTGGCACTTGCTTAGCACCAGATTGGCACCAATCATACGGAATGTACCAAGTGAGTAGATGTTTAGTTGTGAATTTAATTAAAATTAGTTTAAAAAATAGGCACACTAGAAATACGGTGGTTCATATTTGTACCTGATTATTTTAGGTCCACTATTGCAAACAAAACAAATTGCATCAAGGATTTAGTAAATAATTAGCAGCGCTGTTAGTTCAAAACATATTCATGATTTCGGTGGATTGAATTGGCACCGTATTGTACTCCCAAACTAGCAGTTAGCCATAGCAAAACGGAAACGTGTCAATTCGCTATTACAGAACTCGTTAACAAATAAGAGAGGGCAATGATCGTCGAAATAATAACATCAATTTTCGCACCTATTGAAATACACTCATCGCATGACAAACTATAGTACACGCTGGCGCTAGGACGGAAGTTCTATTCCTATTTCAAGCAGAAAACCCACCATTTCATCAACTGTAAAAAATAGGTTGAATTCCCCTGCACACTCAATTCCAACCGACCCAGGCAGCGCATATGGACCAATTAGCATCTGGCCGTAATAGCAGCTCTCTTTCTACCTCTGTTTCTGTCTCCCTCTCGCTCCGTCCGGGGGGTAATTGCGAACTTCCGATTGGCGAGGTTCAAATTCCGGAAACCCTCATTGAAGTGTAGAACCAACCTAGGGGCATTTGATGATTCAACTGGCTGCCTAGCTCGGGATGGACTTTGTGCGAGTGTGTTAGTGTATTTCGAACACCAGCGAGAGAAGAAAACTTGGCTGTCGATTTGAAAAACGATTAGCACGGTTCCATTTATTACGGTTCGATACCAAGAAACAGGCGAGTGACTAATAGTTTTTGCAATGTTGCTTACAGAGCTCCGCCCAAGTCCATAAACGATTTGTAGGGTAAACGAAGGAGCAGAGCGCCATATATTCGACAAAATTCGAACTGTCGATTGATAAGGCTTATCAGTTTCTTTCTTGAATTTATCTGGATTAGCTTGATCGATAGGCGTTTGGTTTCCAACTCGATAGACAGTCAGTCAAAAATGTCGGCGCGAAATTATCACAGTCGCGATCTGAGCGCTGCAATGAAATCAATGTACATATGGCGTTCAAGTTGCGGATTTTGAGATTTCGATCTCAATTCAAATCCTCGAGTGATTGATCTTTGGCCGTTCAGATTACGATAATTTGGAATCATGTGTTGGACCGATTTGATTGATTGACAAAATATTAAAAAAGTTATTGGAATTTGGAACAACTTAAGTCAATGAGAACTTGTTCCCCTTAGGCTTAATATAACTAATAAAATCAGATTGCACTTCATTGGTTCTAAGAAATTTAAAACGTTTAACAATGATATTGGCACCATAAATCAAACAAAAATAATACAAAAAAGTAAAAGGTGTCATAATCAACCGAACTAATGCGTCTTCTCTCATTCCAGATTCAAATATTATTATAGTGTTAGTTTAAATAAAAATTCGCTCATGTTTGCTAAAACATGACATGAGAAGAGAAGAAAGGCGACACGACAAAATTTGAGATGTTTGGAACTCTAAAGATAAGGACGCTGGTTTAAAATTATTTTTATTTTGAATATAGCGGTTTTAACCTTAAGGTCATTCGTCTCTTTTTTCCGGTTAGAAAACTATCTTTGGAAAAATGTCTAACTCTACGAGCGGAGTTGGGGCTGGAACCTAGGTGAGCTGCGTACAAGGTAATCGATTTACCAACTACGCTATGCACGCCTTTTCAGATAAATATAAATAAATATATTTATAAATTAAGATAAATTATTTATACTTGTATTAAATTAAGTTGGTGCAGTCTAATCTCAGAGTAATCCTGGATTAGGTCGATAAAGCTCGCGACAATCGATTTTGTTTGCACCGAACCGTCAGTGCATATTTTGTTTACTAAATGCTCGACGAACGAACAAGATATCGATAACCTTTAAAATTGTTGTTACAATCTACGCAGTACGCATGCACATTTCGTTTTAATAAAAATCTTATCGTCATTCCGATTGAAAACTCCAGAAAACGAGCAACTAACGCCTTTGTATCATTTATAGACTAAAAGTTGCAAATAAAACCCAAGTAGTCGAAATTTTAACAAAATTGGTAACTTGCAGTCTGATTTTTGTAGGCTGATAGCGTTGTCTGGACGCAATGTTTGTGTTGGTCAATTGGGACGATAGTCTTTACATAAATTTATATCTATCTAGTCAATCAGTTAATCAATGTTCACCAATTTTCAAGAAGTTTTCAGCAATGTGCAATAAATTGCGTTCCTGAGCAACCCCAACTCGTGATGTCCCACAAGGAAAGGAGTTCTGTTAAACTGATGAGAACTGGTGAAATCAAAACTTGGTTCGGTTTAACAAGCCAATGCAAGATGCACTATGCTATAATTCTCCTTAAAAGAAAAATTTAGGTGAAAACTGAAAACCAATTAGTTGCGATAGAAGTAATGGTTCCAACAAATAAAAGAAAGTGATAGCATACAGGCCACCGACCTTCTCGATTATAGATATGGTTGTTTATTCACTAGCTCATGTCTTCGGCAATATTTCTTCAAATTTACCATAATTTAGCAGATGAAATTAATTCTCAATCTGTATAATTTTAATGAATGATTTCCGCAACTACTTTTAAACTCTCCGTATTGGACCAAGCACTCACGAGGTGGAACATTTAGTTAAGCTGTAAATGGAGCTTAGGCTTAACCCTTTTTCTAGTCCCATCATATCAACCTCACAGTACTAAAACTCCATAGTGGAGGTAGGCGCTATGTACTTTTGGCAGGGGGCGGCATCGTCACACACCGCCGTGGAAATCGAAACCCTGCATGTTCAGGAACGATTGTACCGTCCGGACGATAGAGCCACGATGTTGCTCATTTAATATCCGAGCGACGAATGACGTATTTGATTGAGTCACTTAAGAGCGAGTAGGTGTATATTCCAAAGTTGCCGGAAACCCATAGCGACCACCGCTTATTGTACCGGCTGGATAATACAGTCAACATGTTGCTCGTTTTGCAAGTGAGCATCGACTGATATAAAATGAACACGCGTGACCTGTACCAATAATTCTCCCGTATGTGATGAAGCGTTCAGATGCTCCTTTTTGACGACCCTGTGTGAAATTGGCGTCGTTTTTGGGGTTTTCTAAAATTCCATTTTTGCTTAATTTATAGTAGGCGTACAATGTACGAAATTAAATACAAAATACGTACACACATTTCTGAACAGATAGTGCTAAAATATTGCGATTTCGTTCATTAAAATGAAAGTTATTAGCATTTAAAAACTGGGAAAATTTCTCAGCAGAAATTTTTGAAAAAAAAAATTATTTAATACGGGCCTATTTAGACGACACCGGTTATTGAGTGGTAAGTGTAACCGCTTCTGACCCCAGTGGATCGGGGTTCAATCCTGACGTCGTTGAGATTTTCGAAGGTGAAAAATCTGTGGAGTAAAGCCGTTGTTCTCGGTTCGTGTATTGATGGACCAATATGTAGGGTCCAGATAGTAGTCAACAATCTAGTGTCGCACAGTGTTGCCTAGCTGGACAAAACCTTAAAATTTTATTTTGGATTTTTCACGGTTTAACATTTTTCTCTGATTGAAAAGTTTTCTCAAAATATTAAATCTTGGGGATGAAAGATTTTTTACAGAACTTCAAAGGTGAAATACATCAATGCTGGAAAAAACTGCATACAAAACTTGCATTATATTCAAATGAGTATATCTTTTTAGTTAGAATTCCGATTAGGGTCAAATTGGTTTCATTTGGAAGGTTATTCGCTGGACTTATATTTGCAATTCGATTTAGGCGATACAAGCCTTTCTTCTCGCTCAGACATGAATATCTAATAATCCATCGGATATTAAATTAATTTTATAATGTTTATAGTGGCTGTACTTTTTTTCGAAACAGTTCGGAAAGATCACTTATAGTTGATGACACTTTAAAATTAGTGTACTTTCCAAAAATGAATGTCTTATTTTGCCCCTTTCTGCCCGAGCTATGAAAAAAGGGTATTTATCATGATATGTTTTGAAGGAGACGCATGGTAGCGAATGATTACCAAGGGGCCGTAATATAATTTATGAATGTCTCTCAGCACTATCAGCAATTAAAAAAATATCTATTCTGCTAAAAATTCACCACGCCAAATTTTTTGAAAATGAATTTTCAGTTGTAGTGCACTTTACATTCGCAAATTTTGAATTTTCGAACCACCTTAAATGCCAAAATTTTGAGGTAAAAAAATAAAAAAATAATATCAAAAATGAATTCATCACCACAAAATTACCTAAATTTAAAGTTATCATCAAATTCGGCCACTTTTGAGGTTTTGTCCGACTTTTGTATGGAAGGTAATCACTATGCGTCGGTCATAGGTACTCAGTACAGACAGATGCCGATTGGAAACAAATGAATAAAAAAAATAATGGGCCTATTATCGTGCTGTTTCCAACATCACCCTACCCATCCAAAGTCGTTGGATAGAGTAGCGCACAGTGGGTTAAAATTAAAAGCAGTCAAAACTGTTTATTGATTTTCGATTACGTTTGCGTGCATAGTTATCTTCAGCAATGTTTAGTGCAACTAAATAGCGCATCTAAACCGATTGACAATTTCATTCTTAGAATCACTTTTTCATTGACTAAAAAAAATAGTTATGTATTTTGCGCAAAGACTGCGTCTCATCAGAATCCGACACTACCTTAGTGACAGGACTAAGCTAGCTGTAACGATTTGAGCGAAATGTTTCTCCTTAGAAAAAAATATAGCATAGTGCACCTTGCATCGCCTTGCTAAGCCAAACCAAGTGTTTCGATTTCACTAGTACTCATCAGCTTAATCAGAACTCCTTTTTTGCGAGTCATCACGTTTACCCAGATACTCAAACAGTGTTTTCGTCAATCCGATGCTAGCTTAGTCCTGTCACTAAGTTAGTGTTGGATTCAGATGAGACATAGTCGAAAAGCAAATTCCACGACTAATTTAGTTATAAGTTTTGTGCTCTTAACGCGCAAAGATGGTTTTTAATAATTTTCTCTTTTGTGCATGAAAACTAGTTTTTACCAAAATATTTCTTCACTAGCATAGCATTTCCCTACAGGCGAGTTCTTTTGGAAAGGGTCCACGGCAAGAAATCTATCTTCCGTAATTTTTGACCTAGAGCCAAAAACGAACATATATTTTTTCGATATCTTAATTTTTCGCAAGATGGCATACTTTTTAGTAGAAAAATGCTGAAAACGTCATAAAAATTTGCACAAAATTGCTTATTTAAGTTTGTGGTTTCGAGAAAAAAGCAATTAAAGTTTCCAGTACACGGAAAAAAATCATAAATTCATGATTCAAACATCACGATTTCGTGAACTGAAAGATTTACAAATACCGTGACCAAGTTACTGAAATTATGAATAACAAACCTCATATCCATGAAACTATTTATGTTTCTTTAAAAACTAGTTCGCCCCGAGTACATACATGGCGTTACATTCGAATGTTTGATTGGGATACTGTTGTTGTTTCCTGGACATGTTCAGGTTTTGTTGTGGTTCTTGTTCATAATTTGGAAATACACCGCCTGCAGTCAAACGATGCTCATGATTACAGGAGCTTCGTAGCGATTTTCGTGATTTCTCATCACGTTACTGTGTTATTTTATTCATGAGTTTCCCATCGGATTTTTCTGTCAGACTAGAGTGATTTATGTTCATGATTTCAGAATTTTAGCCTCAATTTTCGTAATTTTTATTCACGTTATTGGGATATTTTAGTAAGGAGCAGTGATTCATGTTCATGGTTGTAGGATCTTAGTCACGATTTCTCATGTTTTGATCACGAGTAATGTAATGTTCATGATTTTGAAAATTCTTAATCACGTTGTCGTGAGTTGTGCTTTATGTTCATTATATCAAGATCTTAGTCATGATTTTAGAAATTTCTGTTTAGGTTACCGCGATATTTTATTCTAGAGCTTACTTTCGAATTTAACATGTGGAGTAATATGACTCATTTTTGTGATATCAGTTGTTTTATCGTGGTATTCGTAATTTCTTTTCGCCTCATCGCGAGCTGTTATATTTTGGCTATTATCGTTTTTTTTTTACTCAGAGTAACGTGACAATATGAACTGGACCATAAAAGTGTCACTGATTCGCGGTATCTTGTTCTGTGAACTATATTATGTACACGAATCGTGGTATTCAGCGCAGTTTTCGTTTTCTGCCCAGACATCACACTGAACCTTATCAAATGAATAACGATGTTCGAAGTTCTAATAGTTTTATTATTTACTGGTCGCTAGCAGCTGGCCAATTCATGAAAAAGTGCATAGAACAAAAATGATTCCACGAATAATAATAGATCGTAAATCACGTACTAGGAATCGTGAACCAGTTCGAGTCCATGAATAATATTTCATGACCATTGTACTAGGTATCATGAACCAGTTAACGAATATATGAATTATATTTCATAATTTTGTGAACTATTCCACGAGCACGGATATTGGGTCGTGACTAATATATCAGGGATCGTGTATTAGTTCACGAAGATTGAACGAATTCATGAATAAAATTCCGTTCCGAATTTCGTGAAATAGTTCACGAGAAAATATCCAGAATATTTTGATTTTGTAAACTAATGTTATTTCGATTTTTAAGGTTTTAACCTAAAGGTCATTTGCCTCTTCGGGTTAGAAAAATCTCTTATGAAAAATTTCTAACCCTATGTGCAGGGGCGGGACTCGAACCCATGTGCGCTGCGTACAAGGCAATTGATTTACCAACTACGCTACGCTCACCCTAAACTAATGTTCCTAAATCTAAGAATACCATCAAGAGTCAACCTTTGGTTTTTTTAATAATGTTGTGAACTAGTTCACGTACAGAAAATCGACTTGGTAATGATATGGCGGAAACCGTGACTGAAGTTCACAAAACACAAACAACATGATTTTAAATATTTTCGGACGGATCTTCGTGGAATTCCTCATATACTGTTGTCTTTGTAATTGTTTATTGAGGGCTTTAACCAGATGAGAAAATAGACTTCGGGAAATCCGATTTGTGTGTTTGCATTGCAGGGCCTTGTAACCACCGCACTCATGTCTTGTATACAGTCCCTTACCTTTTTTCGATAAAATAGGATCAAGATCAAAAGACGTGATATTTTGTTCTATTGCTAATCTATCCCATGGTATAAATGGCAATATCAATATCACTCAACCTGTTATAGTAAAATTTTAATGCATTCTAGCGTTCGTTTAGCGCCTTTATGCCCATTAGATTGGCTCGTTGTTGCATGAAAAACATTAAAAATTATCCCAATTATCGATTACAGCACTTTTAGAGTTCATTTTGTGGTCCCGATTGACTGTGCAAATTTTGGGAGTGATTGGTTGCTCCCCGCATTGCGTAATGTTTGTATTGAAATTAGCATGAGAAAATGAACTTTTTAGCGTCTCCGCTAATACTGATCGCTCTTTCGCTAAAATTAATTAATCAATATAAAAGAAGAGTAGTCTAGAATGTGTTGAACAACTTTACCGAAAACAGTAACTTGGTCGGATTTTTATTATAAATTTGTTATTACGATTTGATGATTGAAAGAATTTAATTGCATCTGTGAACACTGCAAACATGTCCATCGCAGAGACGTGTAATCTTCGAAAGTATTTCTCAGAATGATTTTCTGATTTACTTTAACGTAACCTTTTTAATTCACCTCACAGCAAGATCGAACCATTTTGATATTATTCATCACATCTGTTATTGGTAAATGCTCAAACAATTGCCAAGGTCTGGTGATACTATCTCATTAATAAGTCGTTATTTGTTCGAATTTTAGTCGGAAATTATTCTTAGTATCAGTAGAAGCATTGAATTTAACTTTTAATGGTTCAAGGTTCGTTTGAAATCAATCTGCGAAGCGAAAATGATATGCGATTAAAATAGGCTTCCAACAATGTTTTATGAAGAAACCTAAAAAAGCTAACAGAGTAATTATTGTCATGCAAACTTTAAATATTTCTACTGACAGCGAGATTTCCTTCTGATTGGAATTCGAGAAAATAAGGGCTTATTTACGTATCTTGTATCACTAGCCAATGGCAATTTATTGAGCAAATGTAAAAAAGACACATGTCATTAATGATATCAGAATGGTTTTTGGCTTTCCAACTGCGTTCATGTCATCCAGAAAATCATTCCGAAAAATTCTTCCAAAGGCACCAAGCCTCTGCGATGAACATGCGCTGATATATTTAAGATTGAAACGTAGGTGTTAGTGGTACATTTTCAGTGTTGCCAGAAACAATGAATTCCAGCAATTAATTTGACTCTTCAAATCGTAATACCATTTTTATAAGAAAAATTTAGCAAGTTACTGTTATCGAACAAACTGCTGATCGCATTCTGGACTACTTTTTTATTGCATTGGTTTTTCAATTTAAGTTAAATGGCGATCTGTATGTGCATACATAGTTGCAAAAAGCAGTGCATTCGTTACTCCTGTCACTAAGTTAGTGTCGGATTCTGATAAGACGAAGTCAAAGCGCAAATTCCATAATTACAGTAGTTATAGGTTTTGTGCCCTTCACGTGCAAAAATGGTTTTTATTAAATTTTCTCCTTAATGGATAAAAATTGGTTTCTAATCAAACTTTTCTTCTTATGGAGAAATAGTGAAAAAGTAGTGTTTTCCATATTGATTCTCATGCAAACTGTATAGGGGAGCCCGGGGCTAGTTGGCGATTGGGGTAAGTTTGCGGAATCCTCTTTTCTCCATTTCTATTAGACATATAGCGCTGCCTCTCGTTATGTACCTCAAGTTAAGTGAAACCCATTATCCAATGTGTTTTGATTGCAAAATATTTTGTTTTGTGGAAGCTGTGGACGATATTGTGTTTTCGAGCATACTAAGTAAATTTCCGAAATTTTAAACACTTTGTGTTATTTAAGGTGATTTTCAATCTATTTCCAGAATGATTATATTTTTCGATAGTGCGTGAAAAGAGCTTTCAGTATATATTATATATATCCACGAACAAAAGTTATTTTTAAAAAAGTTTTTTATGAAATATGCGGTTGGGGTAAGTTGGCGGTACTATTTACAGGGCAAAAATAATCATCAGAAATTTTTATGTCTGGAATTCATTCCAAAGTAAGAAAATCTTTTTCTTGTGTATCTAATCAATGAAGGAGACATTTAGTTCCGCCAATCACCTGAAGAATTTCGAAAATTCGCTTTTGAATATGGTGTATAACCAAAGTCAAAATGCTGAGGTATTGGGACTGAAATATAGTAGCAAATGTTGGTTAATATACAATTTTCTTGAACAGACATTCCAAAAGGACCCCTGAAGTATTTGATTTTCCATTTGATTGCTTATATTTTTTGGCGTATCCATACATACCGCCAACCTACCCGGAGAAGAGGTAAGTTGGCGGGTTTTCCGCGTCACATATTTTCGTCTCTAAAAATGAAGATAATGCATCAAACATTTTAATAAAATTAAGAGATGTTTCCAACAGTCTGCCGTTTCATGCTAAGCAATTCTATTTTGCAAAATCTACCTACCTCAAAGCGGTAAAAAATTAAAATGAAAACACCGCCAATTATCCCCGGTCTCCCTAGGCAATGTGCAAATCCGGGGAGCAAAAAATTGCCCCCAAAATGTACATAGCCATTAAGGACCACAGAAGAAGCCAACAAGTGCTGTGCTGGTAAATGAAATATGACGAGTCACTCTAATGCCCACGTTGTTCACAAACAATAACTGTAACTTTTGGTATAGGTGAGTTTTGCTTACAAAACTAGCAAGGCTATTATCTGTGACTAATAATTTTTCATTTGAGCGCTAATAGTTACAGGTACGATCCGTAGAACTGTGGTCATTGCAATCAGGGACAGTTTCTAGTTAAAACGGAACGTGAAATTCCTTGTCTTAAACTACTATTGAAAACTGTTAAAGCATTTCAATTTAGGCTGTATTCGACTACTATTTTCTGACCAAACCCAGTAGCTTCTAGTACTGAGCCCAGCTATTTATATCAAAACAACTTTTTTGTACTTTTATGATTCAACAGTTTTTAGAAAATGTTATTTTGGAACACAATATACTATAGAATGTATATGTGTCCTGTGTTTTTGTCATAGTTTGGAGTATTTGAAACTGAAGAAACGTAGCTCCAAGAATAAATTGCTGTTATGTTTTGAAATCCGTCTCACTATATGTCTGAGTTAAATGGAAATAATAATAACAGTTATCGTAATAATGCGGCACCCATTTCGCTGTAAATATTTAAGTTTCAACCTCTTATCACAAGAGTACACAACGCCAAGAGATAAAAGCGTATCCTAAATATAAAAGCAGAGAAATAATCGCAAAATGACTCACCTTGGGTAATTCCCGGGGTCTCGGTCGCAGAATAATCCCATCATTTTCGATATAATCCGGCACATCCTTTCGGTCACTAAAGTTGAACACCATCGTGTTGGCTTCGATGGGCGGCGGTGGCGGCGCCTTAACTTTCTTCTTAATCGGTACCAGCAGTGGATTGTTGATGTTGTTGTTGTTGTTGGTGGTGGCAGTGACGGGACTAGCAGCAGCAGCAGCAGCAGCAGAAGTAGTTGTTGCTGCTGCAGCACCCGCTGCCACCGTCGGGGTGCCCCACTTGGCCATGAAAAAGTCACCACCGCTGCTGGGACCGGCAGTCGTCGTCGTCGTCGCCGCCGCCGTGCCGACGCCTGCGCCGACTTCACTACCGGCAGCACTGCTGTTATTGTTGTTCGCTTTCGAAACTACTACCACATTTGCACCGGTAGCACTACTAGTTGCACTGATCGACTCTTCACTCGATTTCTCCAGATTGATTTGATTTTTTTCGATCTCGCGAGCGGTTAGATTCACCGTTTTCACGTCACTTGAAACACTGCTATTAGCACTCACTGCTGCTCCGACAGCAGCTACGGCGGCGGTTGGGGCGGCGGCGTTATCCGATTCGCCGTTTGCGTTACCGTTGCCGCCGACGTTGGCATTTATCACTACTTTGCTTCCGTTGCTATTAACACTAGTATTGGCATTGCTACTATTAAGATTATTAAGATTATGATTGGCTGTGACACTACTGCCGATGCTGTTAATGGTTGCCGCTGGCTTATGGCCATTGGCAGCGAGACTTTCACGTGACAGTGGCACAGGCGGTTTCTGGGTGACAACGGCGGCTGACGGCACTGTTGGCACTGTGATGGGCGATGACGACGTCGAGGAAGAATTTGACGATAGATGATCATCTATATTCAGCCTCTTGCTGGCGATCAATTTCGCACCACCACCAGCTGCAGCTGTTGAGTTACTGCCGTTGCTGTTGCTGCTGCTGTTGCTGGTGGTGAGAGAGGGGAGATGCGATTTGTTCTGCGACTGGCCGTTGAATCGGAATTGCGTCGTAACGCCGGCTTTGGAAATGTTCTCCATCGTTGTACGGGAAACCTTCTTTATTTGGTCCGGTTCGTCGTCCAGTTCGAGGTCATCCGATTGGCTGTCGCTGCCGTGATCACTGTTTATCGAGTACTCACGTTGTAGATCCTCTGGATCGTCGGGGTCTTCCTCATCGCTTGTAGCGTACTGAAGAATGTTACGAGGCGGGACCTGTGGCGGTGCAACGGTCGGAACTGCTGAATCTGACGGCGTCGGCGAGCGGGTGCTGGTCGGGGTTGAGGTCGCGATATTCAGATTATTCAGTTTGCTCGTAAGTGCTTGAATCGATGGTGAGTCGACGAATGTGTGAGCAGTACTGGTTGTGTTATTTTGCATATTAGCCGAGACAGCTGTGGTAGAGAAGCGAGGACTCTCCGGTCGGTTTGTCGTCGTCGTCGTTGTCGTCGCACTGACTTTATTGTGTTGAACAGTGTTAGGCGATAAGACGGGTGAGTCATACTTAAGACGGTAAGCCGTCACCGGTTCTACTCGCACTGATAGCGGTGTGGATGTATTGTTTGGATTTGAACCGGCCGAGGGAGGCGTCTGTACGGGCGAAGTAGCCGAGTTCTTTAGATTGTTTGTTGTTTCTAGATTGTAGCGGATTGCAGTAATGTCCAACTTCGGCAGGTTCGGTTTTTCCTTCAAACCGTTGGCAGTGTTGCTGGTGGTGGTGTTGCCATTCGACTTGGGACTAGTGTTTCGTGGTATAATATTTGGCTTTTTGGGACTAAGTGGAGGCTTAGGATGCGTGATTGGTGGTTTCTCTAGCGAAATGATAGATTTGTAACTGGCCACTTTGGCAGCAACTTCACCGGCAGCTCCGTTAGTCCTGGCAGTGGGTCGACCTCTTCGATTGGCGTTCGCCTCGAAGATTTTCATCGTCTGCCGTACCACATCTGGCGGGGGACGCTCGTCCGCATCGATAAACGAGGTCAACCGCTTCGGTTTCGGGTCACCTTTTTCTCGTCCGTTAATGATCTTTTCCTCGATCGTGACACAGTCCACTATTAATTCAGCCTTGTTCATCGCCGCCAGTTGACAGTTGTTGATGTTGTTACTGTTACCGTTGGCGGTGGTTGTCCCGTTGGTACAAATCTCATCCAGTATGATCACATTGCTGTCGTTGCTACTGTACAGGTTTTCCTTCTGTATATCGCGCTCCCAGGCCTTGTGATCGTAGCGCACCAGCGCCTCAACTGATCGGGCCCGTTTCAACGAATCCGCACCACGCTGTTTGTTATAACGATTGTACTCGTTCTTCTTTTCCGTCTGTCGGCCACTTCGCGTATAACTGTTCTGCACGCTCTTCTGAAAAGTCGAAATATACTCGTCCGGAGTTTTGGCTTTCTGCTGCAGCTGCAGGTTCATCTGGTTTTGCTGCTGCTCCCGACCAAATTTTCCCTGCTGGTAATGTTTGTCATGTGATTGATCCTTTCCGTCAATCGATTGTTCCCGTTCACTTAAATCCTCACTTTCCTCGTCGAGCAAATTATTCAAACTGGTCGCTCGGCGCATGCTATTCAGTGAGGGCCTCTGCTTGTTAGCCGATTGCCTCAATGCAAGACTCAAATACCGGCAGCGTAGCTTCGAAACAATTCCCGGTCCATATTTTAACTCTTCTGAAGTGTCCACGTCTACGGGGGCACCCGTTTCACCACCAATCCCGGCTCCTACAAATCGATTCTTCTCATAAATAATCTCTTCAGCACTAGCTGCAACCATTTTGGTGCTACTGCTGCTGTTGGGGCTAACAGAAGAAGAAGCACTTGAAGTGTTTTTCTTTAATTTCCAACCGATCTCACTACTGCTATAACTGTTGGTTTCCCCCGGGGCTGGTCGCGTTAGCTCACAGTCAACACTACTAGCACTAGCACTAATACCACCGACCACGGCATACTTTCCCGATGGACCACTGTTTGCTGGAGCACCGCCACCTCCTTTGGGCGAACCACTCAACGCACTGCTGGGAAGATGGTTTGATCGACTGTTGGCACTACTGCTGGCGCTGGTGCTCTCCGTACCGTCATTGGAATGTGACTGAGTGTGCAACGGTTGTTTCTCTGCTGACGTTCCACCGACAAGCAGCACTTCGGTTGTTCCTCGAGTGGCACTGCTAGGTGTGTTGGTGGTACCGCTGAATGACTTCACCAACACTTGTGGCTGTTCATTCACTGGTGACGAATGCGAATGACCTACGAACACCGGGGCACCGAACAACGTCGGCGAAGTGACGGCGGCTGTAGGTGAAGCAGGTGAATCACTATTATTACTACTGAGCTCTATGGAAGGAGTAGGGCTAGCAGGGGACTCGACTGTTGATGCTGGTGGTGTTGTACTTTCTGCAATTGACTGTGCCTCTACCGATGGATCTGTGCATGGTTTGTTTTTTTTGTGTGCGGTAATGTTGGGATGTGCGCAATTGGATTCGATGGTGCAATTCAGAAAAATAGAAACAGAGAACACTTAGTTAGTAACAATCACACAAGCTCCTACCCAATTACCCAACCCAACGAAACGATATATTGATAAAGAAACGGAACTGATAACAGCTACAACCCTGACGGTTGAGGTTGCCGCGGTTCACTTCTGTCACTTTAGCAACCCCACACCTATATACATTTGTACAAGTCACTCAACGGCAGGCAAAGTTCATTCATTGTGACTCACTTCAGTCAAACGATAAGAGAGGATCATGCTGTGAGGATCGGACATGATACTTGCATGTATAAAAAGGGCACGAAGAGAGCCGGTAATAAAAAGAAAAAAATTAATGGCATTTCCAGTCGTGCGAGAGATGGAAAATTAAATGTACACAGAGAGTAATTGAAACCAGAAACGAAAATATGCGGTAGAGTCATTCGATAAAGCGATCGCTCTTGAAATCACTTTCCGTGAGTTGATTTTGAGGGATTTGGGAGAGGGTACTATTACTCGCGTTACTGGATCGCGGTTGGGGATACTGTCTTCCATGTGCGCGCGGTTTGCGCGCGCGCTCTCCGTCTCATGATAGATCTCTCGTGCACAGCAGTGCTACCAGAATTGTTTAAGAGCCAGTTTTTCAAAAGTGGGCTCCCGTTTGTTCGAGAGTTCGTATTGATGAGCTCCGACATCGATGGAAATTTTAGCATTCGTGGGATAGACTTTGTCCAAAAATAAGTACTTTAAGGGGATGGGGAGTAAAATTGGCATCGAGAAAGAAATACGTCGAAATTTCAAAATCTCTCTAACTCTGGATTAACTTGATAAAATTTAATTCTGTTTAGCGTTTCTGAAAGGGCTTTGAAAGGGGTTGAAAAAAGAATGTACTTTTTTCTGTCGAAGCAGGAATATAATATTTAACTTAAGTTCATTCCAAATATGCACGTATCAACGCTTTTAATCGGACGACGACCAGTGAGACAAATTAGTAAAAGTGTATCCGAATGATGATAAGTAAATTAAATTTTATTTAGTTTTGATCAGAGATCTCTCAGTAATGGTATTCTCACTCTACATACAATCAGCATACCACAGAGTTCATCCACTAGATTTACCATAATATTACATGTAACAATTCTTTTACTATCCAATAAAAATGATACAGTAAATTAACATTAAATATCAATACACGCCAAATTTACACTGAAATTTGCTGAAAACGTTGAAGTTAATTTGTTTCATTGTTTTTGTAATGTATCATAACATTAGACTTTATTGTAAATTATGGTCAAATTACTGTACCATCACAGTGAAAATAATGGATTTATTACTGCACATTTCTAGGCAGCATTATGGTAACAAATAGCAATCCTATGACGATAAACCTTGATCAGTCAGTACAGGGGTTAGTGCTAGATGAATGACCTAGGGATTGTATTTATAATGTAATTGGGGGCGAATTTTGTGTCAAAAGTGAAGGTCAAGTTGCATGTAGTACTACGGCTTTGCATTTATTAAGACACTATTAACTACGATTAAAAGCTTACTTTTAAGGATACAATGAAGGAATCCAAGCAAAATGCAACAAATATAATATGTTAAATAAAATGTTTATTTCATTATAATTTTCATTTTGTAGCGTTTGGTGGGGCAATGAGAGCGCAGATGATAGGAGGGGTAATGGAGAGCCAATGATAGGAAGGGGTAATGGCTGTATGGTCCATACAGACCACAAAAACGCCATGGCAGAGGATCAGAGTATGGGTTGGGGTAGGGTTAAGGAATTGATATATGCTTGACGAATAATTGCGCTGCAGAATGTGATGAACAGGTGAATTGAACAGCACTACTGTTGGCTGTTCAGATATAAAAATAATATATTTCTCCGTAACATTGATATCAAATATTTGTATTTTGTGATTATGTGATGTCAATTTATAAGTGCTGAAAAGTTCACTTTAGCACGTGGTGTTATCAAGTTTGCGAGATCGTGTGCGTGGGTGATCGCGAAGAGCTCAAGCGTTTCTATGTTTACGTGTTTGTCGCGTGTTTTAGCACGTATGTGACATGGCGTGTATAAATTCGATTTGGTAACCGTGGATCGTAAATAGGATACTTAATTTTCAGTGCGTGGTTGAGATTCTAGGGGGAGGGGCTGATTTCCCCTATATCACTAGAGTTCCCGGTTATGTCGCCATGGAACGTGTTGTATAATGGATATTAGCGTTATTTTTGATTGGTTCTAGAAACGAGTTGTAGAGATTATGATCGGTCGAAAACGGACATTTGTAGGCTCACGTTTGAGACCGCGTTTGTAAATTTATAAGTGCTAGACAATTCAATTTATCACCGTGTTTGAGAGATCGCGAGCGTAGGTATGCGTGGATGATCGCAATTACGAAAGCATATTATATCTTAATCATAATCAACCAGGGAGCACATCGTTTGGCATAAGTTTGTTAAGCAGAAGTTCATTTGACATACGTTCGTTTGACATAATGTTCATTTGCCATAATGGTCGTTTGGCATAATTTGAAATATATTAAATTCTCTTATATTAGGCGTTGAACCTAAAAGTCTCTAAAAGCGGCAGTCCTTGAAAAGGATTTTACACAATCTTCTTGAAAATCAATCTATTGAGGGCATTGTTACTGGTTGATTTTAGTGAAGATTTGGCAAAGGATGTGCGAAAAAACGGCTTTTTTCGTTTTCAAAAATGACGCCTTTCGTGGCTTACTCAGTTAAACCTTAACAGTCCGAAACGGAACGCAAAACTCGACATTTTTAACCGATTTTGGGTACTGTTTTGGATTCTGCCACCTGCGCACTCTAAGGAGCCCGACTGTGGAAAATATTCTTCTACATGTTTTCGGTTCGTTATATCCAAATGTCGTACGATGAAACTTTGGTTGGAGTAAGCCTTTCGCACGTAGATATCGTATATCTTCGGGGATTCGATTTCGACGTTGATTATCTTTGCCACAAATACTGCTTGTTAATCTCTTCTGCGTTGCTCCAACGAGTCAAAATTGGTCAGGTACAGAGGAGTAGCCTGATATATTTCGATATCCTGAATACATGGAGCTGTCTTCTACTAAGTTTTTTTGTAATAGTATTCTCGAAATAGAGTTGAGCCGGAGACTCCCGTATTTGGGGGCGATCTCCGGGCCTCCGGGTTTTACGTTAATTGCTCCGGGTTAGGCGATGAAGGATAACAGTTATGTGTCCAACAAAAAACACCTTCAATAGGCCAACGAGGGTACCCGGGTACCCACAAATTGAAATGCTCATAACTATGGCTTCCTTTAACCGATTTGGGCACTTTTAGATATTTTGGATTCAGGAACTCGTCCACTTTTTGATTCTGTACAACAGAACCGGATTTCCGGAGTAATGTTCCAGTACTAGGATATGATTTGTAAATTTTAATAATGTACTAGCAATATGAGTATCAAAACTCTTCAAATCGTTTCGGAAGTCTGTTTTTTACTGTTACGGGACCCTATGGCAATTTGAAAAATGGAATTGGAATGGAATGGTCATTCACGGCCCCACGGGAACCTGCTCCGGAATGTCCGTTCCGGAGTCAAATCACCAAATGGTTCCAAAACCACGAAATACAGCCTACTGATGCAATTCCAAGAATTTTGATACTCATATTGCTAGTATTCCATTGAAGTTCGCAAATAGTACCCCAGTACTGGAACCTGCTTCCGGAAACCCGGATTCTCGGGAACCGAATGAAGTAACCCCATTCATTTTCACCAAGTCCAAAAGTGGATGAGTTCCTGAATCCAAAACGGCCAAAAGTATCGAAATCGGTTGGTTCCCGATCAGAAACACATAACAGAAATATTTCAAAACTATATCTCTCATTGTTACTTGTTATAAATTTTTGTTATTTTAACTACTAACGAGACCTAATTTATAACACAATATGATACAAAAATTGTGTTCTGATATAATCTTGTTATTTCATTCTGATCGGGATATTACCTTAGTCACGGGTATTTTAGTTTTGTGGGTACCCGGGTACCCACGTCGGCCTGTTACGTAGTAAAAAAATTCAGGAGCCCCTCCTCACTCCCACCCTTACTATATCAACAATATTATTAACCCAAAAGCTTGACTTAGTGAAGTTCTAAGATGTCACAAAGTTTCAATTTCCAGCTATGGATAATACATAGGAATTTAATTAATTGAAACTTAAAAAGGTACCCGGGTACCGCGTCGGACACACAACGGATAATTTAGTTTTTATACGTTTTCTCTGGGAATGTTTCTTACAATAACACATCCTCCATTGGTTCACTTTGTTTGAGATTCTGTTGAATGTAGTTAGTTTCTTTCATAACTTCTCCAGTTAGTTGTGGAGGAAAGCAATGCTCGTTCGGCTTATCATCCACAGCGAAAGTGGCTGTCGTTGGATTCTTGGCAGCTAATCGAGGGTGCACAATTTTAAACTTAACTAAACCGACAGATCCGTTCACAAATACCCATAGTTTAAATGTGAACGGCACAGAGCGGTTTTGAGTATTATGCTTTGGTAAAATATTTCTTAAATTGTTACACTGACGGAATAAAGAAGAACCGAAAGAAAGGTCTGTTTTTACGCATTAGGTAATAGAAACAACAAAGTGTTCCAAAATCTTATGTAACAATCGCTTTGATTGTCTGTAAATGGTCGTGTTTCTCACGAAGTACTTCCTAAGTTTAAAATAAAATCTCCGGGTCAAAGTGTTTAGAGGTGGCAATCTTATAAACATAATTCCTTCGTAAAAATACTGATCTGAATTGCACCCTAGAGACGACCGAATAATCGCTACATTGTAAAAGGATGAAAAAACGTAGTCTTTTGCAAATCGTCGCCAACCGCTAGCATGGAGCGATGCAAATGAATGTTTATGGCTCCAAAATGTAGCTGAGGTTCCAACCTTTAATCGATAAGTTCTTTCACATTTACCTATCCAAAAGGCGATTTGCTTGGGTTGGGTCGATACCCCCGGAGTTCCCCTTTTCAATTTATTCATGTTATTAATTTGATTCATTTTATTCATTTCATTCATTTTATTTGTATTATTCATTTTGCTCATTTCGTTTATTTTTTTGTGGAATTTATTTTATTCAATTTAACCGTTTCATTCATTTTATATTTTAATTCATTTTATTTATATTGTTCATTTTATTAATTTAATTAATTTTATTAATTTTGCTATTTTCATAAATATTCCTAATTTTCGAAATTTTGTTCATACAATATAATTTATTCAAGCAATTCAATTAATATAATTAATTTTTAATTCTTTTAACTGATTTAATTAATACAATTCATTTAATTGATTTAATTAATTTACTGCATTTTACGCATTTTATTCATTCCCTTAATTTCCTTCGTTTTACTATTTTTTCAATTTACACACATTATTCAGTTTCTTCATTTTATTAATATTATTAATTCTGTTCAATCTTTTTATTGAAATTGAAATGAACCCATGTTGTTAATTTGACTCAATTGAATTCATTCTATGATTTGGGTCATTAAGACATATGCTGTTCTTGATTTTTTTCCGATGCAGCTGACGCTTTTTTGCACGAAAAAAAATAAAAAAAATTATAAAATTGAATCATCACGACCACATCTTCCATTGAAGTACCTTGATCCCTATCCTTTTGCCGGGACAACTGTCAAAAATGCTAACCCATGGCTGAATTCACTGTCAAGGAAGATCGATAGTGTCAAACGAGAACATGTTTACATTTTTTTTTATAAAACCAATTAAAAATCATTCTGAAGTTTTAAAGATTGAACATACATATTGTCATATTTAGAAAGATGAGTTCTATCGGTTTATGAAATAAAAGGATAATTTTATTTTCATTTAGTGAACCAATTTGGTTACTTTATTTTGAACATTTCTTATTTTCCATTGAATGAGCTGAACTAATTTGATTTTACTATTTTATTAATTGGGTTTTAATTGATAATTCTACTCATTTTATGAATTTGATTACTTTTTTTATTTTCTGCGATATAATTTTTTAATTAATTTTATTCGTTTATTGATTTTGAATAATTTATTCAGCTTTTTTCAAGGTTTTATTAATGCAGGACTAAAAACTATGTTTATCGCACCTCTAGTTGGGTGCCTGCTTCGCATGAGTTCTACAAACTAATGAATGATCCAAGAGTGATATGTGTAAGAAATATCTCATCTCACTGCTTGGTGGATTAAGTCGGTGTTTAAAGCATAAATTCTAACTATTTTCCTTCAGTTTATATTTATTCTGGATAAACATATTTGTTGCAGAAACCTACCGTAATTGATTTTCGATATTCAAATGCGAAGCCTATATTATTCATTATTTGTAGAGGAACATGGGGTGACTTGACCAGATTTTCAGTTAAACCTCCGAAAATCTCTAAAAAAGTTTTCCATCCTTCAAAAATCATTGGAATGAAATGTGCAGCAGTATTGTGCGTATTTATGAACTTTTTTGCAGAATTTTTAGTTTAATTTTTCTAACTTTTTAAAAGTTATAGACCAAGACCTGGGGTAACTTGACCAAGAGCACGGTGTGTTTGGTAGAACAACGTTATGCAATAAAATTCGGCAACTCTAAAACTTCAGTATATGAAAGAATGAACTGTCCTCCTTCATTTGCAACCAATTTAAAAATAATCCGTCGGGGGGTCTAGAGCAACTTTTTTGGAGTTTTTTTTTCGTGAAAACAGGTTTTATATTGGAACTAGTTCACAACAAGAAAAGGGGGCGATGGGGGAGCAGATTCATTCAAGAATACATATGTTATCCCCGAGATCAAGCGAAGAAATGAAAAAGGAGTGAAGGATATATTATTGGAAAAGCTATCTTGGAAAAGAGCATTAATATAGTACAAGTTTGGTACGCACTTATCTATCCCCTTATGCCAAAGACATCAATGGTGCCCTATACCATGTGGAATTTGGAATTATACTTTTCTATAAGGCTACAAGGTGACACTTTTCAAGCATTCAAATACTTCTGAATGCACCGTTCATCTAAACACAACTGTTAGGCAAATAAAATAAATGCGTGGAAATTGATTTACAAACCCACTAGACCTCCTTTTAAACTAACTTAGACATAACTTCGTCAAAATCTTAAACAGCTTTCCAGGTTTCAAATCGATTTACAGTTATTAACAAAGTTGTAGACAATTAAATTATCAATCAGATTCTCACTTTTATTGTTGTTCGAATGTCTAAAGCACCATCTAGGGGCAGAAATGTCAACTAGTTCCAACATAAAACCTATGTTTTCACGAAAAAATCTTCAAAAAAGTTGCTCTGGACCCCCCGGCGAAATATTTTGAAATTGGTTGCAAATGAAAGAGGATAGTCCATTCTTTAATATCCTGAAGTTTCAGAAATACTGATTTTTTTGCATAAAGTTGTTGAAAAATAGACACCGTGAGAGAGTTTTGAAAAAACAGAGCTAAAAATAATGGCATTAACCATGCTGGAATAATTTTTTCCACATTGTCGAGATCCTTAGGTACCAATAAAAATGCTAACTTTGAATGTTCACACGTCACGAAATCAGCCATATAATGGCTAACTTTGTTTACTAATATTATAAAGATATAGACTGGCGTTCAAGGTGGGATCCCTTTGTGACGTCATTAACATTAAAACTGTGTACTACAGAATAGTAAATATTAGATTTTTTTATATTTATTCTGTTTATTTCTACATGTTCAAGTCTCCCCATAAAATCTTGGTCAAGTCTACCCAACAAAAGTAAACTGGAATTATTTAGAATGAAGTGAAGACATTTTTTTCATTCGAAAAATGATTTGTTTTCCCGCAATATCGCCAAATCCGTTACATACAAAAATTGGTTGATCGCATTTTCGATTTCAGAAAGCCATTTTACTATGTAAATTATAGAAAAAAATCGGGATACAATTTACTGTAAAGTAGTGTATCATAAAATAATATTTTTTTGTTTTTTGTTATGATTTCTCACAAATTTTACCCTGCATCAATTCAAATCAACGCATTAAATATTTGAACGTCAGTGTCCTTCCATACTTTTTCGTCAGGGGGAAAACCTAGGGGCAGATCACTTGTGATGCATTTTTAAAAATCAGCGAAATTAAATGCATTTATTTCCATCAAAATAAAAGTTCATAATGTATTTTGCGTTGCGTGCAATGTTGTTTGCGTTGCGTGTAAGACGTCAAAACCCTACAGAAAAACTAGCCCTACATTTAACAAAACGTCGAACAAAGTGGATCAGCGTAGGACGTTTGTTAAACAAACTTTTTTGCGAGGCAGTGCAAAGCTGATGCAAAAATGGAAATTAAATGCATTTTTTTCAATTTGATGTAAATTTGTTATACATTCTTATGGCGATTTCGCTTGAACCTGAAACTGAGTCAGGTTCTAACCCCAACCGCTGTCAGTTCATACATTTTGACAGCAGTTGGGATTAGGAACTGACTCAGTTTCGCCTCAAACGAAAACCACATTAGAGTGATCTGCCCCTAGGGGAAAACTCATTTTTAAAAAGGTTTGGTGAAAATTTATGAATATGAAATCAGTTAACTTTACGTTTAGATATAAAATAGTAACACATATGCTTGAGAAAATCACGTACCTACCAGAATCGTAAACTCAAAATGCTCGTTGTATTTTAATTTGAAAATCTTTTCAATTAGTTTTCTTAGAATTAAAGTCTACTCTTCCAGCCATGTCGGCGAGAAATCTGGCAGCCTTGCCCTCGCCTTATAACCCGATATGTACAGCCATATCGAACTGAGCGACTCGAGGGAGAGAACCCCGCGATCAGAGCACGTAATGAAATGCTGAAAGCAGAATTTATAAACGAAACGGAATCAAAATAGGCACAATAAAAGAAGACAGTTGCCGGTATGGTTGGGAACTGAGTGTGCGAAGCGATTTTGGAGCTCCACTTGAAGCTTACGGAAGATGAACGAGGGGATGGATGACCGGGATTGATGAAGGAAAAAAAACGGAGCATCTGGATCGCACATTGAATAATAAGCTTGCACACTCACCAGCTGCTGCCGATGCTCGGCGATGGATACGATGGTGAAAGAATATGAGTGCTTTGCTTTTGATTGAGTTGAGATGCATACACTGGTATCCACAGACCGATTTTAGAAAGTGCTAATTTGACTAATTGTACTCTACTCCTGTTGGCTGGCAACAGAACAACGACGCGACGCTGAACGTAATCGCATTGCATTGGACGCTCGGTTATCACTGGTGGTCATGTGCGCGAGGGAAGGGAATGAATTCACCGCTGTAAAACCGGAATGACCTGCCTATGGGCAAACGAATAAGCGGATGGAACAACTAGGTCAGTTTCTTTGGAGTCAAAAGTAGAACGGGGTGGATCGATCGCTTCAGGGAATCGATAAACGTCAGCCAGGGGACGTCTGGGATCTGGTAGAGTATGGGGGAGTTCAGCTGTGAAAGACGAATGTGTACTGCGGTAGGTAGGTATATCCAGTTCATATCAATGCGCTTACTGGAAGAGTTAATGTAACTGTCTTTGCTGGAATGCAATCGACAGCAAATGAACGACAGGCAGGAGTGTCGTTAGTAATCAATAAAGTGGGAGAATCAGTAGATGTCTCTTCCAACGGCGAGTTTTCTGTGTTGTTGTACATACTATAAATAACTAAGTATTATAAAAGTTCAGTGTAGAACTTCTGGCAACTTCAAAGTTAGTTAGAAGCTCCATGGCGTTTTGAAAAATACTACATTTATTGACATCAAAAATATAAAGTCGGGGGAAAAATCAATTGAATCAAAGAGAATCGTATCCAGACGCTCCTATCACTACAGAGGCGTGTTATTATTACGCCAATGGAACAACTAAAAAATGAAACCAGAAATAACTTTTTCGTCCGATGGTCAGTAAACCATTATATTATTAATTTGTAGCCGAAGAACACAACAAAAATCCGTTTGTAAAACTAAACACATAATAATGTTGGTACTGTTCAGAACGCTAAGAATAATAAGATAAAACTAAGCTTTGTAAACAAACTTTTGTTATGCTGATTTCTCTTAATTTGTTATAATTTTTGAAATTGATTCTACCAAGGATAAAGATGTTAATTCATGTGTATTTTCATGAAATTCAACTCGGCAGCGGAATAATGAACGAAATAAGTTTGTTTACAAAAATCTCATTGGCCCTTTTGAAGAATTAATATTGAAATAGTAATTTCGTTTTTCGGATCTAGCGTCGATCCGGCTCTAGCTTAGTCCTGTCACTAAGTTGGTATTGGATTCTGATGAGACTAAGTCGAAACACCAATTCCACAGCTAATTTAGTAAAACAGTGATTGTTCCAGGATTCATGGCATTTTATTCACGAATTTGGCAGTAATTTGTTTTGCATACATTGCCAAAAATCTATTAAAACTACAAAATCAATTTAAAATCACGCATGTTTTTATTACTTTCAAAACAACGGATCAGGTACATTATGATTTTTTTTGTCCTTCCAAACAGATTTTAGCTTGTGTAACGCAAGATTAGAAAAGAGACGAAATTGTTTAACTGTAGAAATTATATAAAAAAGATGGTGGCTTAGACTTCGACTGTTTCGATTGCTCTGATTAGAAGATTTCTGGTGTCTACGATTCAACTAGATATTTCCTAAAATCCCCAACTTTTTTCGTATTATCTAAAACCCCATCCCATCTGGTGTTTATCTAACTGATGGCCAAAATCAAGCTAATGGAGTGTTTTTCCTCTCCTCATAGTCCAATCATCTTCCTCATCTACAGCGTCGGTTTTCTCCCTATGCTTTATTTCGGTGCCGTGCAGTGAGGCACTTGCCCGATTCGCACATTCATATTCAAATCGATTGAATTTTTTTACCTTTTTTCCGCGGCCGTTGTTTCACTAGGTATCCCCCATCCGACGTTAAATAACACATAATACCCACCACACACCGCCTCTGCTGCCTCGAGCTGCCACAGTTCCGACCAACCAAACAATAATGGCGCTGATGTTGATAGACGGACGGCAAGAGTGCAAACGTGGAAAATGGAAATGAACCCAACTTTATGCACTGCCATAATACTCGCAGCCAACCGCGAGCGCCATCTTCGCCATCGCATCGCGCCGGATTCCGCATGGTGCTGACGGATATCATAGGCTTGCGGCTTTTCTACTCTTCGGTACGTGATTGCAAGCAGCCCAATTTGCCTCGACGGAAACACCTGTCGTGTGTATTTTGCTGATTGTTAAAATGATACACATATGGAGCAGCACATTTTCGGGTGCTGCTTTTTATTTAGTGGTTTCATTTCACCCGATTCGGTGAAGTTCACATTACTTAGCACGGCACACACACACTCGCGTAGCGGAAGCAGGGGGTTATGACGTCAACTGCCTAAAAAGTGGGGCACTTTTTGATGTTTCGGTTGCGAAACGCATATTTCGAAATTGAGTGCATTGTTACGCTTCTATTGCATCCTAATGGACTGGAGAGTGAACAATTAAACAACACAAATTCACAAGCACAAAGTTGTTTAACAAAGTTTGGCCAATCGTTTGAAATGCTGCGCGATTACTGAGCATGATTGCATTTTGAATGGTCATAACATTGATGCTAATTTTTTCTCAGAATTCTTCGCAGGCAATTTAGGATTTTAACGTTCTTTTTTATATTATAAGTGTTATTCTTTTAACCGATTATTAGACTTATTCAAATGCCGTTGGATGAGCCAAAATCAAACGGATTGAAGTAGAAAGAGGCACTCTATAATGTACTGATCAAAATAGCGCTCGAAGGCGCGATCTTATGTGTTTCTTGGCTTCGCGGATGGCATAAACATCATTGGCATTGATCGCAGTGCTGTGGAAGAGGCATTTTGCCTTTCAAATGGAAGGCTGCGAGAATCTGATTGACTGTAAAGTCTGACAAGTACAAGTACAAGTACAAGTACATGGTAGCTGGTAGAGAACAAGGCAGTCCGAACGGTTTGATTCCGAGGTGTAATTCGATGGGGCACAAGGCTGTGGACGAACTCGCTTATCTTGGAACACTAGTAACATGTGATAACGATGATATCCGCGAGGTAAAAAAGCGTGTTGTCGCTGCGAACTATCTATGGTTTACGTAGTCAGGTATAGTCCCGTACCCTACAGACGCGCACGAAATTTGATCTATACAAATCGCTGATACTCCCTTTCGCTGCGTGGCCATGAATGATGGAAGTGTTGAAGGAAGCAGTTTATCGAAATTCGATGTGTTTTAGTGAAGAATTCTGCGTTCAAAACTTGGCGGCGCAGTTGAAAATGGAGAATTGCACAGACGCATGAACCACGAACTGTATCTAGAACACAAACATGCGGACGTTGGAAGACTGATAAAACACGGCAGATTACAGTGGGTTGGACATGTAGTACGAATGCCGGGCGTTTTTTTACGAGGTATTTTTTACGTGGATTTTCCAATTAACGCGGTTTTTTACGCGGATTTTCCAATTAACGGGGTTTTTGCAAAAATAGTCCTTTTGAATGCAAAAGACTTGAAAGATTTTCGAAAAGATTGTAGAGACGGGTCTGGAAGACTCCTTATGGCCCGCACCTCAACAATATGGACTTGACGAGTAGGTGCCAGAAATATGGGTATTTTCGGAATGGTCTTGATGAGTAGGTGCAAGAAATTTATGTTTGACGCCATTTTGAAATCCAAGATGGCGACTTTCGGTTTAGCGAAATTTGCTATATCAGTCAGGAATCAGTAGCGTCTGGCTCAAATGGCATGTTCCCCATCAGTGACATGGTGACTTACGGTTTAGCGAAATCGTTATAACCCAATCAATATGGGTATATTCGGAATGGTTTTGACAAGTAGGTGCAAGAAATGTTTTGGTTGATACCATTTTGAAATCCAAGATGGCGACATTCGGTTTAGCGAAATTTGCCATGACCCAATCAATACGGATATTTTCGGAATGGTCTTGAAGAGTAAGTGCCAGAAATTGATTTTTGACGTCATTTTGAAATCAAAGATGGCGACTTCCGGTTTGTCTAAAACCGCTATAACCCAATCAACATGGGTATTTCTGGAAGTTGAAGTTGTAGTACAAATAGTTTAAATTAAACAGTTGAATTTACTTGAATTTAAGCAATGTGTTTAATTTGAATCAATTCCAACCCCCAAATCACACCACATACGTCTCTTTCTTCTCTCACTTCCATTCTGACTGCACTCTTCTGCATGAACACATAAAAATATTTTGCAATTCGCTGGTTTATGAGTGGATCTTATATTTGAGGATGTTTTGGATGATTGCCCAGATTTTTCATGCGGGAATTTCGGTGCACCGGAAATACTCATATTGATTGGATTACAGCGAATTGTAGTAAACCGGAAGTCGCCATCTTGGATTTCAACATCGCATCAAACATAAATTTCTGGTACCTACTCGTTAAGACCATTCCGAAAATATCCATATCGCATAGCGAATTTCGCTAAACCGGAAGCCGCCATCTTGGATTTCAAAATAGCGTCAAACATAAATTTTTGGCACCTACTCGTCAAGACCATTCCGAAAATACCCATATTGATTGGGTTACAGCGATTTTCGCTAAACCGGAAGTCACCATCTTGGATTTCAAAATGGCGTCAAACATAAATTTCTCGCACCTACTCGTCAAGACCATTCCGAAAATACCCATATTGTTGAGATGCGGGCCATAAGCAGTCCAGACCCATCTCTTTCATCTTTCCGAAAATCTTCTAAGTCTTTTGCATTCAAAAGGACTTGAAATATTTTTTGCAAAAACCGTGTTAATTGCGAAATCCGCGCAAAAAAAACTGCCAAAATTTTTCTAAGTTCTTTGCATTTAAAAGGACTTAGAATTTTTTTCAGGAAAAAGTCTAAGTCTGTTGCATTTAAAAGGATTTTTTTTTTCAGGAAAAAGTCTAAGTCTTTTGCTTTTAAAAGGACTTAGAATATTTTTGCAAAAACCGTGTTAATTGCGAAATCCGTGCAAAAAAACTTCCAAAAATATCTTTTGCTGAGAGATTTTTTTTACGCGGATTTTCGAATTATTCGGTTTTTTTACGCGGATTTTAAAATTAACGCAGTTTTTTACGCGGATTTTCCAATTAACGTGTTTTTTTTACGCGGTACGTATCCCCCGCGTAAAAAAACCTGGGTGTAGTTTAAAAATGTCAAATCCTACAAAAAATGTTGTAGGAGTGATATTCACAAAATTAGTGGAATTTTTGAATAAAAATATTGAAAAAAAATTTCATCGACTCCTACACTGAAAAAATCGATTTTAAAAATTTATAGTAAGACCAGAGTTTAGAGTCCAGAATCCAGAGTTTAGATTCGATAATACAGAGTTTAGATTTCATAGTCCACGACCGGAACCCAGAGTCCCGAGGAGAGAGCCCAGAGTTTGGAGTCCAGAAACCAGAGTCCCGAGTGCAGAGTGCATAGTCCAGAGTTTAGAGTCCACAGTTCAGAGTCCAAAGTACAGAATCAAGACCCAGAATCCATAGCATAGAGACCACAGTCCAGAGTCCATAGCATAGAATGTCGAGGCGAGAGCTCAGAATCCAGAGTTAAGAATACATAGTCCAGAGTTCAGAGTGCAGAAAACAAAGTCGAGACTCCTGGGTCCAGAGACCAGAGCCAACAGTTCTCAATCCAAATTAGTGATACCAGAATCCAGAGCCCGAAATACTTAACCCAAAATACTGAGGCAAGAGTTCAGACTCCAGAGAACAGAGCCCAGAACCCAAAGGCCAGAATCCACAGTTCATAACACAGAATCTCGAGGCGAGAGTTTAGAATCCAGAACACAGCATGAAGAGTGCAGCATACAAAACTCAAAGTCCAGAATCTAAAGCTCTGAGTCCAGAGACGAGAATCCTGAGACCACAGCTCAGAGTACAGAGACCGAAGTCCTCAACCCAAAGTACTGAATCCAGTGTCCCGAGTTCAGAGCCCAGAGACCAGAAGCCTCAACCCAAAATACTGAGCCCAGTGTCCCGAGTTCAGAACCCAGAGACCAGAAACCAGAGTCCCGAGGAAATAGCCCACAGTCCAGAATCCAAAGACCCGAGTGTAGAGCCTACTGTTCAGAGACCAGAGTCTAGAGCTCAGATTCCAGAGTGAATGATTAGGACCCCAGATACCAGAGCCCATGGTTCAGAGTCCAAAGTGCATAGTACAGGAATTCGAGGCCAGCGCCAAGAGTCCATCATCCAGCGATACGAGTCCAGAATCTAAAGTTCAGTGTCCATACTCCAGAGACCAGAACCTAGAATCCAGAGTCGCGAGGGGAGAGCCAAGAGTCTAGAATCCAGAGTCCTTAGTGCAGATTCCAGTGTTCAGAGTCCCGACTTCAGAATCTATAACCTAGAGTTCAGATTCCAGAGCCCAGAATCAAGATCCAGAGATCATAGTTCAGGGTCCAGAGTCCATCAGAATATCGAGAGAAGAACCCGGTTTCCAGAATCCAGCGTGAGGAGTGCAGAGTCCAGCGTTCACAGTCTAGAATCTAGACTGACTGGGTATTTTCGGCATGGTCTTGACGAGTAAGTGCCAGAAATTTATGACTGACGCCATATTGAAATCGAAGATTGCGACTTCCGGACGTAAAACATTACGACTACACTTCGGATTGTTTATCTTTGCACAGCATTTGATACTGTTTAACTTTGATTTGTACAATTGATACATAATAGACTGATTTAAGGCGTTAGTTTTATAGTACTGTTATTTGGTAAAATGAGCATTGATGCAGGTATGGTACAGGTAACCAGGGTAATATGCCAAACGAGTACAAAATTTGTTACTGATACTTTTTGCATGTATCAGGCAACAAGCAGTTGGGAAATTGGATTCTGAGATTATTATGACTTTAATTGGTTTAGTTTTCGATAAAAATACGCTGAAAAAAATCAGTTTGGACAAGGAAAAGTTCCTTTCAAATATCATTTTCTCCTTGAAATTGCCCAACTTGAATTTTTGACGGTTGGTAGGGAACATAATTACCTATCTTGGAACAAAATTTCATCCAAATCGAAGATGGGATTTTTTTGTAAATCGACTTTAATCTGGACTTTAATGTAAAAATCACTTTGTCATTTTTAGACTATAGCGATTTGAAAAAATTGGTAAAAAAGTTTTACCCTTTTCAAAAGACAGTCTAGATCATTTTTGGAAAAACAAAGTATGCTTTTTGTGACAAAGTTCTCATGTACTGAAAGTTTCATTAAAATCTAAGAGGGTGCTGCCAACATTTGCTCGAGTTGGCGCGAAATTCGTCAATACCGAGATATGAATGCACGATACATTCCCGTTAAATAATATTACTTATTTTAGAGCATGTCGCACTACAGAAACGTGCATATCAATTCGATTTAATATTGTGGTAATTTCTATTTGGACTTGACGAGTCGACCAGTCCTATTCTTAGATTACGAAAACGAACATGTGGCGCCATTTTTAAATCCAAGATGGCAACTTCCGATTGAGCAGAATTATCTGCAATTCTACCATTATCGGGTAATATCGAAAAAAGGATGACGAGTAGATAACGAAAATTGATGTTTGACGCCATGGTAATATTTAAGATGGTGACGTCCGATTGAGAAAAATCCTCCATAGCACAATCAATAAGAATATTTTCGAAATTGATTTCAGGTGATATCATAAAATCCAAGCTTGTGATTTCCGGTCAAGCAAAAGTTTCTATAACCATATCAATATGGATACTTTCGGAATGGTGTTGACGAGTGGATCTTTAAAGATGTGTGGCAAGTGACTAACGAAGAGCTCAAAAGAAGCGTTGATGCGACTAAAATTAAAGAAAACCCCCGATCCGGACGGAATACCAAACATGGCGCTGAAAGCTGCGATCCTGGTATATCCGAACATGTTCAGGGTGATGTTGCAGAAGTGTCTAGATGAAGGCAATTTCCCCGAAATGTTGAAGATACAGAGGCTGGTGTTGCTGCCAAACCCAGGGAAGTCACCGGACGATCCAGCCTTGTATAGGCTTATATGTTTGCTGGACACACTAGGAAAACTTCTGGAAAGAATTATCCTTAACAGGTTGACGAAACGCACAAAGGATGAGTGCGGACCATCCAAGATGCAGTTCGGATTCCGCGAAGAAGTATCGACATTGGAACTAATTCGGACAATGCTCGAGAGTGCTGAGAAGACTTCTAAACGGAAGCTAGAGAAGGAGATCGTTACTACGCTGTAGTTACGATAAATGTGAAGAATCCGTTCAACAGCGCCAGCTGGGAAGCCATCGCCGCAGGGCTGCACAGAATAACCATACCGGGTCCTGAAGAACTGTTTCCAAATTAGAGTGCTGCTGTACGGGAAGAAAGAAGGGCAGAAGTCAATGCGAGTCACATCGCGGGTTTCGCGGACGACCTGCCACTAACGGTGATGAGTGAGACACTAGATGAAGTGAAGGTGACGGAGACAGTAGACGCTATCGAGAACTGATTGAACGCGGTCAAGCTGTGGATAGCTCACCACAAGACGGATGTAGATGTGCTGATCAACAACAACTGCAAAGCGGTTCAGCGGATGCAGATCACCGTCGGAGGGCACGTGATTGCATCGAAGCATGCAATGAAGTAATGGGGAGTGATAATCGACGATCGGTTGAGCTTCAACAGCCACGTCGACTACGCATGCGAAAAGTCGGCGAAGGAAACGAACTCAATGGCGAGAATCATGTCAAACGTAGGAGGGGTTCCTGCCTGGGGAGCGGCGCTGAAAATCAAACGGAACCGCGAAAAGCTGAACAGGATGTTCCGGCTGGTGGCCGTACGAGTTGCGAGCGCCTACAGAACAATATCGGCGAAGGCAGTATAGCCTGGATGATTCCCATCTGCATCACCTTAGCGGAGGATATCGATTGCTACAATCGAAATAACACCAGAAACGTGAGGAAGACGGTGATAATCGATTCGATGGCGACGTGGCAGCAGGAATGGGACAATACTGAGAAAGGAAGGGTGACCTACCGGTTGAAACTTGTCGACGTGGGTTATTAGAAAGCAGGGAAAAGTGAGCTTCCAGCGGACAACGCTCCTGTCGGGCCGCGGCCACTGCTTCAGGAAGTATCTTCATCGGTTCGAGCACGTAACGTAACCATTGTACCCAGAGTGTGCGAACGTCGAGAAGACACCGGAGCATGTGGTCTTCGAATGTCCGAGGTACGAAGCGACGTGCAGGGAGCTACTTAACATGGGATGACTGAACATCAACCCGGAGAATGTAGCCTACAGAAAGACAAGCGACGTAAACACGTAGAACGCGGTCAACAGAGTGGTGATGCAGATCATAGCCGCCTTACAGCGAAAATGGCGTATTTAATTCACGCAACATGAGCGTCCTCTGCAATACATTGGCAAAGCTTATGCCCTATACCTATTGTACCCCCATACCTATTAGACCTCATTCTACTCCACTATGAGAAAATGTGAGGAAAATATATTAAATCTTTAAAAAAAATTATCTTGCTAGATCGATCTTTTTAATATAAAAAAAATTGTGCATGATTTTTTCGGGGATTCCTCGGAAAAAATCGTTCATATCACGATAGATGATCGTGAATATTAAAAAGGCTTTCGTGTATTTTATCAAACAATTCGTTTGAATAATGAAATAGATTCGTAATAAGCCTACGAAATCCATTTCGTAGTTTTTACGAAAAATTCATAATAAAAATAAAACAATTCCATAGAACTACGAATGATTCATCATAAGTACGAAGCCTTTTCGTAGCATAATTACGAATATATTCTCTCTGTGTATTATCCAAATTTGTTGAGTCGACCTTTGGGCCTCTGAGAACTTGGTGAAATCACGAAAATTAAAATGAAAAAAAGAAAACACAAGTAACGGATTTATCATCGCAGCAGACCACTAATTGTAAACTAAATCATACTTAAAAATTACGTAAAATCAAAGGAACTATCGGCGAAATGCTCAAATCTTTAAGCAAATGATGTTGCAGTAAATTGAACAATTCCAAAATCACTATTAGGAGACTCACACGCGTTGAAAAACTGTGTGGGCTGAATACAAGACACATAACATTTTTTCTGTCCACCGGCTTAAGCATAAAAACATTGTAGATGTTTTCAATGATGAAATGGTTTGAATCAACAAACGGATTAGATAAATTTCAATTGCTTTAGTTTGGGCCAAACTGATACTAAAAGTGGCATCAGTATGAACAAAAGAAATTGAATATCAATATTTTTATAGTTTTTAACGGTGACAGAATGTCAAATTATAATTTTGGTTCGCTCCATAGTCTAAATTAATATTGGCAACTATTTTATTAAGCATATAAATGGGTCTTTTTCAGTGTTAATCGCTTGTCGGCATTTGAGCACGTATAATCACTTTTTTTTATAGAATGTTTTGCCTGTCTAGCTCATCCTTTTTTAAATCGTTTTTCGTTGTACAATTTTCCCGCACAACAAAAAATATTCGGAGGCACCACTTAGCGGTTTATACTTATCGACTGTTTGCCCAACCCGGTTGTAAAACTCACGTGTCACCTTACAACCCTGTGTCAGCAAGATAACCCCATAGCTGTAAATGGAAAACCATGCACTTTTAACCCACTGTCCGATAAGATAAAACCTTGCGTTATCCAAAAGAGACAAAAAGCGTAAACGTGCTCTACCACGTTAATCCTTTCTGGTAGTGCAACAGCACATTGATAAGATACTCAGTTCACTGTCGAACCGGACCTGGATTTGTGCACCCTTGCTTATATTTTAACCATCGACAGGTAAAACCCGTAAAATCATCCTGGAATCATCAACTGTCTGACCCTTTCAGGACCCGCGCAAAGTAAATACACTCAGGTTTTTTTTACGCGGGGGATACGAGCCGCGTAAATGAAAACCGCGTAAATTTCAAAATCCGCGTAAATGAAAACCGCGTAAATTTCAAAATCCGCGTAAATGAAGACCACTTAAATTTAAGAATCCGCGATAAAGGGAACCTCATTGATGGATACCGCGTAAATTCCAAAATCCGCGTAAATGAAAACCGCGTAAATTTCAAAAACCGCGTAAATGAAAACCGCGTAAATTTCAAAATCCGCGTAAATGAAAACCGCGCAAATTTCAAAATCCGCGTAAAAAAATACCGCGCAAAAAAAAACCGCGTAAAAAAAAACTTGAGTGTACTACATTGCGTAATTGCGAGGAAAAGAACTATGATTCGTAGCGAAATGAAGCATCGAATTATCTTGATTACGCTTGTCGTTTAAATCTGTCAATAACGGAACGGTTCGACTATATAATGTCGAATTTGACATCAGTTCACTTGTATGAAGTGGTAACGTGTAGAAAGGTCAATCATATGAAACGATACTGACCAGTAATGTTGAAATTCTCGAGTAACTCGTGATTGGGACGTAAAAGCCAACTGTCAATTCATGACGAACCCACACTGGCCAAACACAGTTTTTTATAGTTAAAAGATCATTTTTTCCCTTTAATCCTTTCATCTGCTGATCTCAGCTCTGCGAATAAAGAGACTTCCTAAATTTTCGTTAAAAGTAAAGCAATAAGTCTCCCTTTACCGGGATATATGTTGCTAGACTCGAGCGATACGTAGTAACTCTGTCTCAGCTCGACTTCTACCAGAAGACAAAAGATTAGTCCGTAAGATTTTAAACCTGTTCCTAAAGACCTTACCACATCTAGTTTTCCGATCTGTATATTTCACAAACTTGTTCTCACTTGAGTACAATGACCATGAATTTTTTAAATTGAATGTCGTCAAAGGGAAAAAATACATATTATTGATTAAAGTTGATGAACATTTCTTTACCATTGAACACCATGGATGCGTATTGGATGTCCAATATGTGTAGCAGAAGTGTTCCTTATTTTTTCTGAATTTGGCGCATGATCCACTTCAGTCAAACACAGGCCCTTCAACCGCTATTAAAAATAGCAATTAATGAATTAAAAAAAAACAATTGGTCATTCGTTATCGAGCACTCAGTCGAGATAGAAGTCTTTTGTCATCGGTCCATACACTCTATAGCGACAAATAGTGTTAATCCGCGTTCAAGGTTATTGGCACACTCTACGCCTAGTTGAGGTTTCATTATTTTTCCCTTCTTTTGTGTTTCTGTTTCTGAGTACCGTTAGCCGGTCAGTGAAGTGAAGCAGTGTTCTTTTAGTAAGCCGTCTGGATACCGTTACCTACATAAGCTAAGTATTACTTTTCGTTTCCCCTTCTTGGCTGTCTTAATAACGTGCACTGGGCAATAGGCCCGTGCAAAAATGACTTCCCCTGACGGCGGTTCATCTCAAGGTGAGATGGACGTCGAAATAAAATCGGCTCCCCGGCTCAAGGTATATCCGAGCCCGGCCACCGGGCCATTTGTGATCTTCTTCCGGACCAAAGAAAAAAAGTGTTTGAATCTGTTGCAGATTTCTCGAGTTCTGACGGATCGGTATTCGGCCGTGACAGAAATATCGAAAATTCGCCCTGATAAGCTTCGGGTGGTGGTTAACAGTTCTGCTCAGGCAAACGATATTGCTGGCTACGAGCCCTTTACGAAGGAGTACAGGGTTTATATTCCAGCTAGCAGGGTTGAAGTCAGTGGGGTCGTTTCCGATTCGAGTCTGAATTGCGAGGACCTGCTAAAATATGGGACTGGCTATTTCAAAGACCCCATGCTTAAGCCAGTGAAGATACTGGAATGCAAACGTTTGCATTCAGCATCAGTCGCAGCTGACGGTAAGAAAATATACGTCAACTCAGACTCTTATCGGGTGACCTTCGTCGGCTCTGCCCTGCCCAATTACCTCCTCTTTGACAAGGTTCGTCTACCTGTTCGCCTCTTTGTGCCGCGGGTCATGAACTGTACTAATTGCAAACAATTGGGACACACAGCCTACCATTGTAGCAATAAAGCCCACTGTGGGAAATGCGGTGGGAATCATGCGGATGATTCCTGTGGTAGAGATGTCGAAAAGTGTCTCTACTGTGGGGGAAACCCACATGATCTCCCTTCATGTCCCGCGTACAAACAGCGCGAGGAAAATCTTAAGCGTTCCCTTCAGGGACGCTCTAAGCGATCTTTTGCAGAAATGCTTAAGATAGCTACGCCACCTGTCTCAACGAACATCTTTACCAACTTGTCTACTGACGAAGGCGACTGTGATGAACCCCAGGAGGGAACATCTTCTGCTGTGCCTAGAAGTAGTAGAAAAAGGAAGAACATTTCTTCTTCCAAGCTTCGTCGTAAAGGCCAGAAGGTGTCTCTTCATGGTCCCCCTAAAATAACTACTCAAGGAAGTACTGGTGCAAAACCGAAGCAAGTCGCTCCCGGTCTCAGTAACCTGAGCTCAGAAAAGGAGTTCCCAGCACTTCCAGGAACATCAAAAACCCCAAGTGTTCCCATATCTCAGCCAGAGAAAGAAAACAGTGCTGGCTTAATAAATTTCTCTGACATTGTGGACCGTATTCTTACAGCGTTAAACATTTCTGACCCCCTTAAAAGTATCTTGATAAGCTTTCTCCCCGCAGTAAAAACATTTTTGATGCAGTTCACTGCGAAATGGCCCCTTCTTTCAGCGATTGTATCCTTCGATGGCTAATTCATCGAACGAGGTCAAGGATTTAATCACTGTTCTACAGTGGAATTGCAGAAGCATTATCCCGAAAATCGATTCGTTTAAAATCTTACTAAATAATTTGAAATGCGATGCATTTGCCCTATGCGAGACATGGCTCACTTCAGAAATAACCCTACACTTCCACGATTTTAATATTATTCGCTTGGATCGAGAAGACTCTTACGGAGGAGTACTGTTGGGGATCAAAAAGTGCTATTCTTTCAATCGGATCGACCTCCCCTCGACACCAGGCATTGAAGTTGTCGCTTGCCAAACCAGAATTAAAGGCAAAGACCTTTGTATTGCTTCCACCTACATCCCCCCTAGAGCCTCAGTTAGCCACCGACGGCTTTGCGATATTGCGGAACTCCTCCCCGCACCGAGGCTAGTTTTAGGTGACTTCAACTCCCACGGCACGGCATGGGGTTGCCTTCATGACGATAATCGATCTACCCTACTCCATGAGCTTTGCGACAACTTCAATATGACTATTTTGAATACGGGTGAAATGACACGGATTCCTGCCCCTCCAGCGCGACCGAGCGCCTTAGATCTGTCCCTCTGCTCGACATCGCTGCGGTTAGATTGCATGTGGAAGGTAGTCTCTGATCCCCACGGCAGCGACCATCTGCCAATCGTAATTACTATTGCTAACGGTTCAGGGCCACCGAATACAATCAATGTTTCGTATGACCTCACACGAAATATTGATTGGAAGAGCTACGCGTCCGCGATATCCGACAAAATCGAGTGCACTCAAGAGCTTCCTCCGGAGGAAGAGTACGGGTTCCTGGCTGGCTTGATTCTCGATACCGCGATTCAAGCTCAGACTAAACGCGTACCAGACGCGAACTCACGCGGGCGTCCATGGTGGGACAAAGAGTGCTCAGACGTTTACGCGGAGAAGGCCGCTGCGTATAAGACCTTCCGGGACGACGGGCTGCCAGCTAGCTACCGACAGTACGCGATGGCGGAAACGCGCATGAAGAGTTTGATAAAAGTAAAAAAACGTAGCTACTGGCGCCGGTTCGTCGACGGACTAACGAGAGAAACATCGATGAGCACTCTGTGGAGTACGGCCCGGCGCTTACGAAACCGAAACAGTACTAATGAGAGCGTGGAATATTCAAACCGTTGGATATTCGATTTTGCCAAGAAGGTTTGTCCGGATTCCGCCCCGGCACAGAAGATCTACCGCGCCGCGTCCCCTCACAATAACGCGAACGAAACACCGTTTTCGATGGTGGAGTTCTCACTTGCTCTCTTATCATGTAACAATAAAGCCCCAGGGCCAGACAGAATCAAATTTAACTTGCTAAAGAATCTGCCAGACTCTGCCAAGAGACGCTTGTTGAATTTATTTAATAAGTTTCTTGAGGGTAATATTGTCCCTCATGACTGGAGGCAAGTGAAGGTCATCGCCATTCAAAAACCAGGAAAACCAGCCTCCGACCACAACTCGTATCGACCGATTGCGATGCTGTCCTGTATCCGAAAGTTGTTCGAGAAAATGATCTTGTTTCGCCTCGATAATTGGGTTGAAGCAAATGGCTTACTGTCAGATACACAATTTGGTTTCCGCAAAGGCAAAGGGACGAACGATTGTCTTGCGTTGCTCTCAACAGAAATTCAAATGGCTTATGCTAGCAAAGAGCAGATGGCATCAGTTTTCCTAGATATAAAGGGGGCTTTTGATTCAGTTTCTATCAAAATTCTTTCTGAGAAGCTGCACCAGCATGGTCTTTCACCGACTCTAAACAACTTTTTGCTAAACTTGCTGTCTGAAAAACATATGCATTTTTCGCATGGTGATTTATCGACATCACGAATTAGCTACATGGGTCTTCCCCAGGGCTCATGTCTAAGCCACCTTCTCTATAACTTTTACGTGAATGACATTGACGAATGTCTTGTCAATTCCTGCACGCTAAGGCAGCTTGCAGATGACGGTGTGGTCTCTGTTACAGGTCCCAAAGCCGTCGATCTGCAAGGACCATTGCAAGATACCTTGGACAATTTGTCTGCTTGGACCCTTCAGCTAGGTATCGAGTTCTCCACGGAGAAAACTGAGCTAGTCGTATTTTCAAGGAAGCGTGAACCAGCGCAACTACAGCTTCAATTAATGGGTCAAACTATTGCTCAGGTTTCAACTTTCAAATATCTCGGGGTCTGGTTCGACTCTAAAGGAACCTGGGGATGTCACATTAGGTATCTGAAACAGAAGTGCCAGCAAAGGATCAACTTTCTCCGTACAATAACCGGAACATGGTGGGGTGCCCACCCAGGACACCTGATCAGGTTGTACCAAACAACAATATTGTCGGTGATGGAGTACGGAAGTTTCTGTTTCCGCTCCGCTGCGAACATACATTTCATCAAACTAGAGCGAATCCAATATTGTTGTTTGCGTATTGCTTTGGGTTGCATGCACTCGACACATACGATGAGTTTAGAAGTGCTGGCGGGCGTCCTTCCGCTGAAAAATCGATTTTGGGAACTCTCATATCGATTGCTCATCCGATGCGATATCTTGAACCCGTTAGTAATTGCAAATTTCGAAAGGCTTATCGAGCTCAATTCTCAAACCCGATTTATGTCCTTGTACTTCGATTACATGGCACAAAATATCAATCCTTCTTCATACTATCCCAACCGTGTCAATCTCTTTCATGCTTCTGATTCAACTGTATTCTTCGACACATCCATGAAAGACGAGATTCGTGGAATCCCGGATTACATATGTCCGCAAGTGATCCCAAGCATCTTTCATAGTAAATTTCGAGAAGTCGACTGCAACAAGATGTTTTACACCGACGGGTCAAGCCTCGACGGCTCCACTGGCTTCGGTATATTCAATCAAAACCTCACCGCCTCATTCAAACTCAATGATCCTGCTTCAGTTTACGTCGCAGAACTTGCTGCTATTCAGTATACCCTTGGGATCATTGATACTTTGCCCACCGATCATTACTTTATTGTCTCGGATAGCCTCAGCTCAATCGAGGCTCTCCGTTCAATGAAACCTAGAAAGCACATTCCATATTTTCTGGGGAAAATCTGGGAGCGCCTGCGTGCTTTGTCTGTAAGATCGTACAAGATTACCTTAGTTTGGGTTCCCTCGCATTGCTCCATTCCAGGTAATGAAGAAGCGGACTCTTTAGCTAAGGCGGGCGCTTTACAAGGTGACATATATGAAAGACCAATTAGCTTCAGCGAATTTTTCAGTATTACTCATCAGAGAACCCTCGAAAGTTGGCAAACTTCATGGAGCAATGGTGAACTGGGAAGGTGGCTACATTCGATAATCCCTAAGGTATCGACGAAACCTTGGTTCAGGGGGATGGATGTGGGTCGGGATTTCATTCGCGTGATGTCTCGGCTCATGTCCAATCACTACACGCTGGACGCACATCTCCGGCGTATTGGGCTCGTGGATAGCGGTATCTGCGCTTGTGGCAACGGTTATCACGAAATCGAACATGTTGTCTGGGCATGCGCCGAGTACTGTTCTGCCAGATCTCAACTATTCGATTCCCTTCGGGCCCGAGGAAGATCACCCAATGTCCCGGTTCGAGATGTACTAGCAAGCCGCGATATTCTCTACATGTCCCTTATATACACGTTCCTCAAAACCATCAATATCCAAATTTAAATCTTTTCTCTTATCATTCCCAGAAGTGCCCTCTTCCGCCTACCGTCCCCAACGATGGTTTGATACGACTCCAAGACGAGACAAAACATCTGGCGAATGAACCAACAACACGAGATCTACAGGACAACATCACACGCACAGCGCGGTGTGTTCCCGATCCGTATCTGAGCCGTACTACGAAATCGTCTGGAGGAACCCCTACCGGCTCGAGGAAAACCACCCGGCGTCCCAATACTTGATACATCCGTTCGAATCTGTAATCCTGGCCGTTGATTCCTGATGCCGGAAACTGAAAGTTTATATCCCCCCCCCCCGTTCAGCCTTGTCCACCCTCTCTCCCATGTCTCTGATACATAGATGTATGACTTCACCCCTTCTCCCCTTGAATATCTTCCCAAAACTTATGTGCCCCCTATCTTCTAGTTTTAGTTGATCAATCCGTTCGAATCTGTAATCCTGGCCGTTAATTCCTGATGCCGGAAACTGAAAGTTTACATCCCCCCCCCCCCCTTCAGCCTTGTCCACCCTCCCTCCCATGTCTCTGATACACAGATGTATGACTCCACTCCCTTCTCCCCTTGAATATCTTCCCACAACTTATGTGCCCCCCTATCTTCTAGTTTTAGTTGATCAATAGTTAATCTCGTTAAGAAATGCACAACAGTACCACTACTTTAAAATAGCCCTAATTAATTCCCCCCAATCTTGAACCACTCTCTCTCTAGTTATTTCTAGTTAATAAGCTTGTAAAATGTTCCGCTTAGTTAATAATTAATTTCTCCTACAATCTCCCTTCTAAAAATCATAAAGTGAATTACTATAAAAAGAACACACAAAATGACCCGTCCCCCAAATTTTACGAATATTATATTATACCCTCTTTTATATGTATAAGTTAGCTGTAAATTTTTTTTTTTAAGTTTCATCATATAAAACAAAATAATATTGAAATGTGTAACCCCCTAGTTTTAAGAAATTCAAAATGTAAAACAATGAAAAAATGGCACCTTTGAGCTAACGCATACGTGCCTTATCAAATAAACAAATTGAAAAAAAAAAAAAAAAAAAACAATTTTATTCCGACTAGAAGCCATCAATTACGAACGCCCACAAAAAATGTTAATGTTAATTGGCGTGAAAATTACACTTCAAAAATAGTCCAAAATTATCAAAACATTACCGCGCCGACTCAATAGGTTAAATGCACAAACAGTTCCATTCCCATCCGGCGGCTGTGAGCAGATAAATTAGCACAAAAGCTGCTCATTGTTCTACTTTCACATTTTTTTTGTTGTTGATTCGGCTCACTGTTTCCCACAAAGTTTCGGGTTTGTTCAAGTGATCCCGAAATAAAAAAAACAACCAAACGAAAAGCCAACATCGAATTCGATAGCTGAACTCAGCGGTCGGCGCGCGGCCCCGCCAGCTTGTGGAGGGGGGAAAATAGCACAAGTGAGCAATTTTTTCGCAGCGCAGAAAGAAAGAAAGAAAAAACATCGCAAACAAGGCCGGGAAGAAGCTGGATTGCACGGAAAGAAACAGTATAGGTAGACTAGACTAGAGCAGGATACCGAATTGACGCTTTCGGGTTGTTGAGTTGTTTAACCCTTTCGAGCATCGAGTTTAGGTTTCTCGTATGGATTGATTTTTCCAGGTGCAGGTGTGTACTCGAACGTGTAACATTTCTCTCGCGTAGGAGATTATTCATGAAATACGCTACGCCATAATGTCCCAAAATTGACTAAACCTGTAAAAATGTGTTACGTCATGTTTTAGCTTACTCCTTCCCCCTCTTACGCAAGGATGCAAAATGGCTACTTTTAGCTGCTGATTTTTTCGATGACGCATTTATTTGCAGATTTTTTAGTTTGGTTACAGATATTTACGTATTTTTAAGTTTTTTTTGCAGATATTTACAGATTTTTGAAAATAAAGGCTTTAGTTACACTAGTTTCAAATTACAGCTTTATCTACTTTAGGTTTTTCCTCCATAAACTATTTCTCTCTACTTATCTTGGGCTATAAATGCACTATTTTCATTTAATGTAACGCATCATTAATAAGTCATCGGCCAAGAATAGTTTTCCTGACATTTTTGGTACTTAATCCTTTCATGCCCAACTTTTTTCTTGTGCATACAGGGGTCCAAAACAATTTTTCTTTGAAAGTGGTGGGGTCAAGAAATTCGAAAAATCTTTTTCCATAAAGATAGGTACTTCTATCGCAGTGCTAGAAGCTGCGCAAGTTTTACTTTTCAATGCTTAATGCAATTTTCCTAGAATTTTTTCAACAGTCCAATTACGTAGAAAATGTAGTCGAAGACGGGCTTAATAGATAGGTTTTATCAGTTTTCAATAATATTGCAAAGTAACGAAGATATATCAAAATTTCATTTTTCGTCTTCAACGTAAACTGTTCCTGGCAGCACTGCTCCATCAGAATCCAATCAGGTTAATTGTAATAACTTCAGTTTTAGAGCCCATATCTTTTAGTGCTCAAATAAAAGGTAATAGTCATATTTATTATCCTTACTTTTTTGGGAGCAATTCTTGCCTAAACCAAAAGTTATAGCTGCTTAAAAACGTTGTTGTCTACAAAAAACATGGGCATGAATGGGTTAACAGACACTTAAAATTATTATTGCAGACATTTGAAAAAAGTATCTTGCATCTCTGGGTTGTAATATTCCTGCCTATGTTCTAATTTCTCACACGACGCTGCTGTCGTTCGCTAGTGCAGGACGCCCCCCGCTGTACGGCAGCCTGTGTGCAAAGCAGTAACATGACAAAAAATGCCACCAGACGCGAGCGGTACCGCTTCTCTTTCCTTATTTTACACTTTTTAATATTTTTACGCCATTTAATATTTTTAACCACAAACGACGACAATGAATGTGGCGGTTCATTCACGCCACGACCAGCATCAACGCTTTCGTGTGCGGGCCTCTCCCTTTGACTATGCAGAGAAAAGTGTACAAAGCGAGAGGTCAAACTTTACTACGCCACACTCTCACCGAGCAGTCGGAGAACAGCAACAAAACAAAAATGTATTTACTGCTGTACGGAAAAGTGTATTCGGTTTGGCTACCGTTCTGGCAAGAGCTGTAGTGATGCGACGCTCTAGCGAGCTGTAAGGCTTGTGCAAATGTAAATGTACCGGAAAAAATGTAGTTTACCGGTACCGTTCGCATCCCTGCTCTTACGTCGCAAAATGTCAAATTTTGTCATACTCCCTCCCACCCACAAAATTATGACATAGTTTATGAATTGTTCATATTGTGTGTTGACCTATTTCCTTTCCACAAGTTTACATGACTTCACGTACTTTCTCCAACGATTATTTTAACCATTCTACACGTTGATTCAAAGATACAGCTTTCTTGGATGACAAAAACCAATGCATTACGATTTATTTATTTATCAATATGGTTGGAAAATATATAACGCGGTCATATAACATGAATAGTGTAAAATTACCGTCCAAATTTGACATGCGTAAGTCGTCTGATTTTTTTGTATAATTTCTAGTTATAGAATAGGTATTTAACACGTAATTAAGATTTTGTTGAAAACAAATTAAATTATTATCTCAAATATCGATATCTAAACTGGGGTTTCTGTTATATTATCCTTCTCTCAACTTATTACCTTCAGTTGGACTGATCGGAATAATGTCGTTTTTTGTTAGTTATGGCATTTGCGTTTCGATTTCGTCTCATCAGAATCCGACACTAACTTAGTGACAGGACTGAGCTACCACTGGATTGAAGCATGAATGAATCGATCACGTCCGGAAGTCCCTAAGCTCGGTCCTGACAGCCTAGCATCATACCTTCAGTTGGCCAATCAAAAATATGTCACTAATTTCCACTAGACAACACGGCCGGGAACTCTAGTGATATGAGGAAACTGACACTCTTCTAGCATCTGAACTATACACTCAAGATTAAATATCAGAATCACGGTCCGCGTGCGATCCTTCAAAAATACACACAGTTACAAAAGCGTCATATTGGCATCTCTTCTTATTTCTTTGTAATGTCATTATTAAAACTTTTCTACAGACGACTTTAAAGTGCTTAAGGAAAGGTTCACAAAAAAATGATCTTCATTTCTTTGCATTTTTTGAACGGTATAAATGTCTATATTGTGTTAAGCAGGTTTCTACAGGCCATTGTTCGAAGCGGCTTCCTCGCCACCTTGGGACGCTATCGGCTTGAGGCGCGCGCCTTTTTAAGACACGTTCCCAGAATGCTTCGCGTTGCACTGTGTACTGTGTACACGTCTCGAGAACGTATTTCACGGCTTGGGCTATAGAGGCATCGCCGACTAATCCTGAATTGTCAAACAACCACAGAAAACGGTGAAAAACGAAAAATTTTGGTAAAAAATTGTTAACGTCACTTTTTGGTCCGCCATATTGGATTTTGATACAAATTAACTCAAAGTTGTGTTTATAAATCACAAAACCTTTTTTTGCTTGATTTTGACCACTTATTTTTAGTGGGGGTCCGTCATGTTGGATCGGCAATTTTGAATTTCGAAAAACTGACTTCAGATTCGTTATCAGTGATGCCCAAAATCTATAATTCCTTGTAATTGTTACAAAATATTGCCAATCTACCACGAATAATTCATCGAAAGTGTTCTCAAAACTTTAAACGCGTTTATCTTAAAACGTGATTTTTCAAAATTGCGTGCAATTGAAAACGTTCAATTTAAGGACTTCATCTTTTGACCTCTAGAAAGAAAACCTTTTTCATAGGAAGAATGACCTATAAAATCTACCAATTCTTTGTATTCACTATTTTTAGGTTAGAAAAATCGATGCCTAAGTTTGAGATCGCACCATTACGTCAAATTTGAAGTTTTTTATCCGACCTTAGGTCATTCCTCCAAAAATTTAGCTTACTTTTGAGCCTTAATGTACGCAATTTTGGAATTCCACCCGCACCAATCCTTTGACAGAACGTCACCACGCCATTTTGTTTTTTCGTCTTGAAAATTTGTAAGTAGAGACGAAAATATAAGCTTTTTGCACCCCAAAACTGTTTTCTTTTTTTGTTTTTTTCATTGGCCCGCAAAAAAACCTTACCTCAGTTTTTGAATAAATGACAAATGCTAAGGTATTTTATGCTTCGCGGCAACGTGTAGACTGTTTTACATCACTGGCATTGAAACGATTTGTATCGGTCATATTGATAGATTCGAGTTATTTTTATGCTTCGTTCTGAACACAATATTTAACAAACTTTTCGTGACACCTAAAGTATTGAACCAGTGGTGTAGCCATAAATTGGGTTTTGGTCGGGGGGAGGGGGGGTTGCTGAGTGATGAAAATCGTTGAATTACGCTTTACTAATAAAGTAGTTCAAAAACACTTTAAATATTTGAAAAATTTTCGAGGAGTTTTGTAATTTTTGTCACTTAACATTCTTTACAACCAGTTCTTTGAACGTCTATCCCAATCATTTTTTATTTCGCTGCAATTTCATAGTATACATAACATGACGTCACCATAAATAAACGGAAGGGGATAATGATATGGACACAAAGAAGGAATTGTATAACTTGCTGAGATGCATAATTTCAATAATAATAATGATGATATTTTTATGTAGTACAGCAACTTTCAACTAATTTACTTCTAAAGCAATACTAAAGTTGCTTAACTGAGAGATATTAGTACGCTTTTCTATGTCAAAGGTTTTCAGCCTTCCAGTGGAAACAAAAAAAAATATGATAAGTGGCATACTTTTTAATTAGAGATAGTACCTAAAGTATCCTATCCTATCCTAATATAAAAGAAAAAGAGATAAAAAGTTCAATAAACCAAACACATGGAAACGTTCTCCCCTAGGTTGAGTGGTTTGACGGTATTACAAACATCATCAAGCATATTGCGTGCATCAGTGCTAAAGAACCCCCGACAGACTATTGCTTTAAGATGGTTATTGTATTACGCCTCGATAGTAGTGCATCGAAGAGACCGAGAGGGCATATGGGCCTTTTTATGTTTTGTTTTTTTCATACTCTGTCCCTGCTCATACTAACCCTCAACAACTAGCCTGTGCGCGCTGGCATGGCCGGCTGGTGGGTCACGGTGGATTGACTTTTACTGTGGCCCGTGTTTGTATGATATTTGATATTGTTCCACAATTTAATGGTACGTAGTGTTGGTGGACGGGGCTCACAGTGGGGGTCATTGTGTGTCCATTTATCGGTCGACTTCGCCATCGTGCACAGGCTAATTAAATTAATTTAATTTAATAAATACATAAGTAAAAACCTAGTCTGCTGTCTATCTGTGTATGTTCGTCTGAGTAGTTGTGACAGTTGGGTTAGGGAATGGATGCAGAACTGACGTATATGATAGAATAGTACTAATAGAACTAATACTTCCGTTGTTCAATTTGAGCATTCGATTCTATTCATTCGGGAAGGTCAGATTGGATAAATTAAGGTACAGTTAATTTACCGACGCACATGAGTCATCCATTCCTGGTCAGCACTGCATGATGAAATTCTAACAGAATGCAATTGTAGTTAATGGTAAATAAACAACATTTGCTGCATTAAGACGAGTTAAAGTAGGTTATTAGTCTGTTTCTTTTGTACTTCTATTAGTTTGCTTTTCCATTACTCATGTAAAATAGTATCTGTCAATTTATACACTTCTAATCAATCTCTTTGCATCTTTTTTTCCTTATTCGACATGTTATGATTTATTTTATTACTATATCTCTATACTATACTCTATCTATACTCATATAGGTACAAACGTACAAACGCTCGTGGCCTTCGCGATAACACGAACCAAGGTACAAACGCGACCATGCAATTGCGATCATCTCACATACTTACGCCTGCGATTTCGCCAACATTAAAACACCCCCGTAGTTAAGTAAACATTGCAGCACCTATAAACTTACAGACGCGGTCTCAAACATTAACCTACCACTCGGGTGATCATAAAACGGTCACGTCCGGAAGTATAACCACGGTCCTAGCAGCCTAGACTCATGCCTTCAGTTGGAACAATAAACAAAAATGACGCTCATATTCAGTAAACAACACTATACAACATAGCGACTAGGGTGTCCCAAAATGACATCATGTTAAAAAAGTCATCGGGCTCATTTCTTAAATGAAAGGTTAGGGTATTAGGACCACTTTCTTCTTCGGAGTGAATTTGCTAAAATGCTCCCTACTGGTGGCGAATTTTGATTTTTTGAAAAATGGGCTGATTTTGGGTAAAATTTCAAATGCATGCCCCTTGAAGTGCTCCTGAACAAGCTTAGATTTTTTTCAGCATTTTTTTATTTTCTGAAGGTCCTAATGGAGAAGTTTGGATAGTTAGTTTGTACAAATTTTGAATTATAAGAGCGGCAGAGCCATTAAAACTTAGTAAAAAGTAAAATTTTTGATGTTTTTCAGTACTTTTTCTTCAAAACTGGGTATCTACAAAATTTTAAAAGTATAGAAAACACTTTATATAGTTGAGCCGAATACAGGGGCGTAATTTTGCTGCAGAAAGTGTATAGCTACGGCCAATGCACAGTGGTCCAGATCGCTAATTTAGGAGGAATTTTTACTTTCTGACAAACCTGTATAATTTAGCCGTATCATGTCTTAGGATGAATTTGTGTACTTTAGAAGATGCTTCTTTTTATTGGAATAGTTATTAGGGTGGTTCTAATTTATCTAAAATACGAAAATAAACTTTTTACTGATGAAAGATAGAGCTCCACAGTCTTCCACAAAGTTGTAAAGTAACTTATTTTGAATAAATTTGTTGAACATATTAAAGCTCTATCTCTTTTAGTTTTTGTTATACAAGAAATTTAAAAAAAAAGATTAGGGTGTTCCTGAAAAAAACGTTTTTTTAGTATAACTTTCGTATCTTTTACTTTTTGTTAACACAACCTTTGAACAGCTTATTGAAAACTTCAAGCCGAGTATTTTTCTCCAAGACACCGAAGGTCTAACTTTTTTCTTTAAAAAGTTATGGACACTTTTCGTTAAAAAAATAGCCTATTTCAAGGCTCAATATCGCTGATGCGGGCACCTAAAATTGAATTCTGTTTCCACCACATGAAAGACCATACTTATTAGTATATTTGAGCAAAAATTGGCGAATACGATATTTTTTTAAAATTTGCAATTTAGATTTAAAGTTTGTAGTTTTGCAGGTTCAACGCATTAAAGCATTTACACACATATCGTTGTATTATGAAAAAAGCCACTTTCAAATATCATTCTCTCATCGCAGCAAGCTTTGCATAAGTGAAACGACTGTCAAAAAAGGTTTCTGATTTTATTCGTTTTAAATAAAACTAGTAAATATGGATATTAGTCGAAGAGAGTTGGCGAATTTGCTTATTGCTGGTAAAAAGACAGATGAACTGCTTAAGTTCATTACAAGTAGTAATCCAAATGTAAAATTGAGACTTGTTAGTGCTCGGAAGAAAATAAAAATCTTCATGTTGGAATTTAGAAGGTTGTGGATTCGGAGTAAGCGCACGCAAATTCGGTTTGAGCTGGAAAATTTTGTGTGGCTTGAAGGAAAGCTAAGATTCGAAGTCGAAGGTAAAGGTAAAGGCCGAAAGAGGAAACCATTTTCCGAAATATGTCGCAGAGCCAAAATAAAAAGATTAGGAAAGTTGCGCGATAAGTATTCCACGGAAGAACTTGGTTTAGCGTCAGCCGTCAACGCTAATTCTACTGGTTTCCGTTTAGTTGGCAGACAAATCGAACGATTGTCGAAAAGTCCCGTCAGATCTACCGTAGAGAATTTAGGATCTATGGCTGTCCCGACTGCAGAAGCGTTTACTGCGGAGGAGGCACTTAGATTTATTTGTGAAAATGATTTTTCTAAGGCGCAGTACCAAAACATACGCAGCTCAGTTATGCAGAAGGGTTTGGACATTTATCCCGCGTATAATAAAATAGTAGAAGAAAAGAAACTATGCTATCCGATCGGTATGTACTATTCTCAAAGATTCGTCCCTGAATCAACAATTTTTTTCAGGAATTTCTGTTCAGCCTTCTTGTGCGTATGTTCCCCTTCAAGCTCTTGTTAACCATACCGTGGAACGACTCATCTCGTTTCTGAATATTGGAGTTCTACCACTGCATCCTGAGGATAATACGTTTGTTATCTTTAAGTGGGGCTGCGATGGAAGCAGCAACCATTCCCGGTAGGCAACATTATTTTTCTTCTAAACTTTGACTGACAGTCTCTTTTCCACTTGAACATAGATACAAGCAAATGTGCGTTGACGAAGATGAAAATGGAGAACTATTCGAGTATAACGATTCGCATATATTTGCTCTATCTATAGTACCTTTACGTGTAGTTAGTCGCCGGAAAGATGAGTCAAGAGATTGCATTCTTTGGAATAATGATTTTCCATCTTCAGTATCCCTGTGCCGACCAGTAAAATTAATTTTCAAGAAGGAAAATCCTGAACTAACAAAGGATGAAGTTGCCGCGATGAACAAGCAAATCGATGAATTAGTCCCGACTATAGTAAATGTTAATATGCGCAAGATTCCGATTAGTTCAAGCTTCATATTTTCCATGGTTGATACGAAGGTAGTGAATGACGTAACAGGCACACCGTCTCAAGCGTGTTATATATGCAAACGCTCCGGAAAGCGATTGAATGATCCTTTACTGGAAGCCAGCGATCCACCGGATAGTTTATATGTTTTTTCACCTTTACATGCATTAATACGAGCAATGGAGTTACTATTGAATATTGCTTACCGTTTAGCTCTAGCAAAACCGCGTTGGCGCGTAGGCAAAAATACCAGCGAGCTTAAGGAACGACAAATAAAAATTCGACAAGCGTTACGTGACCGTTTAGGTCTTCGTATTAGCGAACCTTTGCCAGGTGGCGGAAATTCTAACGATGGTAACACAGCTCGAAAATTTTTCAGAAACCGAGATGTCGTTGCAGAAGAAACCGGGTTGGACGAAATGTTGCTAGAACGTATGTATGTGCTATTAACAATCATCAACAGCAAATTGGAAATTAACGCGGATGCTTACCGGAGTTACGCCGAAGATACACGATTGCTTTATGTACGCCTGTATGGTTGGTACGCTCTCTCACCAACCGTGCATAAACTCCTGGTCCATGGAGGAAGCATTATTCAACATAACATGCTGCCAGTAGGTATGTGCAGTGAAGAAGTTCAAGAAACCAGGAATAAAAGTATTCGCAGATTCCGAGAATTCCACGCACGCAAATTCGATCGACTCGTCAATCTTGATGACGTTTTCAAGAGACTTCTTGTTTCATCAGATCCTATAATTTCTCTTAAATGTAAACGTCGAATTCAACGAGCACCGCTGGATATACCTGAAAATGCAATGCATCTACTTTTGAATTAATTGGCATTGAATAAATTCTCCTTATATAAATCATAAATTGTTGTCATAGCCAAATTATTTTTAATGAACACATTCTGTATTGTTGATATGTAAGCAAAACAGAAAAGGAAATACAAAGGCTTTAGGCAATTTCTTTTATGTCGCTATGCGATAAAATTTAAAACTTTGGTTAGTAAATTTAAAATTACATGCTTAAAAAAAATAATATTTTCCAATTTTTGCTCAAATATACTTAAAAGTATGTTCTTTTCTATGGTTCAATCCGAACTTACTTTTATTTGCCCCAATCAGAGATAATGACATTTGAAAAAGGGCTATTTATGAGCGAAAAGTTTCCATAACTTTTGAAAGTATAAAGTTAGACTTTCAGAGTTATGAAAAAACGTGGATTGAAGTTTTCTAAAAGCTGTTCAAAGGTTGTTTTAACAAAATATAAAATTTCTTTCGAACATTAACAAGTCTCAATTTTACATTTGGATTACTACTTGTAATGAACTTAAGCAGTTCATCTGTCTTTTTACCAGCAATAAGCAAATTCGCCAACTCTCTTCGACTAATATCCATATTTACTAGTTTTATTTAAAACGAATAAAATCAGAAACCTTTTTTGACAGTCGTTTCACTTATGCAAAGCTTGCTGCGATGAGAGAATGATATTTGAAAGTGGCTTTTTTCATAATACAACGATATGTGTGTAAATGCTTTAATGCGTTGAACCTGCAAAACTACAAACTTTAAATCTAAATTGCAAATTTTAAAAAAATATCGTATTCGCCAATTTTTGCTCAAATATACTAATAAGTATGGTCTTTCATGTGGTGGAAACAGAATTCAATTTTAGGTGCCCGCATCAGCGATATTGAGCCTTGAAATAGGCTATTTTTTTAACGAAAAGTGTCCATAACTTTTTAAAGAAAAAAGTTAGACCTTCGGTGTCTTGGAGAAAAATACTCGGCTTGAAGTTTTCAATAAGCTGTTCAAAGGTTGTGTTAACAAAAAGTAAAAGATACGAAAGTTATACTAAAAAAACGTTTTTTTCAGGAACACCCTAATCTTTTTTTTTAAATTTCTTGTATAACAAAAACTAAAAGAGATAGAGCTTTAATATGTTCAACAAATTTATTCAAAATAAGTTACTTTACAACTTTGTGGAAGACTGTGGAGCTCTATCTTTCATCAGTAAAAAGTTTATTTTCGTATTTTAGATAAATTAGAACCACCCTAATAACTATTCCAATAAAAAGAAGCATCTTCTAAAGTACACAAATTCATCCTAAGACATGATACGGCTAAATTATACAGGTTTGTCAGAAAGTAAAAATTCCTCCTAAATTAGCGATCTGGACCACTGTGCAATGGGGTATAACTTATTTAAGTTTTTGTTAAATAACCTTTTGACATTTTATGATATTCATCAAAAATAACACTGTTCTAGAAAATAAAACAACTTAAGTGGGCTTAGTCCGCATATTATTTTTCGGAAAATAGAAGGAAAATGATGAAAAATGGCGTTTTTAGCTTGTCTCTAGTGCATCAGAATCGGTTTTTATGAGCATTCGACGATTTTTTAAAAATTATTTTGTATGCTAATAGCCACCTAGCAGGTTTGAAAATCACTACAATTAAACAAATATGTCGACCTAATGGCAAGTTATGGCGTATATTTGAAGGCTGAATTTACATTTTGTATATAAAGTCCTATTTTCATGTTAGTAACTGTAAAGTGGAGAAAAATTCAGAAGAGTGAGGTGAGTGTTGAAAAACTGATATTTACTCATTAGATCACATAATTCCAAAATAGTCAAATTTGGGGCAAATATCTTCAAAAAAGTTTTACAACAGAATACAGCGCATCTTCTGACACAATTATTTTGTTGAAGATGCCTCCTAGAAGTAATTATGGAGAATTAACTCTTCAAAAAATAATTAGAGACTTGGCGTCATTAGCAAAGTTATCATTATTTTTATAATTTAAGTTACAAAAAAATCATCAGATGCTCATTAAACCTCGTCCTGACATACTAAAGACGTACAGAAAACGTCATTTTTCATCATTTTCCTTCTGTTTTTCGAAAAACAATGTGTGGTCAAAGCACATTTGAACTTGAATTTACTTTTTGGAACAGCATTATTTTTGATAAATTGCTAAAAATGTCAAAGGTTATCTAACAAAAACTTAAATAACTCATACCCCATTAGCCGAAGCTATACATTTTCTGCAGCAAAATTACGCCCCTGTATTCGGCTCAACTATATACAGTGTTTTCTGTACTTTTAAAATTTTGTAGATACCCAGTTTTGAAGAAAAAATACTGAAAAATACCAAAAATTTCACTTTTTACTAAGTTTTAATGGCTCTGCCGCTCTTATAACTCAAAATTTGTACAAATTAACTAACCAAACTTCTCCGTTTGGATCTCCAGAAAAATAAAAAATGCTGAAAAAAAATCTAAGACAGTTCAGGACCACTTACACAGGCATAAATTTGAAATTTCATCCAAAATCGGCCCATTTTTCAAAAAATCAAAATTCGCCACCAGTAAGAAGCGTTTTAGCAAACTCACTCCGAAGAAGAAAGTGGTTCTAATACCCTAACCTTTCATTTAAGAAGTGAGCCCGATGACTTTTTTAACATTATGTCATTTTGGGACACCCTAAAGCGACATGACCGGGAACTCTAGTGATATGGGGAAACTGAATCCCTTCTACCAGCTGTACCATACAACAAAAATTAAGCATCAGATTCACGGCCCGCGTACGATCATTCAATAATACACGCCACATGATTATAAAATTGAAATTATACACGCGAAGTCACATACACGTGACAAATCCGTTAACAGACAAATGTTTGAGCCCTTCGCGACCATCCACGGCACTTACACCCGCGATCTCGCAAACATGATAACATCCCGGTGATAAAATGAACGTCTTTATAAATTTTCAAATCCGCTCTCAAGCGTGAGCCTAAAAACTCCCGCGATCGCACGATCATGTATCGGTCACTTCCGGAAGTTTCAATCCCTGGTATCAGCAGACTAGGTCCATGTCTTCAATTGGGGCAATTAAAAGAAGAAAATTCTCATATCCACTGGACAACACGACATGACCGAGAACTCTAGTGATATGGGGTGACTCATTCCCTGTCAGAATGTGAATTGTACACCGAAAACTAAATATCAGACTGACGGTCCGCGTGACAATTCAAGAACGCACGCGAATATGTGAATGGTTACAAAATCGAGTTTTGTACACGCGAAGTCACATGCACGCGAGCACACGCGACAAGCACGTCAACATACGAACGCTTAAGCCCTTCGCGATAAACAAAGCACACTTACGCCCGCGAACGTGAAAACTTGATAACACCCCGGTAATAAGGTTTAGCACTCACGCAGGTTCAAACGCGGTGTCAAACGCAAACCTACAAACGTCCGTGTTTGCGCGATCATGAATCAGTCACGTCCAGAAATCATTATCCTACGTCCTAATAACTTAGGTCCATACATTCAGTCGGACCATTTAAAAATAAAGCTCATTTCCACTAGACAACACCTTTCATGGCGACATGACCGGGAACTCTAGTGATATGGAAGATCTCATTTTCTTCTAGCAACACACGCGAATATGCGAAAGGTACACGGTTATAAAATAGAATTTATGCACGTTAGCACACGCGACATACAAACGCACACGCAATTGAACGTACAAATGCTCGAGCCCTTCGCGATGATACACGCGATCGCAAAGTCTCTACGCCCGTACATATTTGAACCGTACAATGAACATCACATTCAGAATCACGACCGCTGCAATTGCCCTTAAGCAGTGTTTTAGCGGGCGACATAGCCTGTCTCGTCTGCAATTGTGGTTCGGCAAAAACGATAACTTTTAAATATGTTACTTCTAAACGGTTGCTTAAACTTACTAACTGAAAGATTTTTAGGATATTTTCTCACATTCCAGTGACGCTAATATAATAAAAATACACTTTTTAAGCCAGGGGCAAAAAGGTCAATTATAGAAGATGCATTTTAACTCTGTAATGGTTTATCTTTGATGGTATGTGTAGAACGATTTTTTCCCCAAAATATATGAATCTATATCATCTCCGAGAGATTTTTTACCATGAACCAAATATCTTGCATGGAAACTGTTAATCTGTCCCCGAGCTGCACTAAATGATCGCAGAACTGTAGATAGATTTCCCAAGAAAATTCAGTTTTCATGTAAATGATGGAGAACAAGTGTTGTATCAATTTGTCTGTCGATAGACCGTTGTCCAAAAATTTTGTTAGGCTCGTTCAGTCTGTAACACCTTCAAAATAATTCCAATTGAACCACCAGTCCCCGCAGAACCGACCTGTTCACAAACTGTCCCATATTTTTTTTATCTCATTCACAAAACTCACGTGCAATAATGCAAGCCAAACCCCTGATTGGTAGCTTGTTGCGCACTTAACGGCAAAACAAACGAACTACCAGAAGTGTCCCAACCAACTCTCGTCAAGGTGCCACACGCTGTTATCAGTTTTATCACGATTCCTTCCAAAGGCTAGTAAAGTCTACAGTTAAGATACTTATCCTAGCAAACAAAAAACACAAAACAAGCCGACATACAATAAATATTTTTACAAATATTTTGCGATGGATTGAAAATGATAGTACCGTGAGGAGGGGCTAACTTTGACCAGTCGATTTTTTTTCCGTTATGCCTGTGATGAGAATTTATATAACGAAGCCTAATTTTGAAACAAACCACGCAGACAACGAACGTGCCACGATTCGATTGATCAAAGTCACCCCACCCTACGGAGAAGTTATATGGACTGATCACACGATAGCCCCGGAATGTTATCGGTAACAAGATGGGCAACAGGAAGTAAGTTAGTAGACAGAAATACAGGTTAATAAATGAAACACTTGAACCAGATAGGTATAGGTAAGGTAGATAGATGCTAGTTACGTATTTAGTATTGTTTGTAATGATACCTTTCTGACCGCTACCGAAGGGAACACCGCCGGGGCCAGCCCTCGGTGTGGTCGGTGTTGTGAGTGCGGCTGCCACCGTGGAAGCACTGTCGTGCACCTGCGTGGCAGCGGCACCGATCGTTTTGGCCAAATTCTTCCGGCGCTGGATCAGCTCCTTCTTCCACTGGGGGATCACTTCGGTGATCGGTGCTGTCCCAGCGGAAGTACCGCTGCAGTTAGTATCCGCCATCATGCTCTGGTGGGTTAATATGCGGCCACACACTACTCGGTTAGTCACACTCACTCGGGTTTACCAGGTGCGGCGCGTGCGGGCCAGCGACGGCGGGGTAAGTTTCAAGCACTAAATTATTACCACTCGGCTCTGCCTGCTTGTGTTTGCTGGCGTGTGTGAATTTTGCGTTGCTGTTTTCACTTGTTATTGTTTTATGTTAATGAGTTTATCTTCTGCTCTTTCGGAACCGATTTTCACACTCTCTTTCGCTAGGATGCCGCCATGTTTTGCTTTTTTTAAATTTTGTTACGAAACGGAAAAGAAAGGACTTATTGATTTTTGCACTCTCTTTTGAAGGGTTTGCGATTTTTGTTTAAATACACTATCACTCCAATTCCTACCCTGTTACGAGGATACCAAAAGACTGACTCAGCCCAGCATTTTCGGTTGTTGTTCTTGCGGTGACCACACCACGATGGCTATTTTCGCAGCCGGTTAATGAGGAATCGATTTTTACTATCACTTGCTAATTGATAAGATAACCGACGCGGCAATTTCGGTTCGCCAGTGTGATAAAAAACAATTAGAAAACTTCAGCACAAATTGAGTGTTTTGCGCAACGATGAATGCGAACTGAACTGGCTGCCTGAATCCCCGAACAACGGCAGGCAAGTTATTAAAACCTTTGTGTCGAGGGGAAATGTTCTAGCTAGATAGAATGCTGACGAAACGGAACACCGAGCCTACAACCGGTCAGTCCAGCAGAGATAGAACAAACTAGTTTATTCGGATGCTACACGCAGGTCGTAAACGCGCCGCTCAGCCAATTTGGATTAGATTTGCCTTAGTGAGCTTGTGCTGTCGATCAAATTTGCGTAGCCCGGGGCCGCTTTATCCAAAGAAGTTGAACCAAAATTTTTATACCAGCGCTCGTAAAAACAATAATTCATTTCGAAAACTATGCAAACAAAGTTAGACACGCAGTAGTAAAAAGACATAAAACCGAACTTTTACCGCTGTACGTATTAAACCTTATTATAATTAGGATTTTGGATAATTTCCTATTAAATAATGATCATATTAATCCTACTAGCATTGAAAGGCAGTGCAAAAATTAAAAAAATCCATTTTCACCTTGACTAACGATGATCCTGGGTGACAGCTGAAGGACATCGCACTTTGAGATTTTGACTTTTTGAACGTTACACCACAAATTTAAGAATTCTTTCTCGCTGTTGAAATTGGTCAATGGTTCTTCTTTAGGACAATTAAATTTATCTGATAGTTCCAGCATTTGACGTCATCTTGTTGTAAAATTTTCAGTTTTTAGGTAGGTATCTGGAGCACAACCATGTTTTTGATTTCAAAAAGAGCTTACACTTACACTCAAAAGAAAAAGTATTGGTACAAATAAGAGTGTCCCGCTCTTAGCAAAAAAAAAAAGCCAACGCCAACTTTTAGGTAGGGTTACCAACTGTCTTTATTTTAAAGGACATGTCCTTATTTTCGAGGTTTTTGGAAAGCGTCCTTATTTTACTTCAAATGTCCTTATTTTTAGGATCAAACCTTGGCATATACAGGGTGGTTCAACATGATGTTTTTTAACAGGGCATGTCATGTTATTGTAGTTTACTATTGTTTGCCACCACAGTATGCTCACCATTTTCAAATTATTCAACTATATTTCGAAAGTCAGCGATCTATGAGAAATGTGTTTCGTGCACTCCGACCATAATATGGTCGACATAATCGGCCAACTGACTCCACTATTCGCCGTACAATCAAAGAGTAAAAGTTCCAGTTCTCGTTATTGGATGATTAGCGAACAAATCGACCACATCCAGCACGCATTGAAGAAAACATAGCGGCGGTGACATTCCCAAGCATTGGAAACCAACATTACTCGACTAATTAGACAGATACCACTTGAAATATTCGAATCCGTCATCAAAAATTGGACCAGTCGAATGGATTACCTCAAGCGCCAGAATGGTCAACATTTAAAAGAAATTGTTTTCAAACAATAAATGGGAAAAATGTTTTTTACGATTGACAAACATTTCGCGATTTACTCCATTTTTTCAAATTTTTGCGATATCAAAAAAAAAGTCATGATGAATCACCCTGTATGAAATTATTAAGATCAACTTTATTCCACGAGAATCAATTTCAAATACTTCCAGCGATTGTTTTGTTAATGCATACTCTCTGCGACTCATTCCAACCAAAAGTTCTTTTACTCAGAAGTAATCAAATTTTGTTGGAAAGCTCGATATGAGGTTTGGCCAGTCTTCGTATATTCGTTCAATATTGGCACTACACCATTCCAATTTGTCTCGATCAAGATTCAACGTCCCAGTTAGGGTAAGGAAAACCGGAGGATTTTTAAGAACCGGTATTTTTGGTATTGGAAATGAAAAAAAACCTGTAAAACCGGTAAAATCGGTATCTAAAAAAAATACAAACTGTGTTAACAAAATAATCGCTCAACATACAAAGCACATTGGGCATTTGATCAATTAACAGAGAATATGATTTGCTTTCAAAGTGCTCCAATATCGAAAAAGCTTTATGAATGCTGATTTGATAACTCTTATGGTATTGTGAATCTTTTCTAAAGTCCAGGGGCGGGAATAGCGTAATTGGTGAATCGATTGCCTTGTACGCTGCTCACCTAGGTTCGATTCTAAATCCCGTAAATAGAGTAAGAAATTTTTCCAGATATTTTTCTAACTCGAAAAGAAAGCCGTACGATCCTTAGGTAAAACCTCTATAATCAAAATAAAAAATGGCAGCATCTGGTTTCTGTATCGTAGTATGCAAAGTGTCGTCGCTTATTAGTCCAAAAAGCGCACTATGGTTAGCTAGATGCAGTCGGCGTTCCGCGATTTCAAAAACAAATGTATGGAAAATCAGACCTTAAGTTACTGTTTTCTGGTTATCCAAATACTCGGACATGAAGGTGATGTTCACCAGAAATGGGAACGGGGTTCAGCCTGTCGAAAACGAAAACGCTGTAGGACAGGTTGATCAAGGTCAGATTTCAGGCTCGTTAATAGATAAAAAGCCTTAATTTCACGTTAGATTGATTAAATAATACGCACATCGCAATTCAACAGAAAAATACGTACGAAGACCATAATTCAATGATTTTAAACTATCCCATATCAACATATCAAACTTATCTCGCCGGAAACTCCGGTAATGTTCTCTAAAGGGTAAAGTTATGAACCATACGTATTTTAACAATGTGGGCGTTAAACTGTAACTTTTGCAAAGATAAGTATGGACACGACTATTTTGTATGCTTCGGGTTGTCCGGATTATTTCGATAGTACTTAAATGCTACTAAGTGTGCCTATGTTGGACCAATGGAATGGCTGTTCTTGCGTTGATTGCCATAGAACAGAAAACAAAACTTCATCGGCATAAGAAACTGGAAGGTGAATGACTGGGCTGATGGGCGGGCTCATATTGTTCTAAGCTTCGCGGGTGACATGGACATCATTGGCGTCAATCGCAAAGCAGTGGAAGAGGCGTTTGCGCCTTATAAAATTATATTCTTCAAATCGGACTGATTATATATTTCGAAAATTTTCATTACTGGACGGCGCAATAGAAAATGGAGTATGGAGCACACATATGGACTACGGCCTGTACCAAGTATATATACACATGTTAACATCGTAAGGCTGATAAAGCAAGGCAGTTTATATTGGGTTAGGGCATTAAACCGGTACAAAAATTGATTTGTTTTTGTTAGCTACAAAAACCCCATGTCAAATACAACTTCGGTTGCTTCTGGTTTACTCACAATAATTTTTAAGATTGTATGTAGAAATATATGAAATATGGGCAATGGAAACGATAAATTCAGTAAAAAATGCCAACATGATGATATTATGATTCCATAATCATCAGATAATGTATAGTTTAGCATGTAAAGACCGACATTGCCGAGGCTTGATCCGATTTGGTTGTAAAAAGATATTCTAATAGAAAGTGATGTGTTGCCTCTCTTTCTCGCACATGCTTAGAATAGGATATTTTCAAAAACTCTTTTAACCATCCACATTAAATAAGTTTGTCCGGTAATCTCCAATCAATATGCAACTTTTAACAAAGATGTTTCTAATTAAAATAGATGAACGCTAAGTTTTGAGGTATGCAGAGTAATTGGAGGGGGGCGCTTCTTAATTTTAGCTCATATTTGGAATATGATTTGTGGAGAGTGTGTCACGTTTTTTCACCGATTGTAAAACAGTTCTTGGCTTTTTTACTGAAGAAATGAACCGTTCAAAGCTGTGAAATTCGGGTGTGCTAAATAATATTGTCAGTTTTGTGAAAACGTCAGCATCGGTATCGGTGTGTCACTGATTTGCAGTCAGAATCAAGGATGCAAAATGCCTACCTTTTCTACGGCTGTAATATTTCTGCCTACATTCTCCTTTCTCATAGGACGCTGCTGTCGTTCGCCAGTGCAAGACGTCCAGCGCTGGTCGGCAGCCTGTGTACAAAGCAGTAGCATGACAAAAAAATACTGCCCCCAGTACAGCCACCAGACGCGAGCGGTACAACTTCTCTTTCCTTATTTTACATCTTTCTATATTTTCAATCTATTTAATATTTTTAACCACAAACGACGACAATGAATGCCGCTCATTTACGTCACAACCGGTATCAACGCTTTCGTGTGCGGGCCTTTCCCTTTGATTATGCAGAGAAAAGTGTACACCGAGCAGTCGGAGTAGGTACAGCAGAAAAACAAAAATGTATTTTACTACTGTACGGAAAAATGTGCTCGGTTTGGTTATCGTTCTGGCAAGAGCAGTAGTGATACGTCGCTGTTGCGGGCTGTACGGTTTGTGCAAATGTAAATATACCGGAAAAATGTAGTTTACCGGTACTTTATCGTGAATGGATTAATCGAGGGCGGAGTCCATTCCTCCCGGATATAAAGTTCACGCAATTGTTCTCATACCTTTCCGCCGGTGAAAGAACATCAGAAGGCCAAACCACACAAATAACGAGGCGAAGAATTTCGACCACATAATCGTCAACACAGTCGCCAACGAAAAATAAATGATCATTCCAACGGGTGTTTCACACTGCAGTGTAACCTGCGCGGTCCCCGAGTGAAGATCAGTGAGCTGGAGTATCTCATCTCCGAACACTAACCTTGCGTAATAGCACTACGAGATAATGAAGGTCAACTAAAAAGTGTAGTTTGTTACGACTGTACCAAGGGTTTCGTTGTCGGTAGAAATTTAGGATCCAATGACTTGTTGGTTGGATGTTTTCCTTGTGTTGGTTTTTGCTGAACTACCTCCGGTTGAGCAGATTGCTTTACGACGTGTTTGCCTGGTCCGCAGCAAGCTTTTGGACCAGTTTTGTTTTGGATGTATGAGACCCCGCTATGAACGAATTCGTATATGTCCCCCCGAAGCAAATGAAGATACTATGCACTCTCAAAGTGAATTCGAATTACAGTCATCCAATGGAAACAACTTGGTTGACACTACGCTATATTTCACCCTAAGGAGGAAAATTTGGTAAAAACCAAATTTTTACCAAATTTTTCTCCTTAGGGTGAAATATAGCGTAGTGCTTTCGCATAGACCTGCTAAGCCAAGATAAGTTTCGGCTTCACTGTGTCTTATCGGCATAAACAGAACTTCTGCTCGAACGGGACATCACGTTTGATCAGTCGTTCGAATGAAAAAAACAAAGTGTGTTTTAGTTTTAAGGGATTTGCGTCAAGCCGGCGCTAATCTATTCCGACAATAAGTTAGTGTCGGTTTCTGATGAGGCGAAGCCGAAACGCAACTAAGTATGAACTTGGTTGAGTCAACCGCCGATACTAATCAAATCAGCTGCCAACTTCATAATCAATCAGAAAACTGCGATAGCACTTCTACTATTTCATCAGGTAAAGCAGAGGGGATATGTCCTCCCGAAGCTATGCATCATACTGCTCATATTCAACCTATATCCTGGTTGCAGACAGTCGACGAACACTACACAATCGAGGGCAACGCTTATCTTCAGCCAATCAGTGAACCCGGAAATCATGGAGCGACAGTATCTTTTCTGTCAGGTAATCCTAATGAGGGTATATGTCCTCCCGAAGCTATATGTGATACTGCGCACCAACAGAGGTGATATAATTTACAGTCAATCGCCGAATCTATTGCTGCAAGCCAACATCAATGTCCAGTAGAAAACCTTGATACTATCTATTCTGCCCCTTTACCCGACGACCCCAACACATTTGATGAAAACGACACCGCTTATCTTCTGCCAACTTGCTAGCCCGGAGAACATGCAGTATACGTTCCTGTTTTATCATGTAAATACAAAGAGTGTATATGTTCCTCCGAAGTAGGGCATCCGGATGCTGCCGTCAATGAAAATCAACCCCCCTTGCAGGTCGATGCTAATGCAGTTATCATCCGTTCATTTGATATCGAATCATCAGAAGGCCGTCACATCATCAGCTTCAAATATACTATCAGAATGTTACAGGACTGCGCACAAAAATCGATAAGTTCTTCATCGGAATTTCGCATGCTGAACATGATGTTGTTGTTCTGACAGATACCTGGCTGAATGATGAAATCAACTCGCTTCAGCTGTTCGGCCCAAGATATACGGTTTATCGCAACGACCGATATCCAACCAGTGCAGGGGAAAAGCGTGTTGGGGATGTACTCATCGCTGTTTCTAATCAGCTATCGAAAGCTAAGCAGGAGCTAGAACAACTTTGGGTGAACATAAGTATTCATCATTCCGTTGATGATGTAACCATTATACAGAAGCACATTGACTCTGCACTTGATATCACGTATTCTATTGATCCTCAATCGACTCATTTGCTTTTTGGAGACTACAACCAACCTGCACTTCTTTGAGAAACAGTCATTGAGGCTATACTATTCCCGACCCTTGCAAATCTGTATGTTCCCCCGCCTCGATCATGATCAAATCTACCATGGTTTAATCGACATTTACGTGAACTAATGCGTTTAAGAGCTGCTTCACTTCGACATTATATCAATCCACGGGACCTCATGCTAAAGCTGAAATTCAAAATCACTAGCAAAGAATACAAGTCGTATATCTGTTACCTCTACTTCAGGCATGTGCTACGGGCACAAAATGTTCTTAAGCGGAACTCAAAACGTTTCTGGTCTTTCGTGAATGGGAAGCGTAAGGAAAATGGGATTCCTTCTACCATGTTCTTTTCGAATGAATCATCAAGCATACCAAATGGCATCTGCAACTTATTCGCGAATCACTTAAGTGTATTCAAAACTGTTTCAGCCAACTCCAGTCAGGTAGAATGCGGCCTTCGCAATGTTCCCTGCGCTGTCATGAATCTATGAAACATAAGTTTTTCTGAGCACGACGTTCTTGCAGGCGGCAGCAGCGAGTCCACACGGAATTCCTGCTATTATTATAAAAATGTGCAAGTGCATTCTGCTCCCTTCTTCAAATTATCTTCAACCTATCGCTATCGCAAGCAAAGTTTCCTGAGCGTTGGAAAACATAATTTATTTTCCCATTTTTTAAGAAAGGCGATAAGCAAAATGTAGCAAACTACAGAGGCATAACTTCACTCTGCGCTGGTCCCAAATTGTTCGAGATCCTAGTAGGACATGTCCTCTTTAGCGAATCCAAGTCATGCATCTCAACCGAGCAGCACGGATTTTATTCCTGGTAGATCTATAACTACAAATTTAACTCAGTTCACCTCTCATTACTTAAAAAACATCGAAAAGCAGACACCGTGTATACCGACCTGAAAACGGCAATCGATTATGTCGATCACTCACTGCTACTAGCAAAGATTGAGTGACTGGGAGCGTAACCGAACTTCATTGAATGGCTCAAATCATATCTTAGAAATCGGTCTCTCTCCGTGAAATTAGGAAACTGTGAGTCATATTGGTTTACCAATCATTCGGGAGTGCCACGAGGCAGCAATCCTGGGCCTTTGTTGGTCATTCTATTTTTAATGACGTCTGCTTTGTTATCCAGGCGGGTTGTAAACTTGTCTATGCTGACGACCTGAAGCTGTTCTTCAGGTCGTCAGCATAGACTTAACAATCTTTAACAGAATGATATCCACCATTTCCGGCAGACACAATCTCTATAGTTCACGGGGAAGGATAAAGGATAAGGTAGGCGGGAAGTGTTGATGCTTCACCTACTTAACGGAAGGTCGACGATTCATTAGATATTGAACATTGCAAGAAATATGATGGCGAGCGGTACCAATATGGTATCAGCACAACGACTTACTAGATGAACTTAGCAACATAAAAGAAAATGGAAATACTGAACTTCATACGACAAACCAGAATCTATAATTGCTCGCAGGTATACGAGAGAACTCAAAGAAAAGAATGCTGTAATTGAACGACGTATTTCGGTGAAAGTCACTTGGATTTCCTCCGATTTAGTTGTTAAATGTTCAATGTTGGATTTTTCAAAACACAAGCTATTCTTGCTTCTAAACGATCTGAGAGTGTAGCTTGTAGTCCCGAACAAATTTGAACATCAAAAATACAGTAAATAGACATCATATTTTAAAGTTAGCATTAAATAAAAATCTCATTTTGATCTTAGATTCAGTGGTAGGTAATATTTAAAATATATTTTTGTTGCTTATAGTTTTTAGCCAAGCCTCCAATTGAATACTTATTTTGTTATCATCAAGAAATTTCAATGAGTTTTCAGTTTGCTCTCACTGATAGCAGAAATAGTTTTTTTGTTTGGTGTCATAGATAATTAGTTCTTTTAGCTCTCGTTTTTTCATATTTTACTGTTAAAAAAACCAAAACAATAACAATCTGAGTAATCGCTACCTGTAACATTAAAACAAGTTAACATTTCAATTCGATATCAGATTTTACTCGGGTTCGCTGCGTAAATAATAATTTGACATGAAATGGTTTGGGGGGGGGGGCATACTTAGTAACAATTTAGATAAGCATTTAACTTTTAAATTTGCCGTAGGAATATTAGTCAGTTGTTTTTGAATAGGTGATGCAAAATTTTTATTGTTGTGAATAGTAATTATTCACAACAAATACAGTATTTTTATAAACCCATATTAACTTTTCCAGAGCAAAAAATTAAACTTTAACTCATGTTTGACTGATTTTTCTCAATTTACTACAATTTCAAGACAGAAAAGATTTGCAATTAATAATATAAATGAAGAATTTAACATCCAACCCGTTTCCGTCTGCTGTAACTATTCGACGTTGAACACGCCAATGCTCACTACAGCCCAGGTGCTCCCAATCGAGCCATATCTAATCCTACATTTTTATCCAAAAGTGCCAACTCTTCTCTTTCACTGCAACAGCCCCGGTGGATTTTTAAGTTGTTTCACACACGGCCAGTGTGCTTTTGTTTATTGTTTTGTGCAGCGGTCCGTTTTGCCTGTCTGCTTCGCCCTTGTTCAACCAGCCAGCCAGCCAGCCAATTTAAATAGCATACGGAGAGGACGGCACCGCAACAAGCCCACAAACGATGCTTTGGTATTGGTTCGGATGGTTCGCTAGTGTGCGGTGCGCGGAACACGGCCCCAGAGTGCATTGTTCTCGTCGCATTTGTATAATACTACACACGCTGGCTGGTGGAAAGCATCGCCCCATAACAATATCGCAAAAATTACTGTCCCCCCGTGTTACGTCTTCTTTCACCGCCTGAGGGAGCAAACACGGTGGGAGGCATTATAGAGCAAACGGTAGTATTGGCGACGGTTTCAGCGGGAGCGATAGCGACAGAGAGACCAGTGGAAATCGATTTCGTTCTAGGGCTCCCCTTTGCCTATTATTTTTTTCTTTCCTATTCTAATGGGGCGTCCGTCTAACGCACACACGCACGGGCGGCCAGATCGCGACAAGTGTTGAATGTCTGCACGGTGAGCAAAAGCTTAACCGGAATACATCCAGCAATCCACCTGGATATCCATCTCAGCAATAAGGGGATTAATTTGATTGCGTGTATAGCGAAAAACGATCCATGCATGCGATTACTTATGGTTTCACACAGAAAATCACCGAACTGAACTCATCACTTACAACTACACTGCCCACGGCACCGTGTTCCACCGGAAATGGACTCCTGTCGGGAGGAAATACACTATTTTCACTCAATAAACACCACTAGATTCGAAAAAAATAATCCTTTTTTAATGAACGCAGGCAGGGCAAACAAGTTTGAAGTCGTCAACGTCGGGGCGAATGACACTTGGACCATCAGCCAGCGCTCTCTTCAATTACTGGTGTTTTGCACCAGGCAGGCTCTCTCTTTCGTTCTCCGCACTCTCTCACGGCGCAAAATCAAAGTACCATAAGCCGAGAGGGCCCTGTGCAGGGATGGAATTGGATTGTGGAAGAAATATCGAAGTTAACCGGTTCGACAAATATATGCATTTTTTAAATTGCACAAACTAGAAAATCCAGTATTATATTTAATAAACTTTGTAATTTAGATTATATAATTATAAGGGGATGGTCATTATTAATGCCGTTATTGCTTGAGCCCGCAAGTGTGACAGGTTCCTCAACAGCTGCCAGTTCCTACATTTTAAAAGCAGTTGGGGTTAGAGCAACGACGTTGGTTAAAGCCTATGGCACAGAGAACAGCCCGAATAGAAATGCAAATGTATTACAGCATTTTTTATTGTTACATTACAACGAAAAACAATTGGGGTTTTCGATTGATTGACACCTTTGTAGTGGAGTGCAATGGTTTTGCACTTTCTAGCAGAAGTGTCAATGGAACATACCCAGTTTTCTGCACTTCTGCTAGAAAGTGCAAAAACGGTGCAGTTTCAGTGCACTCCACTACACCGGTGTCAATCAATCGAAAACCCCAAATGTTATTCTGGAAAATTTACAATGGAAATAAAAGCACATTTGTTGTTTCTACATCCAATTTCATTGTAAACCCGATTTTTACATTGAGAAAGGGGGGTCGTTAAGGGATGTAACAATGAAAAGATTGATCTTTTCCCATACATTCTGAAATCAAAAACATCGATTTACATTGTTTTTCCGTTGTAGATTTTGGAGGCATGAAGGACTGCTACGTATGATGTTACAACAAAAGTTGTTGTTAACAAATAAAACTGTTGTAAATTCAACGTTTCTACGATCAATTTCGATATTACTTTCTGTTCGGAAGGCGTCCATCTTCAGCATTCAACTTGTGTAAAAATCCCTAACGGTTCCGAAGATAGTTCGGATATCTAAACCAGGTGCGCTACTGTCGTCATGTTTTCTTGTGGCTGAGTTCGACTGAATTGACAGCGGTTATTCTACCCAGTCAAACTAGTCAAGAACCGATTCGGACTTCCAGTATGAATTCCAGCTCAAAAGCATCAACCGATAGAGTCGGAATCGGTTGTTTTCTTTGCACAAGATTCCATACTGAACCCATTCAGGATTTCGAACCGGTTCCGGAATAGATTTGACGGATAGTTGATGTGGCGGCGCTGTTGATGTGGCGGCGCTTACATACGTTTTTTAAATATTTTTGTTCGATCATGGATGTATGTTCTCTGTGCCTATGGGAAGATCATTTGTGATGCATTTTTACAAATCAACGAAATTAAACGCATTTACATTCTATCAAAATAAAAATTTTAAATGTATTTTGCGTTCCATGTAGGACGTCAAAGCCCTACAAGAAATGAGCTCTGCATCCTACAAAGCATCGTACGAGATAGATCGTTAAGACATGAATTTGAATTTTTCGGAAATTTTAAAAAATTCAAACAATTTCTATCAAATTGAATACTACCAAATACAAATTTGTAATTGGTACTACTAAACAAATCGAAAAAATTACAACAAATTTATCCAATCTCATGCTCTATTTTAGAATCTTTCTATAATTCTGGCAACAAAATTTATGTTTTTGTTTTCATTTGTTCCTGCAGTTATACTGCGGGCAATGTTTTATTTTGATTTCATCGAGCGCTGAAACTGTCAAAACGTGAATTTCGAACAATTAATTTTTTTCATGACACATTTCAAACCATCTTCGGTTCTTTCAAACCATTATCAAGTAATGTTGGAAATTCGAATCCATTCCGAACTAACTAATGCCAATTTCTATCAATCCAATAAGAATTTTAAATTATAAGTTCATTTCATCAACAGATCACGGAGTGTCGTTCTCCTCGGGATTTCTCGTGTACCCATTGATACGTTCCGTACGTCAAAATATTTCATGCCGATGATGTGTGTGAATGACTCCATTTATAGGGCTCAACTGAGAAAACTTGCCATCTTTAAAAACAAGAAAAGCAATTTTTTGCACACCGTTGCCAAAATCTTCACGAGAATCAATTAGCAGTATTCAAACAATGTCCGAAATTAATTGATTGATTTTCATTGTGGAAAGGGTAGCGAAAAACCAGTTTTTTTTTGTTTTTTTAAAGATGACAGCTTTTTGAGGTTATCTCAGTTGAACTTTGCCTACATGCAACAAATTTTGACGAAAGTCGTTGTTTTAACGTTCCGTATTGTCACAGACTAACAGACATAACACTCGAAAACAATGTTTCGCCCGCATTAACGGTCATTTTAAATGTATTTGTAGTTGGGACTGTGGCCACATTTAAAATTTTGGCGCCACTGACATATGAACAAGCATATGAGGGATAGATCACTAGTGAAAAATTGTTCCCAAACCTGAGGGGTAACTCATCAGTGTTACCCAGAATTCCGAATCAGAGGCAATCCGAATTCCGACTCGACTTACTGGGTCCATTCATGTTTCGAACGGCGTAAAATTTAAATCAGTATCGAGCTGTTCTAAATCTGTTCCAAAATATAGTGCTCGGAAAATAGAAATTCATCTCAGCATTGCAATTCGTCTGTTTCAATCGAAGATGTAAAATAGAACGGTGCATGTAGAATACATCAGAGTTGTAAATAGACTCAGTTTCGCCTCAACCAAAGCGATTTAAAGCCTAAAAGCCTCTGATTAACTTCACAGTAAATATGACAGATAGATGATTGAGTGAGAGTAATTTCACTTACAAAATACTGCTGAATTTGCATTCTAACTACTATGCGCCTTGAGAAACCTCCGCTATCGTCGAATATACTGGATTAAAACTTCAGTTAAATGAACAATAAACGTTACAAAGTACGTTTGTACTAAAACATAGATTTAACTTGTTGAATAGGATCTTATTTCTTCTCGTGATTGGAAAAATAGGGGTAAAATTAATCCAACAACGAGTTTGAAATTCGGTAAATCTTGGAGAAATTTTTGATAGGACCTAAGTAACATTGAGAGCCTCTGTTTTTTCTATTTATGTTTATAATGCAGCTAATCGATAGAAATATTTCCAGTATATATCAAACAACGGTTTTGAGTAGCATATTTTACAAAGTGTTAAGGCAATGTTGGTTAACGGCTAAATGTTAGAAAATAAATTAAACAAAGAGAACCTCGCATTGATACTTACATTTTGTTGAAATTTTTACGAGAAATAATTAAGCCTAGTCTTCTGTACGACGTATTGTTTTTTCAAACTTATCTGATGCTATAGTATTTGATTCCCGTTTAATTTTGCTTTCGGTTCAACTTGCGAATCAAATTCGTTCCACGGATGAAACCGAAGCAGTACCGAGTACATCGGGATTATCGATTCCATTTTTGCAGGAGGCAAGTATTATTCCAATGGCATATTTGTCCCACTAAAAAGATATTTTTTTTAGTTACATGCTGTTCTAATTAAAGACGAGAATGTATTGTTTCTAACGATAACAAAGAATCGGGTGACTGAATTATATGAAATCGAAGAAATATTGAAAAACCTAAGTGGGTTTCTTATTGTTGGTGTATTGTGGGTATGCGATCTGTTTGATGAACACTACCAAGCTTACGAAGCTGTAAAACGCACGCAACTATATTCTATAATATCTTTAAATGAGTTTGACGGACAGCAGATAATGATACATTATTGTAAGGATAAGCTATATTTTAGAAAGAAATACGATTTTATGATCCATAAAAACGATTTATAGTTATGAGTTTACTGTTATAATTATTTAATAAATATTCACATTTAATTCGCATTTAATTTAATTTAATCATTCATTATCCCAACAGCTCTCGTTTGTGTGGTCTATAAGGTATTAAAGCGAGATTTGTATTGCTTCTTGTGCGAAAAATCTTTTTTTAATGCCTTATGCACTACTGCTACCAAAATCAAGCAGTTGAATATTGAAAGGGGCTCTTAATTGCGCTTATTGATTTATAAATGCTTTGCAACATAAAACTCATGAGAAAATAATATAAATTTTATGATGACAACATTGAAGTCTTTAAGGAAAGTGATTGATTATCAAGTGAAGGATCCAGCACATTCCGAGTGTAAAACACGTTAAAATCAAGTGTTTGGCTATTGAAATGGTTGTTCGCCATAAAAGATAAATCTCAAGTGTTTGGCATATGGATTTCTTATGATTTATTTTATAGCATAGATTCAAGTGCGAAACACTTGACAATAACGTGTGTATTATTGTATTATTTTCAGTGTACTAGCATACACTTGTACCATTTTTGACATATCTCTAATAAACAGAAACTTTACAAGAACTTTCACTCATATGGTGAAACCAACGTTGTTGGTGAAACTAGTCCACATATTGTTTTGGATGATAACCACTGAACACGTCTTTTAGGTCTTAGGGATCATCCATAAATGACGTAGCATTATATGGGGGAGGGGGAGTTTTGCATTTTGTGATGATGTGTGATGACAGGGGGGTAGGGGGTCATGTGTATGCTACGTAGCTTTTCTAAAGGGGAAAAACTAACATCGTTTTTTTTAATTTTTTTTAAATTTTACGGGGATAAGGGAGGGGGAGAGTTACCGTCAAGCTACGTAATTACCAGGGGGTACTTAGAGGTTTGTGACGAAATGGTACGATGGGGGAGGGGGGTGTTAAAAATCGCTCAAAAATGCTACATCGTTTATGGACGGTCCCTTAAACCATAAGATGTTTATTAGGTATGTCAGTCGTTCCAACTAGCGATTCAAATTCTTTAATTAGACAGCAACTGTGGCTCAACCAGCGAATCAGGACTACACATTACATGCAATATTTTTGGCGAGAGATGTTTTAAGCCAATATTATTAGGCATTAGAATGACAAAATTTTACTAAGAGGATCCGAAGCACTAAAATTATTCCAAAACCTTAACAAAAAGCACAAACGATATTAATATGGTGTTTACACAACCCTGATCAACCGGTTCAATTGCTTTGAAAAGATAACATGCTTTCGCCCTTTAAAATTTTCATTTGGAAATTTCGTCGATATTTTTGACACAACTACTTCTGCTCTTTGTTTTGATTCGGCGGTGTTCAAAATTTGCCCGAAAAGCAATGTGTTTTGATTAAATAACAACCAAAGTAATTATTTTCCTGTTTTCTCCGCAAGTAGTTTCCCCGCCTCAACATGAACCAAGCCGAAGTGGCCAAACTGATGTCACAGCTGAAGATTGTCGTCCGTCCCCGGCATCGGAATCTGAAGAATCAAGACGGACCGGAAGGCCGACTCAACAAGCTGCGCAAAACAGTTACTGCACTGGTGAAACACGAACGCATTGAGCTGAACTACCAGCGAGCGGACGAGGCACGGGGCTATGCGGAAAGGTTAATCTCCGATGCCATCCGGTATGGTGACAGCCACAAGGCGACGATGGAAATGGCCGACTATTGGCTAGTGGAAAAGCAACTGGTGCATAAGCTGTTCAAAGTGTTGGCCCCGCGCTTCCAGGAGTACACGGTGTCCGCTACGAGGATGTATAAGGCCCCGAAGGAATACCCGGGTTGGTATCGAAAACGGGCGGTGTTGGAATTGCGGGGTAATCCCTATCCACCGCTGGTGCCGAATATGAATCAGAATCGCAATTTGCTGCATAATGTGTTGCTGGATGAGGCGCAGAAAGAATTTCGTAAGGAAAAGTATGCGGAGATTGCGGCGCAGATTGGGGAAAAGGGTAAGGAAGAAAGTGAAGCGATAAAATGATGTACTTGGAGAATATTTTTAGAAATGTAGAATTATAGCAAGAATTGTACTTGTTATTTTAACCGAAAGCCAAGTTTTTAATCTTTTGCTGTCCAAATCAGTCGATTTGGCGTCTTTTTGTTAAAGTTAAGGAAGTTCCGTTACTAACGGAGATGAGAAATTGCTAATCGAGTGTATAATATAAGTCTTCATCCAAACTAACTTGTGGTGCGCCTGTAATAATTTAGATTTGTAAAACATTGTTTTCCTATATTGTAGGCTTTGTTTTCGCAATGGTCCAATGGGTTAGGTCAACGGTTGTGGCGGATTGCATGCTGCTTTCATCATGTGTTTTTACCAAATTAGAAAAAAATGTGATGAAATCGATTGCAATTTGCCCAATTCACCAAAGTCATCGTGACAATGCAACGCTCAATGACGATAGTGAAATCAAATAGAAATAATGTTCTATCGTATATTTATTTTTCGTGGAGTTAAAGGTTACTCGATTTTATATTATTTACTTTTAAAACGTATATGTCCATATTGATTACTACCAATAATCGCAAATCAGTTTCATGCTGATAGGGTATCGCATGGGGCATATGTGCGATTATGGAAAGTAGAGACTAAGAAATATCCGCAAAAATCCGCGATAGTGTGTATCTATTGCGGTTTGTCTCGTTTCATTAGAACACATACGCGACTGACTTAGTAGATTGGTATGGTCATCTTTGTATTAACCGTTTATTATCTCAAATGCATGCTATGTACTTACAGTATATAACCGGTTGTGATTGTATGCTGGTGCTATAGATTCTTATTTTTCAAAATAATGCTTGCAAAGAAACACATCTAGTTCCAGTCAGATCTTGCTACAGTGCGGTTGATTTTTGGTGTTTTGCCTAAATCATTAGTAGCAGTTGTATCTAGTATTTCATTAATCTAATCAAGAAGACTTAATAGAAGAAAAGAAGCGTCAAAATGATCCTGCTGTTACTGCTTGCCCTATTTTTAATCTCGCTCACCTGGCTCATTACGACGGTGTTTACCAATATCCGATTGGCACGCGAACTTCAGCGTAAGTTGCCCAACTTTCGAAGCACTCCCGCCCTGCCGATACTGGGCAGCACAGTGCTGTTCCGGTCGGATACTTCACCTGCCGGACTGTTTGAAACCTTCACCGGGTTTCATCGACGCTTTGGCAATGATTTGATCGCTCAAAGTTTTCTCAATCAACCTAGCCTGCAGGTCACCAGTGCAACGGTGGTGGAGCAAATAATTCATGCGAAAACGATAAGAAAATCCATTATCTACGAGTTCATGAAGCCATGGTTGAACGAGGGGCTGATTACGGCGTTGGGCAAAAAGTGGGCTCAGCGTAGGAAAGTTATCACGCCAGCGTTTCACTTTAAGATTCTGGAGGAATTTCTGGGTATATTCAACGAGCGATCCGAGGTGTTCGTCACCAAGTTGCAGACGCATCTGGGAAAGGGTGATTTCAATATCTACGAGAATGTCACTCTCTGTACACTGGATATCATTTCGGAATCTGCTATGGGAGTGAAGATAAATGCACAGAACAACCCAGATTCATCCTACGTAAAAGCTGTTAAAGAGTATGTGAGGGAACATTAAAATTTAAATCATGAAAGTGATCACATAAAAATATTTTCAGAATGTCCAAAATCATATTCATGCGGTTATTCAGCATGCTACGAGAGTACAGCATCTTCTTTCACGCATCGAAAGCAGCAAAACGTCAACAGGCTGCTCTTGCCGTGCTGCACGGGTTCACCGACTCGGTCATTCGGGAGCGCAAATCTCAGCTCGAGGACGATCAATCGCACAAGTTAGCACAGCAAAAGTTAGATGAAACCGACATTTACGGAAAACGTAAGATGACACTTCTGGAATTGTTGCTAAACGTAACTATTGAGGGTCATCCGTTGAGCGATACGGATATTCGCGAGGAGGTCGATACGTTCATGTTTGCCGGTCACGATACTACGACATCCTGCATCAGTTTCTGTGCATACCATATCACTCGGAATCCAGCGGTTCAGGATCGTTTAGTTTCCGAGATGGAACAGATAATCGGGAAGGACTTCCGAATGGCAGAGTTGACGTACAGCATGCTGCAGGAGCTGAAGTATTTGGATATGACCATCAAAGAGGTACTTCGGATTCATCCGTCGGTTCCGGTTATCGGTAGGAAATCGGCAAGCGATATGATCATCGACGGTCAGAGCATTCCCGCTGGTGTTGATATTGCCATCCTGATCTATGCAATGCACAACAACCCGGAGGTGTTTCCTGATCCTGACAGGTTCGATCCGGAACGGTTCAACGAAGAGAATAGCAGCAAGCGGCATCCGTACAGCTATATTCCGTTCAGTGCTGGTGCAAGAAACTGTATCGGGCAAAAGTATGCCATGTTGGAGGTGAAGGCTACGTTGGTGAAACTGTTGGGATGCTATCGCCTGTTGCCGTGCGATCCGCAGAACGAGGTTCGCGTTATGTCCGACATGACGCTACGTCCGGTGGATGGGATTTTCGTTAAAATTGAAGCGCGGGGAGCGCTAAGCTTTCTCTCAGAGTGAGCTGAAAATTGTATTTAAATTTTTTTTATAGAATTATAATTTTATTGAATACAGCATATACACTTTGAATCAGAACAATAAATCGACTATTTGGTGGATTATAAAAATTGCACATACCTATTTGAAATTACCAAAAACTAAATATCTCTAGGGCCAGATAACTTTAAATTTAGCGTTCTGCTTAGCATGCAGTCTAAGCCCGTCGCACAGTGGCTGGAGGCTGGCCAAAACCTCAAATATTTATTTTTGAAATATTGATATTTTATATTTTTCCTAAATTTCTCATATATTGAATGATGTGTATTCAAAATTTTATGATTATTGGATAAGAACACGATTTTTAACATGAGTTTAAACGTAGCAAAGTCCGGAATTTTTAATGATTTTCTTTTCCGAAACCACCATTGCTCTGTTCACTTCAAATGCATGTTGCTCTTTTGATTTTGGTCCGATTTTAGCACAACTAGTTTCATTGTGTAGAGGAACGAAAGAGCTTGGTTAGTGAATAAAATACATTTGGTAAATTTACTTGGAACTATGACTTTTTAGTTTAAATATGTTTGAGAGGGTCAGATCAAAAATACTTTTTCCACTAATGTATTCTGTACAAATTTCGGAATCATTTCGGAACGGTCACATAGTATACATTCTATGGGAAATAACCTCTACTTTTCGAATATCATGGTCTCGTTCTGCGCCTAGATGCGCAAATTTTTTAAGGAGATTTTGAAGCTTTGTTGCTGATGTGGAGGCGCATGGTATTTTGTGTAAAATAGTTAGACAATCTACAGTAAACCAACTCGTTATACAATGGATTTAAAATTGTGTTCTTCATTTTTTATGATATTGCTGACATTGGTGAACAGTTACGGAAAATCTGTCATGAAAACGGGATTATAGTTATAAGAAAGGTTCAATGACACTGTATGGAAAAATGCATTTAATATTTTACGACTTTTGACATCAAAAATGAGCTCAGCACCTCAAAATTAGCTTAAATTGTGATTTTCAGCCAAATTAGGTAACATTTGAGGTTTTGTCCGACTTTTGTTTGAAGACCCGCCACTGTGCGTCGTGTCCTTTGCGATATAGGGTGACCATACGTCCTGGTTTCCCAGGACATGTCCTGATTTTTCACTGACTGTCCTGGTGTCCTGGGTAGTTGAGGAAAACGCTTGATTTGTCCTGGTTTTTCTTTTGTAAACTTAATATATTTGAATTTATTGAGTCGCTTTATTCGCTCTGCTCCAGATCGTAGTTACTACTGATCGCAATCATAACTGAAACGTATACTCAACCTCGTTCAGCGTACGACAAACAAAACTTATTACACTCGAGTCTCCCCATTGTACCATCCGATGTCTTTTTTAATTTTTCAATACTTCCTTTTCTTAGTCCGTGTGCAAGGAAATTTTGCAACCGAATAAATCGAACCGATTCCAGTTATGGACCAAACTCTAGCCGCTACCAATCTCTATGAAACGAGGATTACCAGAGCTTCTTCTTGGCGCTTAAATCGTCTTTCATTTCGGAACTAGAAGAGTTTCCGTTAGTATCTTTGAGAAGACACATCGACGTTTTGATGACTCTGCTTCTTCTTGAGTTCTCTTGTTAGTGGTATTTTTCGTGCTACTGGAAATCTATTCATTACAAATGAAAATGGCGGAACATCAATAACTATCGTGGAATAACTTCATTGAGCGCTCTCTCGAGCTCGTGTTTATGGAACCACTTCAAGTTCAATACGAGTACCTAATCAGTCAGCTTTGTGTTCGCCAAGTGGAAGTTACTAAAGGTACAAATGCAGACTTAACTTACGGAAGTCGTCGTCATCCAGTTTCACCATACTCGTAATGACGTACTGATAATATTTAAAACTTTGGCCGCGACGGAAAACTTTGCTACAGAAAATAACATGCGCATTGCATGTAGTACAACATAGTACAATATATAGATTCACGTTTATATTGACGATGACAAGATTGATGTGCGTCTGCACGATCTATCCCCATGTCCTACCAGTAAATTCATTACAACTATCATGTCGGAATACTTAATGGTGGAATCCGTTAAGTTTGAAACCTGGAGAATTTTTGTCCAGGTATTTCCAACGGTGTCGTGAGAATACGAGTGACGAAATCTATTCCTTCATATTTGAACTTTCAATACGAAATAGAAAGCGTAGCCAAATCTCAAATCACGCTGTGCACATATGAAGGGTAGACCGCTACGTACCAGCTCTGTAACAAAAAGACACTGTACGGAAAACCATATACAAAAACCTACAACGAAACAACATCAACTACCAGCAAACCGAACACATAACCCTGATCAACATCAACTAAATCACAAACAACCGGGTGCTCTGCTCAGTCAACAACGAATGCTGGAATAACAGCGCACAGCGTGTCCGATCATTGTGATGCACCTACTACTTCTCAATCAACTACCAGCACCACCGACAATAAAGTTACACGGACATCACGAAAACGATAAACCGAGAGAATGCGGACTAAGTGATTTCCGAGCCACAACAATCGATGGAACTATGGATCTCCCGCAAGAGAGAAGATACATATCTAATTAAACTCGATTTATTTATATTGTAAATATTGAAAGATCCACGGCTCAGGTAAGCTAACGCATTGAGCCGTGTAAAACAAACGAAATAAACAAGTACCCAATCCACGATTTTCATAGCTTCACGTCTGGACGCTGAAAAGCGACTGACCTGTAGAGTCTAGCATCCTACACAACAGGGAGTATGGAATGTCTCACTCAAACTGATATTATTTACACCAACCTATCTGCCGGCTTTCATACAACAATCGATAAAATGAAGAAATTTGGAAGCAACTGTAGGTTTTGTAGTTGTTGGAAATTGCCAGCTATAGCGCAGGGAAGCTACGCGGGACCTTAGATATTTCTGCTTTATTTCAATAGCGTGTATTTAGGGTTGAAAACTCCTCGCCGGTCCTGCACAGACGATCTAAAAATATTTTATCTCATCCACTCAATTCAAGATTGCCGATTTTTCCAACAATGCATGAATCTTTTGTTGATGGTGGTGTAGCAAGAACTTCGTGTGTATAAATCCGAAAAAGTGCGCGGTGCTCGAATTCAAACGAAAAATCTTCTGATAGAGCTTTTCTTCCCAGACCTACAGAACTTTTTACTGCCAAAGCTCAGCCTGCCAGATCCCAGAACTTCTCAAGTGCTGACAACCTGTGAAGAAGGCGCAGACGATTGAGAGATAACGGGGGGAGGCAGTCCCCTTTAGACTGTCCTGGGTTTTTACTCACCTGATATGGTCACCCTAGATAATATTATCATAGAATCGCTTTAGTTAACTCGGTTCTAGCAGAATGCGTCTTACCCCAATTTCTCCGGGTCCAGTGAGATGATTTTACTTTTATAATACTGAATTTCAAACGTGTTCTTCCGGTTTTTATGCTGGCTGCTCCTGCAGCGTCTCTTGACCAAAGAGGAGAGCTATGCTCCTTTGTTGCAAATTCTCTAGCGACTATAGTATCGAATAGCCAGATTTATTGCGACCATCTGAGAATTTCGAAAGACACCGCAATGTGCTTATTACTTACCGCTCTGGAGGAAATCAATGCTCGTTCGGCTTGTTTTCAACAGCGAGTGTGGCTGGTGCTTTAAGATTCTCGTGCTCGATTGGAATGACACTGACAGATGAATGGTAAACAAACGATAGGGATGGCGAGTCTTTATCCAGGGGGATTTAGCGGCTTTGAACAAAAGATAAACACGCGTGTTACTTACAGATTTACTGTAGGGGATGATCCATAAATGACGTAGCATTTTTGAGTGATTTTTAACACCCCCCTCCCCCACCGTAGCATTTCGTCACAAAATCCTATATAGCCCCCCTGATAATTACGTAGCTTGACGGTAACCCTCACCCCCCTCGTTGTCCCCGTAAAAAATTAAAAAAATATCAAAAACGATGTTAGTTAGATGAAACGGGTAAGATTGTCGTGACATCAGGTCAACCCCTATTCCCCTTTAGAAAAGCTACGTAGCATGACATGACCCCCTACCCCCCTGTCGTCACACATCATCACAAAATACAAAACTCCTTCCTCCCCCATATAATGCTACGTCATTTATGGATGGTCCCTAGAATGAGTTGAAAATGTCAAAAGGATGAATCCAGATTTCGGGCCGATTTCGTGCTATAATTAGGGGGAAATGTTTTGGTAATACCACAGATAACAGACGTTTAGGCTCGTTTTAAATCGTGTGTAAATACCCGCCACTGAAATTCCTAATAAGTCAGACGTCTGAAACACGTTTCGCAAACGTTTGTAGATGGCGCAGTGATCGATACAATGCAGTTAGAGTGGAGCTGTCAAAGACTTGTAGCAAACTGTTGCGCAGATGGCATTAGTGAAACACGGATTTCCAACGTTTATCAATTTGAAAGTTTACACAGGTTTTTGAAGAAATTTTGTTCTAGCCTAAACGTCTGTTATCTGTGGTAATACTGTTGTGGATCAGTTTGTTTATTTTCTTGCTCTATTCTGGGTCGTTTTAGTGTGTATTCAGTGTTTGTTGTAATTTGTAGTTTTATTGCATACGAAAATCTGTTAGCACAGATAACAGACGTTTAGGCTAGAACAAAATTTCTTCAAAAACCTGTGTAAACTTTCAAATTGATAAACGTTGGAAATCCGTGTTTCACTAATGCCATCTGCGCAACAGTTTGCTACAAGTGTTTGACAGCTCCACTCTAACTGCATTGTATCGATCACTGCGCCATCTACAAACGTTTGCCAAACGTGTTTCAGACGTCTGACTTATTAGGAATTTCAGTGGCGGGTATTTACACACGATTTAAAACGAGCCTAAACGTCTGTTATCTGTGCTGTTAGTTTACACTGTACATCAGGTCAAGGAAAGGAACAGAATTTGTGCCGCTGATTAAAATACAGTTATTCTTAAATTGACTCTCAATTAGTCGATTCTTGGTCATGCGGTGACGACAATTTCCGAACAATTTGTCCACACAAACCCAGTGAGCAAATTTTCTGGCAGAGACCGCTCTGCTAGATTTCTGTAAGTCTTGGTTTGGCAGCCCTGTCAGATTTCTGCGCGTATTCTGTTGGGTTAGTTGAGCTATACGGCGAACTCGGTTTCGCTCGCGTTTTTTGGCAAATTTTGACAGGAACCTAGCTAAACCCTGGCATAACTCGGACATAAACTGTGCAAAGATCCTGGCAATTCCTACCTGGTAGAATTTAGCACGAATCGAGCAAAACATCTGACAAAGATGTGGCAGGCAGGGTGGCCAGACCTACCGATTTACCGGTAGTCCTACCGATGTTGGTCTTCCCTTACCGATTCACAGACGACCAAGGCAAAACTACCGATATTTTGTTATTCCTACCGAAAACTACCGATTTTTATTGATTTTGAACACATCCTACTCAACATTCATTTTTGGGTTGGATTTGGTCCGAGATCTGTGTTGTCAGTATTTTACAATTCTATGTCAATATTACGTTTTTGAGACAACAATCCGGCCTACCGATAAACTTTTAGTGACCCTACCCGAAGAGAATAGGGAAAGAGACGAATAGTGTGAAGCCAAAAATACCTTATTAAGCAGACCAATCGTGCAATGTAAATAAACATTACTCATGCCTGAGTTGGAGGAGATAAGTATTGTACATCTATTAAAAAAGAAATTTCAATTTTCGTCAGAATTTGGTTCAATCGTGATTGTGAGGTGCATTATGTGTATGAGTAAAAACAAGCTTTAGAATTATTTCATCTCTTTGTTTCGAAATGCGCATCGTTTGATAAACAAATCCAACGATCGACATACGGTTTGTTTTCAAAATATAATAGGAGTCATTTAAAGTGCTGCCTGTGGAAGCGGTTGCCAAAATTCTAGTGTTGAAATCATCATAAAGGGAGTGTTGCCGTTTTGACTGATTTTCACTCTTCGTCTCTTTCCCTATTCTCTTTGACCCTACCGATATTAAGGAATTCTATCTGGCCACCCTGGTGGCAGGAAGCGTGCAGAGATCTTGGCCGTACATTTCTGGCTCGATTCTGGATAAAAGTGAGCAGTATCGGTTGGTTTAACCGCTTCTGTCAGAAACGGTTGTTGCATTTGAGCGAATTCGTTGCCAGAATTCTCGCACAAATCGCGCAAAATGCTCGCAGAAACTCTGCCAGCATCAATTTCGCTTTGCTCAGCTTTTGCTAACTTTCTGCTTGCCACGATGACCGGGAAGTGCCGTCGGTACCCTCTCAGAAATCCGCTCGATGCGTTAGTGCTTTTGTGCGTCAGTTGGACGAAAGCCATTAGTAACGATGAAGCTCGAAACTGCTTGCGATGCTCGAATTGATGATTCGAGCATCTCAAGCAGATTCGGGCAATATTATAGCGCCTTTTCATTTTGCTTTCTTTTTTCTTTTCATAACAAAAGTGTGTCGACAAGAAAGCGGATTGTGTCGCATAATTTGTAGAGAAATCAACGGAAAAAAATCTACGTTGTTGGAAAAATCCCATTCAAACAAAAAAAATTCGCGTTCTCGTTCAGGTTGATGGAAAATATCAAGTTGTAGATTACAGAGGAATTACATAGAAAACGGCTGAGCTTCAACAATCTGACAGGTGGTGGTTGGTCTTCAACGCGGGCAACATATGTAATTATTTTTACAGCTGCCTTGTGCAGAATAGGTACAACGTTCGAAAAAGGATTAAAATTGCACGTTGCCAAGAAAAAGATTTCGTTTATGAATGCTGCTGGAAGCCACTGAACACCGGAACGCCCGAAATGGAATAAAGATTAAAAAGGTCGTATTTGATGTTTTTAAATTCGCAGAGTATTTCGTCACCGTGGAAGCCTGAATTCGCTGTGAATCGAGCGAATTTTACTTAAAGGTATGTAATTAATCAACTATTCCACTATACTTTATTCGAGATTCTCAGCATTGGCTATTTGCATGTATTGTCGGGCATGTACAATTTCATCTTACTCATGTTAGAATAAGTTATAATGATTTATTGTAGATTTGCTTTCAAGAACTGAAACTCCAAACTTGTTCTGAATCCGACTCGCAGTAAAAAAGTTTGTAGGATTCAAAAAAGTTTAAGCGTGATTAAAAAGTTTAACGAGATTTCGTGAAATTCATGATTGACAGTTCTGATGAATGTAAACAATGCTTTGAAACTATCCTTCAACAACAAAATAAACTTTTGAACATTAACGCAATATTTGGAGAAAACAAATTATTTTTACATGCATGGTTCCGTCATGTTAGAATCTGGCTTGGCTCATCTCCTAAAAGTTCCACAAAGTAGTAACAGTAACGAAGTAACAGAATGTTTCTCTTTTTAGTTTAAAAAAGCGGCGACTTGGTGGAATGTCACAACTAAAGTTCTTATTACCCGAAAGTAATTGTATAAAAGTTTGAAAATCTAGAAAATAAATCTTCTTTAGTTCTTTTGAGATTTTTTGTTTTAAATCGGTAAGAATTCGGTTACACATGTCCAATTTCTTTTTTTGGCATTAAAGAAATTTATTTTCAGATAAAACTTCGCAATTTTCTAGTATATTCGATTAAGGTATTCTGATCCGCCTTTGAGTTACGATGATGGGATCAAGTCTCCCCGGGGATCAAGTCTCCTCAGTCTCCCCTGCTGACTATTGATGCATACTCGGACAATCCGGTAACAACACTAGAGCTTTTATTCAAAACGACATATCTACAATGAGTGACTCTCTTTGTTTATTTTCTCTTTCGATTTTTACGGCGCCACTATAACATTTTTCACTTATTTTACAGTACAGATCGAAAGACAGTAGTTTTGATTAGCATATTATGCAAAGAGTTGAGGGATAAATGTTAAAGCCACCGAATTATTAGCAGAAGAGAAAGTAAATAATAAGAGTCACTCATTGCAGATGTCTTTTTGAAAAAACGCTTAAGAACAAACATGAAGGCATCAATCATGAATAAAACCTCTACTAGGGGTAAAAGCTATTTTTCGGTCAATTCGGTCTGGATGTAGCCAAAAAGTTTGATGATAGTGATAAGAATGATAGTGTGGTGAAATCGTTGCAGCAGATTGAAAAGGCTCATTCGCGAAGCTGCTATTGTTGCCTACCTGTTGGCGATTTCGCAATGGTACAAAAACGTGCGTTTAATTCATGGTGCTTTAGGAGCTGATCTTAGCGATTTCGTGTAGTAGGAACACTTTTAGCATTGAAAATGCTTTATTCCACTATATGGGGCTGGGACCAGGGGCAGATCACTTGTGATACATTTTTAAAAATCAGCGAAATTAAATGCATTTCTTTCCATCAAAATAGAAATTCGTTATGCATTTTGCGTTGCGTGCAATGTATTTTGCGTTGCGTGTAAGACGTCAAAACCCTACAAAAAAACAGCCCTACATTCAACAAAACATCGAACAAAGTGGATCAGCGTAGGACGATTGTTAAGTAATCTTTTCTGCGAGGGAGTGCAAAGTTGATGCAAAAATGGAAATTAAATGCATTTTTCTAAGTTGATGCAAATTTGTTATACCTTCATCTGCCCCTAGGGCTGGGACTAAGTCTAAAACTAAAATCTAAAATTCGATCCGCGTCACGAAAATGTGGTAAAATTTTAAACGACTACAGCGCTGTTAATTGTTCATAGAATTGCATCATTTATATACCAATCGATTCAGAGAAGTCCAACTTAAAAATTGATTGCAACTTTAAATTGGTATTTCTACTGTACACTATTGAAAAATCCGTATTAGTGTAAATGCTTTGGAAAAACGTAAGACATATCAAGTTTTTATTTACGTTTTGTTAATCGTTGATGGATTTTCATGATTCGAACACCAATCGATTCAGATGTAAGAAGATTGCCAGTAAAAAAATGTTATCAAATTTATATGTGTGTTTTATTAACACACTGTTGAAAAATCCGTAAATCCGCAAAAAATAAGGACAACATATACAATTTTTCACAAATTTGCGCAACTCTTTCCCTAACATAGACCTCATCTCGGCACTCATAAACGTCTTACACATTTCATCGCTTTCGTGACGAATGAATAAAAATTTAAAGTCACGTTAATAAAAATAAAAAAAAAATCATCGCTTGACATAAAAGAAATGTTTCTGGCCGAATTCATTCACTGCCATACCTACTCTGCCGATAGAACGTGGTAGGTTATTGCTACTGCTGCTGGTAGGATGTCAGATACATCTTTCATTTGATACGAGCCACGGAGGGGGAGCGTTTGTGTGTGCTGGAAGTATTTTGCTCGCAGTTCCAAGCGACGATGGCGGAACAAATGGCGAGGTTTAGCAGTGCGTTTAGTTGTGTAGGCAAGACTCAAATCGTTTCATAGGATTCTCGTCCTGCATCACATGACAGTTATTAGCAAACCGTCCTTATTAGGACGAATATATAATAGAAAAAGAATTGATGAAGAAAATTCCTTTTATTAACTTGTATTAAGTTTGTGCTTGTCAATTCTGTATCTTTACCAGTAAATCATAATATAAGCAAATATTCTTCAAATTAATAATGTACAAACTAGAAGTCTTTTGAAAAATGAATGAATGTGGCAACCCTGCCACTGAGCGAAAGCCACCCCAAAATGAATGATGAAAATATTTTTATTTGTCGTACAAAAGGATGGTCTTCCATCTACTCCAAAAAGTTGATACAAGAGATCACCTTATTTCAGTGCTTATTTGGCATGAGCTGCGAAAGGAAAATGTTCGTGCGTGTGTACGCAGCAAAAGCGAATCGCCGGCAAGGTTCAAATCGTTTCAAAAGATTCTCGTCCCGTATCACAAAATATAGTTATCAGCAAACAGTCCTTATTAGGACGAATACATAATGGAAAAAGAATTCAATTAGAAAATTCCTTTCATTAATTAGTTTGCGCTTGTTAATTCTGTACCATTACCAGTGAATCATAATATAAACAAATATTCACACATGGTGCAAAAATCCCTTTTATTAGCTTGTCTTAAATCTGTGCTGGTTAATAATCAATTCTGTATCTTTACCAATAATAATAATAACAATAAAAGTAACAACGTAATGCGTGTGTACCCTGAAAAATGCTATATTGATGGGATAATGATGCACATGGTGTTCGCTAGTCATGTCGCATTTTCAATGTCGGTGGTCGTGTCTTGTACACAACCCTCTATTTTTTTTAAACGATTGGCGTGTTCTCGCTTGTATTTTGTTTGTCTAGTGCACTTCATGTGGCCAACGAATGTGGGAAATTGTGGAATCGTGTGTAAGTATAGTAGAACAAGCATCTCTGACCTAATGTCTTAATGAACGTCAGATTGTGGTAAGTTTTGGTGTGTAATACCAATGTCACCATTGATTCTTCTTATAATTTGGTGGTGTTCACCTAGTGTACTGATAAGTATGTGAGTAGATAATGAATCCGAAGATATGTACTATTTGTGATTTTCATGTTAGGCAAATAAGTGCGATTACCCGGTCAAAAAAAATGCGGACGAACATGGTCAGGCGTTTTAAAAAGTTTGACGTTTGACTTAACTCGCTTGTGCTAATTGCCCCTCGGAACAAATGCAATTTGCGAATGCGATTTAAAGGCAATTTCAATACTTAGACAAATTTTCTGGCGGCTGAAATGGACTTGGTTGTTTTTCAAACATGGTGGTTGATGTTTGGCTTAAGCTTGAAATTGTTTTTTGAACAATTGGTGTGTTCTCCCTTGTAGTTTGTTTGTATAGTGCACTTCATTTAGCCAAAAAATGTGGGAAATTGTAGAATCGTGTGTAAGTATAGTGGAACAAGATCTCTGACCTAAAGTCTTAATGATCGTCAGATTGTGTTAAGTTTTGGAGTGCAATACTAATTTCACCATTGATTCTTCCTATAATTGGGCGGTAATTACCTAGTGTCTGGTAAGTATATGTGAGTAGATAATGAATCCGAAAATAAGTATTATTTTTAATTTCCATATTAGGCAATTAAGGGCGATTAAATGGCGCGTTCCGTGGGCGATTTGGGGGCGATTTAAGGGCGGGTTGGGCGGAAAAAAATGACGGCGGCAACTCGCCCAAATGTTGCATTTGAAATAGCCCCCTAATTGCCAGCAATTTGTTGGCAAATTGAAGGGCAATTAGCGCATCCGAGTTGGCAAATAGCCCCCCGTTAGCCAGCAACTTGCCCTTTTTGACTGGGTAAATGGCGCGTTCCCTGGGCGATTTGAGGACGGGTAGAGCGGCAAAAAAATGACGGCGGCAAATCGCCCAAATGTTGCATTTGAAATAGCCCCCTAATTGCTAGCAATTTGCTGGAAAATTGAAGAGCAATTAGCGCATCCGAGTTGGCAAATAGTCCCCCGTCAGCCAGCAATTGTATTTGCTATTTGCGCTTGCAATTAAGTAATGTAGCAGTAGTAATAAGCCTCCCATTTTAATCTAAACGCAAGGACAGTTTTTCGAACAGAATTTGATTGATTTATTTAACTCATTTAACCAATTTTATTCAATTCTAAAAAAATACACCGACCGTGGTGACAACACATTGCATAACGCAGAGCTATTTTTTGGAACAGCATGTGTTATCATTCAGCCCTTCATTATGCAAATTCGTGATATTATGACAGATAGGCTAAGCGCGGTTTTTCATGGAGCGCTGCCGTTCCTTTCAATCGGGGAAGGCCGCGTGGAATTTTGGGGAAACGCGCTTATACTGACCTATCTGCAGTTTTCGACAAAATCAACCACGATATCGTAATCGCCAAATTGACAAAACTTGGTTTCAGTGGATCACTCCTTCGACAACCCAGTGTGAACAACTTCATCAGAATTAAAATCTTCATCAGAATTAAGAACCGAACGGATGCACTCGAATTGCAGCAGCAATTTGACACTTTCAGCAGATGATGTTAAAACAACCGAATGATTCTGAGCCCAGCGAAATGTTCTGTGATATCGTTCTCTAGACAAAAAGATCCCATTGAGTTTGAATACAGCTTGTCGGGAGCTCTTGTTCCCCGGGTGAGCTGCGTCAAGGATCTAGGAGTGATGTTAGCTACGAAACTTACATTTAAGAATCACATTTTCATTCATGTTCATTTTCCGTACGGCTAATTTCTTTACAGATATTTATTGTCCCAAAAGCTTCTACTGCTCTCTAGTGCGCTCCACGCTGGAGTATTGTTCGGCAGTCTGAAACCCGAATTGCATGAACAGCAGCAATCGAATTGAAGGTATTCAACGCAAATTTATACGGTATGCTCTTCGACGCATTCCTTGGCGCGATCCGCGTCGTCTTCCAAGCTACGAGAGTCGGTGTCAACTTATCCAGTCTGATACCCGTCAGAGAAACTGCAAGAGTCCTATTCATTTCTGATCTTTTATCAGGACGTATCGATCCCCTAGCCTTACTAGAGCGCGTCAACATTCAAGCAAGGTCTAGAACGGTTCTTCTGAGAGTGCCTTTTCGACGAACTAATCATGCCGCTATCACGGCACTACAACGGCTCTTCAATCGTGTGTCGCACTGGTTCGACTTCCAGTTGTCTCGGACATTATTAAGGAATCGATTTCTGCAGTTTTTGAATGTAATTAAATTAATTTTTCATCATTGAGCCCGAGTGCGGCCTGTTGGTGTATGTGTAAACAAATAAATAAAGCAGAAACACGTTTGGCCAACGTTTGTAGGTGGCGCAGTGATCGATGAAATGCATTTAAAGTACAGCTGTCAAACATTTGTAGCGAACAGGTGCGTAGATGGCAATAGTGAAGCACTGTTTTCAACGTATACCAATTTGAAAGTTTTTTTTCATATAACGTTTATTTGACACGGCATTTGCAAAAGCTTTTTTACGCCGGGGTTTTTTTACATAACATGTTACAAAGGTTCTTAAGACTATCACGTTATAAAAAAATTCACTTTCTAATGCTAACACTGAGGATAATCATCATTTTGAATATTTTTAATTATACTCTATTTTCTTGAATTTCATTGTAAACCTATTGATAGTTTTTCTGTAATCTTTGTTTATTTTTTTTTCTTTATTTATATCGTTTTATCTAACTTAACTAACTGCGGAGAAATCTAAATTGTTCGTGGGTAGCAAGGGAAAAAAACTAGAAACGTTGTGGGGATAATTATATTTGGATATTTATTGTTTTCAGGAAATGATAAATATGGCCCATGTATGTAAGATCTCGTAAAGCGAGGACATCACGAACAGGTACATAGGGTGGTTTTCTTCTGGCTCGTAAGGAGTCTATTAATTGGGATCTGGCTTCACGATATTCAGTGCAAGACCAAACAACATGTTCAATGTCTTCGTAACCCTCTCCGCAAGCACATTGATTATCTTCTGCGATCCCAATACGGCGGAGATGCGCATTCAACGTATAATGGTTGGACATGAGTCTAGACATCACACGAATGAAGTTTCGACTTACATCCAACCCTTTGAACCATGCCATCGTTGATACTTTAGGGATAATTGAGTGCAACCACCGTCCCAGATCACCATTGTCCCATGATGTTTGCCAACTAGTAAGCGTCCTCTGACGAGAAGCGCTATAAAATTCATTGAAGGCAATAGGTCTTTAATAGATGTCACCGTCCAGCGCCCCTATTTTGGCTAAATTATCCGCTCTCTCATTACACGGTATGGAGCAATGAGCGGGAATCCACACTAAGGTAATTTGATAAGATTTAGTTAAGTATTCTCGTATCTTCTTCAAAAAGAACGGAGCGTGATTATCAAGTTTTAATGAGCGTAGTGCCTTAATTGTGCTGAGGCTATCTGTGAGGATGAAATAATGGCTCGGAAGTAAAGTATCAATGATTTCCAGACTATAGTGAACTGCTGCTAGTTCGGCTGTATAAACGGAGGCAGGTTCTGCAAGCTTGAAAGAGATCGCGGTATTATTGTTGAAAATACCGAAGCCAGTGGCCTCATTGATTCGTGACCCTTCAGTGTAGAACATATTATGGCAGTCAATGTGTTGGTATTTACTTATGAATATTTTAGGGATCTCCAGAGAGCGCAGGTGATCCGGGATTCCACGAATTTCCTCTTGCATGGACGTGTCGAAAAATAAAGTGGAATCGGGAGTATCTAATATATTAACACATGTCAGAACATAACTAGAAGGCGTTATTTCTTGTGACATGTGATTGAAGTACACTGTCATGAATCAGGTTTGGGGTTGAAGCTCAACAAGTCTTTCAAAATTTTCAATTACCAGTGTGTTCATAACCTCACATCGAATAAGTAAACGAGAGGAGAGATCCCAGAATCGATCTTTTAAGGGAAGAACTCCCGCTAGTACTTCAAGACTCATCGTATGTGTCGATTGCATGGAACCTAAGGCGATTCGTAAACAACGATACTGTATTCGTTCCAATTTAATAATGTGAGTGTTTGCAGCTGAACGGAAACAGAAGCACCCATATTCCATTACTGAAAGTATCGTTGTTTGATACAATCTTATCACGTCACTTGGATGAGCACCCCACCAAGATCCGGTTATTGTTCGGAGAAAATTTATCCTTTGTTGGCACTTCTTTATCAGATACCTAATGTGGCCTCCCCATGTACCTTTAGAATCGAACCAAATTCCGAGATATTTAAAGGTCATGACTTGGGCTATCGTTCTACCAACCAACTGAAGCTGAAGCTGAGCTGGATCACGCTTCCTTGAAAAAACAACCAACTCTGTTTTCTCCGTAGAGAAATCGATGCCTAACTTCAAAGCCCAACTTGATAAATTATCCAAACTATCTTGCAGTGGTTGTTGTAAATTTATGGCTTTTGGTCCTGTAACAGAAACCACGTCATCATCTGCAAGTTGCCTTAGAGTGCATGGGCTGACAATACAATTATCAATGTCATTCACGTAAAAATTGTAGAGAAGGGGGCTTAAACAAGAACCTTGTGGGAGGCCCATGCAACTAATTCTGAATGTTGCCAAATCGCCATATGAAAAAGATGGGTGGGTAATGTCTGCGACATAACCGGAGAGATGTAGAATACATAAGGAACACGTTCTTCAAATATGTTGATACTCATTAGGATTTTCGGACAAAAGCTGATTTGGGCGAGGAATATTTCAAATTATTCTTTACAAAAATGATGGTGGTCCTGAAAAGGACCAGTTTTGTTGGCGTTGTTGGCCTTGGTGAGGGAGATGGCTAACGATGAAATTAATTGTTAGCATGAGGAAGTCGCGTAGTACTGGCCAATGGAAGAACAGATAATAATTGATTCCTGAAAATCAATTTTTCTTTATTCATGTAAATTATACATACTTACAAATCTAACAGAAGATTCCTGATCATATTTCTGAATCATTAGTGCGAACATTGTGTAATTTGGTTAAGTACAATGAAAGCTACAAACTTTCCAAACTCGACCTTCTGTGCCTTCAGAAATATTGAAATGGGGTGTCTATATTAAACCGTTAGTCGTGGTCACAATAAAAAAAGATGGGTGGGTAATGTCTGTCACATAACCGGAGCGTCGTGATTTCAATTCGAGACGTTAATTTAAATCTAATAATATTCAACAGAATCACGTTTGAATGGGAAATTTTAAAATAATTCTCTATGGTAATAATGGTGGTTCTGAAAAGAACCTTTGGTATCGGCGTTGGTGTTGATGGTGATGCGCTGGATCGTTGGATATTTTTGGCATGATAGTTACGTGCCTGGCGAACTGTTTTGTAGCCTCGAACAAAACGACAAGACTGGCTTCATCGGGTACCATTACGGCTGAACTTTATAAGCTTAGCTCGACTTTGAAATCCTGCACAATCTCACGAATCAGACACTGGTAGGGCCATTTTGTTTGCTACTAGCACGGAGCTGCACAAAAAAATCATTTAATGCAGTTAGTTCACGGGGGCTGCTTGAAAAGAGGGATGCGACTTCAACGTTTCTCTTAAACACATGCAACAACACATTCGTTTTGGTAATACTGATAATAACAGTAGAAAGGAATGGAAAAGCAGTGCACGAAACGAGCGAGAGGATAATTTAAATTTTTGTTCCGTGTGCAAGCTACTTCTTTCCACCCAACGTATTATGTTGCTTGTTGAAAATTTGCTACACACCTTAAAATGAAAGTTTCAGTTTAACTCTCACTAGAACACAATTGATTGGTCCTGAAAAGAACCGTTGCTTTTATTGTAATTTACGCCCACTCCCACAAACCGACCAAGTAGGCATCACTGGCTTCATTACGGCTGAGTTTTGTAAGCGTAGCTCGACTTTGAAGTAATACACAACCTTACGAACCAGACGCTGGAATGTTAGCCAGCGGATTAGTTGCTCCGTTGCCCTTTAGTTGGGGCGAAATACTAGCATGGCGACAGTTCCTGATCGGTAGTTGATGGGCCACCAGTAGCTGGGGCACTTTTGCGGACCGTCATCATCGCCAACTGCTTTCCTCCGGTGGACTGGCTGCTTGCTAGTGCTTGAACGAATACGAATGATGAGAAAACCGACCGACCAATATTCATATATGAAAACACGAGAAAGCACTACTATCGCTCTCCCGCTCGTTTTCGTGCCATTCCTGTGCCTTTCCTTTCCGTTCGGCTACCAATACTAGCATAACCAAAACGAATATTGAGTTCTACAAGATGACGACACGAATGAACTCATGGTGAATGAAGTTCACGTTTGACAATTCTCGGTGGTTTGTTTACTTCGTCAGTTGCGTGAGTTCGAGTGCAACGGGTGCTCATCTATCACATTCGAACTCACGTAACTTCTATGTAAACAAACCACTGAGAATTGTCAAACGAAGTTCATCCGCCTCATTTTGTGGGGTTATCTCGGTTGGTGTAAAACCTAATTCTGTCTTTCCATCGCCTTCAATCTAGTGGTCAGTGCTAGCAAACTTGCATGTTCAGTTTTTCAATAACAACATTCAAACAATATTTTCAAAGAATGTTGCAGATTTGAAAAGAAGGAAGGAAAAGATTTTCACAAATTTAAATTCTTTCGTGTTATTTGTTAGCGCTGATAAAGGCTATTTAGTTTGCTACTAGCAAGGAGCTGCACAAACAAATCGATTTATGCAGTTAATCAACGGAGGCTGCCAAAAAGTTCGAATAAAAGCATGCGACTAGTGTACTTTGCACGTTCTATATTTTATCAATACTAGAGAGGATTGATAAAATAATTCAAATTGTTATAGCGACATGCAATTGTGGCAACACTGGCCATGAGATGGTGGGGGAACACGCACATTCGTTTTAGTTATGATGGTAGTCAGCGTTACCAATGTTCCAGATTTATCTGGAATCTTCCAGATTTTTTCTAACTGAACAGACATTCGTCCAAACCAGACATTTCGCCAGATTTTTCAAATCATGCCAGATTTTTCCAGATATTCTGAATTTTACGTTATACCCCAGCAAGGTTTCCATTATGCCAGATTTATCTGGTACAGCCAAAGTTTTTTTAAGCCTCCAGCCAACAGTGAAATCTCTTATAATAACAGATTTTTAAATTATAGAAGTTGTAACAAACAAATTTTGGAAATCCTGGTCATATTCCATTAATACACGTTCTAAAAGCAAAATGGATGCAAAATTTCGATGACTTTAACCCTTTCATGCCCAACTTTTCTCTAGTGCATGTAGGGTTCAAAATTATTTTTCGTGGGGTCAAGAAACACGAAAAACCTATTTTCATAAAGATAGGTGCTTCCATGGCAGTGCTAGAAGCTTGTCAATTTTTACCTACTAATGCTCAATACAATTCTCCTAGAATAATTACAATAGTCCAATTACGTGGAAAATGTAGCCAACGACAGTCTAAATTGATAATTTTTATCAGTTTTCAATAATATTGCACCATAACGAAGATATATGAAAAAATCATTTTCCGTCGTCAACGTAAACTGTCCCTGGCAGCACTGCTCCATCGGAATCCAATCAGACTAATTGCAATAACTTCAGTTCTAGAGCTGATCCTTGTAACTGTTAATACTCAAATCAAAGGCAATAATCACATTAATGAACCTTACTTGTTGTTGTGAGCAAATCTCGCCTCAATCAAAAGTTATAACTGTTTAAAAACGTTGTTGTCCACAAACAACATGGACATGAATGGGTTAAGGTCGCTGTCAAGTGACAGATTTTGCCAGACATTTTTAGTTGAACTGCCAGATTTTCTTCAAAAAATAGTGGCAACCCTGATGGTAGTAGCAGCAGAAAGGAATGGAAAAGCAGTGCACGAAAACGAGCGAGAGGATAATTTAAATTCTCTTTCTTTCTTTCCACACATCGTATTTCTTATATTGCTTTCTGAAAATTATTTGTTATACACCATAAAATGTAAATTTCAGTTTAACTCTTATTAGAACACAATTAATTGGTCCTGTAAAGAACCGTTTATTGTTTTATTGCGGGAGCATAATTCAGACGCACTCCCCGCGGACGCGGTGAGCTAGAAAGCACTATTTTGCATTCTCGAACAAACCGACCAAGTAGGCATCGTTGGCTTCTCGGAGCATCATTACGACTGAGCTTTGTAAGCGTAGCTCGACCTTGCAGTCCTGCACAATCTCACGACCCAGACGCTGGAACGATAGCCTACTCTGTTGCCCTTTAGTTGGGGCGAAATTCTTGCAGGGCGACAGTTCCTGATCGGGTTGCGATGAGTCACCAGTAGCTGGGGCACTTTTTCCGCCGTCGTCATCGCCAACTGCTTTTCTTCGGTGGACTGGCTGCTTGCTAGTGCTTGAACGAATACGAATGATGAGAAAAACCGACCGACAGATATTTATATAATCGCGCTAATATGCACTACTATCGCTTTCTCGCTCGTTCTCGTGCCGTGCATGAGCCTTTCCTTTCCGTCCGGCTTCTAATGGCCTAACCAAAGGAATATGCCGTCTTTCCCCCACCAACTGCTCTCGTGGACCTATATATAAACTTTTCATTATTTTATTGTTCGGTTGGTCTACCATAACGACGGCTCTGTGCGGGATGGGCTGAAAATTTTCACTTTTCCGAGTCGTTTTCGAAAGATTTTTCAAAACACATTTTTTTTGTTATTAGTACATGTTATACATACTTCAAATTTTAATACAGCATAGAGGAACATATTTGCAACAAATTGGCCTAAAAATCAAATCATTCTGTTAAGTATGATAAAAGTTATTAACGTTCAAAATCTGACGCGGCGCCGCAGTCGATATTTTGAAACGGGACCCCTATATTGAAACCTTAAATGTATTCTACATTAAAATGCATGTGCTTTTCTGACAATAAGTTGTATAAATAATTATTTAATATTGGTGAAAGACCACATTGATGTAGTTTCTCTGAGAGAAGATCAATGGAAACAGAGTCGAATGCTCCTTTTATGTCTAAGAACGCAGACGCCATTTGTTCTTTTTTTGCGTAAGCTAGTTGGATTTCTGACGAAAGTAGCGCCAGACAATCATTCGTTCCCTTTCCCCTCCGAAAACCAAACTGGGTATCTGATAGCAAGCCGTTCGCCTCAACCCAATTGTCGAGACGTCGTAGGATAATTTTTCCAACAATTTCCTGATGCAGGATAGCATTGCAATCGGTCGATACGAGTTATGGTCGGAGGCTGGTTTTCCCGGTTTTAGAATGGCGATAATTCTCACTTGTCTCCAGTCGTGCGGAACAATGTTCTGCTCAAGAAGCTTATTGAATAAATTCAACAAGCGTCTTTTTGCTAGGTCAGGCAGATTCTTCACCAAGTTGAATTTAATTCTGTCTGGACCCGGAGCATTTTTGTTGCATGAGAGGAGTGCAATTGAAAATTCCATCATTGTCAAAGGCGAATCTATGGAATCGTTACTTGTGGGAGCATCGTGAATGATTTTCTGCGCAGGAGCAGAATCTGGACAAACTTTCTTCGCAAAATTAAATATTTAGCGATTCGAAAAATCTTCGCTTTCATTAGTTACGTTTCGATTCCTCATTCTTCTGGCTGTATTCCAAAGAGTACTCATTGATGTTTCTCTTGACAAGCCATCAACGAAGCGTCTCCAATAACTAGACTTTTTGGCACGACGGAGACTGTCAAATTTGTTTTGCAAAATCGAAAAATTTTCAAAGTTCGCACGTGTACACCCTTTCCGTTTCATAATTTCTTTGTAAGCAACTTGTTTAGCTTCATATGCATCCGAGCACTCTTTGTCCCACCAGGGATTGGGAGGCCGGCTATTCATTGTCATGCCAGGATTGCATTTCGTTTGGGTTTGTTCTGCTGCTTCAATAATCAAACCCGCTAGAAATTCATATTCTTCGGTAGGTGGTAGCTCTTCCGTCGAAACAAGAGAGGTGGAAATTAAAGATTGGTATTTTTTCCAATCAATATTTCATGTCAAGTCATAAGGGACATTGATTGAATTCGTGAGGCCTAATTCGCTGTTAATTGAAATAACGACTGGCAAATGATCGCTACCGTGAGGATCAGGTACAACCTTCCACGTGCAATCTAACCGAAGTGATGTCGAGCACAGAGATAGATCTAATGCACTTGGTCGTGCGGGTGGTTTGGGGATGCGTGTTATTTCGCCTGTATTTAAAACTGTCATATTGAGCTCGTCACAAACATTGTATATCAAAGAGGATCGATTATCATTGAAGAGGGAACCCCACAATACTCCGTGCGAGTTGAAGTCTCCCAGTATCAGCCGCGGAGCAGCCATGGATTCCACTACCTCAAAAATCTGACTTTATCCAATTTGAGCTTTGGGAGGTATATATATATATATATATATATATATATATATATATATATATATATATATATATATATATATATATATATATATATATATATATATATATATATATATATATATATATATATATATATATATATATATATATATATATATATATATATATATATATATATATATATATATATATATATATATATATATATATATATATATATATATATATATATATATATATATATATATATATATATATATATATATATATATATATATATATATATATATATATATATATATATATATATATATATATATATATATATATATATATATATATATATATATATATATAGAAGCGATAGACATGTCTTTGCCTTTAATATTCGTTTGGACAGCTACAGCCTCAATGCCCGCAAACAAGGGGATGTCAATTCTATAGAAAGAATAGCACTTTTTAATTCCTAGAAGCACTCCTCCATACGGGGTGTCTCGGTCTAGGCGAATAATGTTGAAATCATTTAAGTTGAAATTAATGTTTGAGGTAAGCCATGTTTCACATAGAGCAAAAGCATCGCATTTTAAATTATGCAGTAAAATTTTTAAGGAATCAATTTTTGGTACGATACTTCTGCAATTCCACTGTAAAACAGTGATAGAGTCTTTCACCTTAGGAGTTGAGCAATCAGCTGCTCTAAAAATGTTCTAATTGTTGGGAGGAACGCTGAAAGTATACTTTTTAGTGGTTCAGAAATATTGAATGCTTTGAAAATCCAATCAACAATTTCAGAAAATTTCAATAAACCTAACCCCGGTTGAGGCTCGGAGGAAGTTGAAGTTTTATTATTTCCAGTTATGGTGTTCTGTTTGGATTGTACATTACCAAAACCGGGAGGACTGGCTTCGGTATTGCATCGGAATTATTTAGCTTTGGCCGCAATTTATTTATTGGAGGAGAAACTTTAAGGCTCTTGCTTGGCAGTTTGGGAAAAGAGGATTGTTTTCTTTTCCTGGATCCTTTAGGTAAAACAAATGATGTACCTTCGGACGCTTCGTCAGAGTCAGACTCTTTCGGCAATAGAATAGCGTATCTGTTTTCTGGGACCGTGGGTTCAGCTTCAGGAGTAGCATTTTTCAGTATTTCTGTATAAGAGCGCTTAGACCTCTCCTTCAAGGATCGTTTAATTTTATCCTCCCGCAATTTATATATGGGACATGCAAGGAGCTCGTGTGAAGTTTCTCCGCAATGTAAACATTTTTCTAAGTTTTTATTGCATGTATCCTCTTGAATAGGCCCCCCTCATTTGCCACACCGTACCTTATTGGAACAGTAAGTGGCTGTGTGGCAAAGCTGTTTACAATTGAGGCAATTCATCACACGAGGGATGAAAAGGCGAACGGGGAGACGAATTTTATTAATAAGATCATGGCTAGGCAAAGCAGACCCAGCGAAAGTTACACGAAATGAATAGGATGGTCGGTAAACTTTTTTCTCTTCTTCAAGTGATACTGAGTACAATTGCTTACAATCGAGTATTTTAACTGTATTAAGCAGGGTGTTCTTGAAACAACCAACACCATGCTTAAGTATATCCTCGGCAGTGAGGCTGGGTTCGGAGATGACTCCATCGCATTCTATATCGCGCGAAAGTATAAACTTTATATTCACGCGTGAAGAGTTCGCAGGCTACTATCTCGTTAGCTTGTCTAATGCTATCAATGCTAACTCGAAGTTTGTCTTTATTTATATTATCTCTGTTACAGCAGAAAATCGTGAAGTCAGATCCTGTGCAATTTGCACAAGGTTTAACGGCTTTCCTTTCCGCCTGAAGAAAACCTGCCAAGGTCCAGAAGACCCTTGAGGGTATAATTTTATTCTAGGGGGAGTTGAGGGAGGGGGATCAGAAGAATTTTGCTCTTGTGTAATGGAGGATTACATCTCACTATCCTCCATCTCGCCTACCATACACAGTAAGTTAATTAAATACTAACACTAGCAAAATTGTATTAAAATCTACCTGTCCTTCGAAGAGTTGCAGATTCACGCTGTCTCCCTCTGTCACACGCTCGGGTTGAACACAGCGCAACCACCACTACCAAGATGGAGCCGCTGTTTACCTGTGGGTCCAGGGATATTTCCTTACTACGCAGCGTGGCTAGGTACACAAATACACAAAAGCCCGTATCTGCACTAGCAGAGATGAATAAATGATGATGAAGCCTACAAGATGCAGCTCTGTCTCCCTTAGCGCCGACTGTATGCAGCGTAACCACTACCACCACCAAGGTGGGGCCGCCGCTTACCTGTGGGTCCAGAGGTATTCCCCTATTACGCAGCGTGGCTAGGTACACAAATACTCAAAATCCCGTATCTGCACTAATACGGATGAATGAGTGATGATGAAGCGAGCCGCTTCACCAACCAGATGCAGCTCTGTCTCACTCCGTCGCAAGCGCCGGTTGTATGCAGCACAACCACTACTACCACCAAGGTGGGGCGCCGCTTACCTGAGACTTCGTTGCCTTCGCACCAACACTCGCTTATCGCGTGGTATCACCACCAAACGACCGCTCTCGCAGCCAACAATCCTGCCTGTCTCCGCACCAACACAGCATCAAATACTGACACGGTACACAAACTTCTAGCCTATTCACGGCTTGCACAGCCTTGGTTGCTACAACCAATCAACAAACACAACCTTTCAAGGCGAAGGCTAAAACTGTTGAATTTGAAAGTTTTCACACGTTTTTAAGGAAATTTTGTTCTAGCCCAAATGTCTGTTATCTGGGGTAGTACCCTACATACGCACGGTTCAATTGTAGGGTGAAAATAAAGGCTCCCGAATAGTATTTTCGTTTACTCAAACTCAATTTTAACGCTACTCCTTAATAGAGTAATAAATGGCATGTAACCCTACTATAGGTCGTACAATTTTATTTTGCTTACAGCCACACGCAGTTTTCATGGTCCTCGCTTAGTTATCGTCAAACGAGAGGAAATCCTACAATTAGTCATGAAAGATGGTAGCCTATTCGCGAATCGTCCATCTTGATGACACCACGTTGAACAGTCTTTTTTAATGATTCACACTTTTTGTCGTAACCGTGGCCAAGCTACCGCTCGGTACACGGTCTTCCTTCCTACCAACTAACAAAGGTAACATTCTATGTTTATTATCGTCTCGTTTTCAGGTATATTTCACAATTAAAACTCTAATTAGTTCCGACGAGACGGTGACTAATGGCTAATTTTCCTTCCGTTGAATCAACCTAGCAATTGACCTTTGTAATTGCGGAGTCCGACAGCATGCACTGGTATCTAGTCCCATTCCCAAGTCGGGCGGAATTGACACTGTCTTACATTATGGCGGAAAACAGACCTTTTCCGTTGGACCTAACTTCTGGTGGTTTAGGTGTAATCTAAATTTACTCTTTTGTAACATCACTACCGCAGGATAATTTATTAATCGATTTGCAAGAATGTTTTGTTGCGTATCAAAAGAACGGTAATCCTACATTGTAGAATATGGGCTGATGACTCTCAATCGCAAACAAATTAAATTAAACGCAAACCTTAAAATTTACTACGTTTAGTGATTGTTCGCTTAGAATACGAGATTCATAAACCATGAAATGAGAAAAAAATTACACCTTTACACGGAGGAAAATTATTTCGCAATCATCATCATAATGATCTTGACCGAACAATCCGGAAACCAGTTCCATTTTCTACTGTGACGTCCAGTATTGAATGCAGAATTATTCTCTCAAAAACACCGATAGTCTGCTTTTTTCAACGCTCATGTCTCACGGCTCCGCAGAACACCAGTGAGTATCAGCGTTTTGTATAGAACATGTTATGTGCGCGTCCTTAGGCTACGGAATGTGATCCATGATTTATGCATTCGCCGATTACTTCGTACCTCGTATTATGTACTTTAACTTGATATTAAATTGATCAATTAAAATTAAGGAAAACGCATTTAAATTTTCTTTTTGCAGCAACTGTATTAGGAACAGGGAAGAGAGAGGGTGAACAGTGATGACAGGGATAAATAAAACACATATTCTCAGCATTATGGCAAACGGAAGATCTACCAGCCAATATATAAAGACGATCATGAAACCATACTCCAAATTATACAAATATCTCCAATTGCTAGTGGCCCGTTTCGAACTTCAAACAGAAACCTCGCACGAAAAACAAGATGGGAAAAGTTTGTATTACAACATATGGCTCTTTCGAACGTAGACCCCTTTTCACTTTTCCACGACGAAACGTAAAGAAATAAGCTTTGCTGAAGCGAATTTGTCGCGAAACCCGTCACACCACTTATGCTCTTTCCGCATCGAGTTTCGAGAGGACTATAACGCTGGCGTGCAGTGAGTCTTAAACGTCCCGTTGGTTAAGTATCATTGAAGCGAAGATTTCCACAACGGTCCACGGCTGAGCTAATGAAAATAACCATCTTGAGGTACGGTCGTCTTCATCTCGTGTTACAAAGCGTGACATTGGTAAAATACTACGAGGTTTGATTGGGGCAAGCTTTAAGAATCCTCCTGCACGGAGATTCCTCGACCTTACAGTGAACTGAACCGACTAGTTTCTCAAGTGTATCACCATGGCATTCGTCATATCATTCCAGAAGATCTTAAAAAACGCTTATAATGAAATAACCACAACACTCGACAATTTCCAACTAACCGCTATAAACCTGAGTATTCTATCTAAAGAAAGGTGTTCACTCCACTTCATAGGGTGAAAGTGCGAAGAGCAATTAGTGCTTCTGTTTTACCGCTGTCAAAGTGCAGGTTAAATTTTCTTCTCTCGGCCAAGGGGGAACCGGTTAGCCTTTTGTGGAGCACACAACAGTGAGCAACTTACGTAGGAAACTGCTTTTTGATAACCGGAAACTGGTCCCATTAGCATCCTAGTTTTTACATTGAAGACGGAAACTTCTTCTGCTCGGTAGGTGGCACGAGTTCCTCCGTAATGTGTAGGCGTCCGTTTGAAGCACTAAAAGTGCTTGTATAAAACAATTTATGATTGCATTATACGAATCGACCGAAAGTACATAGCACACTTGTTCAGTTTCGTTCCTTCATTCATTCATTTATACATTCATTCATTGTCTGCTGGTTGGCATGGAGTGGGAAATCAGTTCCATGTCTGACGCACTCAAATTTCTAAACCATGCTGAAAAAGGAGTAGAACGCAATGGGGAATGGACATTTTGGACATTAGAGCTGCCATGGCAATTACCCTGAACAAAGGCAATTGTCTGTGATACTGGCATGCTTCACCATTTATCTCCGAAAGCAATTCATAGCCTTTAGATTTATTCTAAATTAATTTTATTATCAAAAATTCCAGTAATGGTATTCTAAGAAAGGAACAAACAGGATGGTTTAGGTAGAGTTAAACAAAACTAAGATAAAATGATAGCTAATAGGCACATCCAATTGACTGTATTCAATGTTTTAAAATAAATCTGTTGATATTACAGCTTGTAAATCTGCGGAAGAAATTGTCCCTTCAACTCCGCTTGCTCGCTTGATGAACGTCACCTTGTTCGACGTCGATAGGCAATTTAATTTTCAAGAGTTTCTTCTTCTCTTCGAGGGGTGAAGATTTCGGCGGGAAAATAACGAAACGATACCAGGGGAAAAAGATAAATGCCGAAGGTTTAATTGCGTACATTAAAACAGGGACATAAAATGTGACCTTTTCCTATTCCAAGCATGAAGAAGCCTTTTTATCTGCAGCTTTTTGGCGTTTGTTTCTCCAAGTTTACCAAAAGAATAAAATAACTCACTTTGAGCTTCTGATCCAAGCCAGTTAGATTGTTTCTTTTGTAAATAAATGATTGTTTCCGATTCCAACTTTGATTTGAAATAGTTATATTTTTTTACATCGCTCCCGGTTTATTTATATCTAATTGAATTTATACAAAGAAGTCATGGTTATGTCTAATTCGTCGCTGTTGTGCTATCTAATGATAAACGCCATTTTGGGATAAATTGTGTTAGATATACCACAGAACTTGTCAAAAAATCTCTACAAAGTGGCGTTTTCAGAATTTTGACATTCTGCTTGGTTACTGAGATATAGCGAGAAACGTGTTGAGAATTTGTTAATTTTTTACTCCAAATGTTTTTATCTGTAATGCTATCTTAAGAACACAATGGAATAATAATTTTTGAAAGAAAAATACACAAATTGTTAGAAAAATGCATTTTCAGCTACAAATATAGCATATTTGGCAACACTGTAACCGAAAATAGCTATTTTTTTCTAGATTTTTTTTCTATGGAAAATTTCCCATGCACGATTATGACACGCCATACAAATTTTGTCATCAATGCACACCACACGTGTGAGTGCGACTTTTGTTTACATTTATCAGCCTTCCCATGAACATCGACAAGTTTGTACCTGCGTACAAAATTTCGCGCACGCGTTCAACCTCAATCATGCTGCGTCTCGATGTACAGGTTCGCCTCGAACATCGAACCCAAGCGAACGATGTGCAAACTCTAGTTCAAACATCCGTGTACGTACACCGGGTGCGTACACGAGAACGATTCGCACAAGGCAAAAAGAATCGACGCTAGTGATGATGAGAGTGAGAAAGAGAAAACTAACCTAGGTGTATGCACACTGTGTACGTACATGGGGTGCCTAAAACCTACGTGTACGTACACCGTGTACGTACATGGGGTTCGGTTTTGCAGGCGAACATGTACACGTGTTTAGGTACGAAATAGTGTGTTTGAGTTCGTACACGACACGAAGTGTGGGTTTAATATGAGCACAGAACCAGAGCGAACATTGTGTGCGATGTTCATATGGGAAGACTGACATTTATAGTAAAAACTCGCAACATAATCAACCGATTTTCGTAATATTTGAGAGATTAATACAGAATGGATAGAAGCATCAATTGTCTTCTTTGAATTGTTTGTACTATTTTTTTATTATTCATTTCGTTTATTTGATAGGCACAAATGCGTTAGCTTGGCGGTGCCAAATTTGTTTGTACTATTTGTAAGTTTCAAGTTATTTAATCTCAAACTTTTAAAATTGTTTTTCTCGGAATGTGCTAAATGGCGCTTGTCATAAGATAGGACAACAGCGACGTAATGACGCTGAATATCTGAGTATAGACTCGACATCTCTCTCTCTCACTCTCTCTCTTTTGTTTACCATTTATCTATCAGTGTCATGCTAATCAAGCACGGAGACCTGTCATCAGAGTTGCAAATATTTAAATTCATTGAATGACAATTACTCATACTCGACTATATTCAGTCGCATTTATCTTCAATATTCACTAACAGGGGCGGATCCAGAAAAAAAAATCTACTGTAAAATGAACACCGTCTAACCCAAAAAAAACCAGGAGAAGCCAAGCTGATCTGATGGTTGAGGATCTGCCGAACGAGCCTTGCACTCCACTGCTAATCGACAAGGAAAGCGAAGCAGGTTGGATCTACTTGTGGTAGGTCATTGCGGTGTCTACATGTGCCATTCACGGGAAATGAGTGCTCCAGGCGATTATTCGCTCAGTAGCTAGGGAGGTTCCTACAAAAGAGTCTTGCTCACTTCCCTAGTCAATCACTAATATCTTACGGTCATTATTGTCGCGGCCTGTCCACCTTTCAGTAGAATGTAGTTTAATACTCGTGAGGTTGGATTTGGAAAATTCAAAATGGTGGATCTAATATGGCGAACTAAAAAATCAGAATATTTATCTATTTTAATGAAACTTTGTATATATGGGTTTTGGGGTCACTGAACACGAATTTGACAAATTCAAAATGGAGGACTAAAAAGGTGAAATATTTGTTAATATAAATGAAACATTGAATTTAATGATATTTGAGGTGAGATTTGAAAAATTTTCAATGTCGGATCCAATATGGCGGCCAAAAGAAGTATTCCACGAAGATCCGTTCGAAAAATTTTAAAATTGTGACCAGCCATCTTAGATTCCAATGAAACTTTACACATTTCACCGGCATGGAAGACTAAACATTTTCCACTATCGGTAAGATTATTTTGACTCAAGAGAAATTTTTTAAAAGGGCGTAGACATGCATCAATTTCAAAATTTTTTTGTTCGATTACTGTATTTTATACAGCAAAACTTTCTGGGAACAAGTTAGAGGGAATGAACTATCGAACTATTTAGTTCAATAATCAGATGCTATGGTTTAATAGTATTTTAATTGTTTTCGTATAGCTTTCAAGTGGTTTACAATATCGCCTTGCTGTCAAAGAGAAAGTTAAAGGAAATGTTATGGGCCTTTTGAAAAATCTATTGTTGTTGATGGAGAAATGCGAATAACTTCTGAAATGTTCGTAATAAAATAAAAGAATTGTTTTGTTAAAACAAAATTTAAAATATCTCGAGAAATAGCACATTTTAGAAAACTTTTGTTATGAGCATTTTGTTTGAAAATGGCGTTTAGAATCATATTCAAAAATAAAATTGTATTTTTGACTGCAAATAGTATGAATTATAAAAATATGTCAAAAGTTGTTGTTAGGAAAACTTTTCTATAGAAAGCTTCTCCAAGATCTAAATACACTGAAAAAAATTATTTTACGTCTTTAAAACGATAAACATTAAATTTTTGACCTTTTTTGATGGGATAACACGAATAATTTATAAAAAGGGCATAATCACACGAATTAACTGTTTATGTTGGAACAAAATTTCAAATATCTCGAAAACTATCGCATTTTGGAAGATTTTTGTTAAATATATTTTGATTTAAAACGATACTTAGAATTCTATTCCGTAATAAAAATTCAGTTTTGTAGGTCAATCAGTATGGAATTTAAAAACATGTATAAAGTTATTGTTAGAAAAACTTTTTTACCGATAAGTTCTCATCATACAATCATATGTAATGTTCATAAAATATTCCTTTTCTCTTTTGGTTTTTGTTGTCGAAATATAAAAAATTAGAAAAAATGTTTTTTTTTGCAATTTGAATTTTTAACACAAATTTTTATTTTTATGAAAAATGACACAACATTTTTTTAGTGCATATTTTTTTCGTACAGAAATATTCGTTCCCTGTAACTCTTTGTCAGAAAGTTTTGCTTTGTAAAATACAGAAATCGAACAAAATATTTTTGAAATTAAAAAATGTCTAAGCCCTTTTAAAAAAATGCTCTTGTATCAAAACATCTCAATTGTCAGCGAAAATCAAGGAGATTTATATACTTCAGTACATAAATCTCCTTGATTTTCGCTTCACTCAGCTCAACTTCAAAGTTTTGTTCGACGATGGTCATATTTTGCGGTCGGTCGGTTTCTCATGGAATCCCTCAAAAGGGATCTTGAATAATGTTCATGAAATTTTGATCAAAGCAAGTGCTTCCGAGAAGAATGAACAAAATTTTAAGATTAGTTACGAAGAATTCAAATTTGAAGTCCAAGTCCTAAAAGCCGCATCACAAACATCAGATATCTATTTACTTCAAAATAGTGACTCACGTGCCAAACCAGATAATTGCTGCTTAAGTCGATGATAACTTCCATCTCCTCGGCTGTTTTCAGTTTTTACGTTGACGTGCCCACAAACTCCGTATCCGTTTCGGCAGTAAATGGATTTCCCTTGAACCGGTCTTTTTTCTACCTCGAAGGACGCTCAGTACCCCTGTGACTATATTTGTGCGGTCCTCCCATTTTCCTTCGAAAACCCTACTCTGCTTCCACGAGATCACTAAATTTGTTGGTTTGGCCATACCGGCAACTTGTAAACATACCAATAAATACAACTGCCACCTATAGAATTAATGTGGACTACCAGAGTTGTTAACTTGTTTTAGAGCGCGCGGTTAACTTGTTTCTGAGCGTCCGTCAACGCTTAGGACGTAGGTCCGCTCAAAGCCATGTAGCGACGGAATTAATTCACGGATCCAAAAACATTTTAGCAACATATTCTAGACACTTTTAGGCTTTATTATTCGAGATGATGCTTATATAGAGATACGCGAAGACTGAATCAAAAAGATCCAATCGAACTCAAAACAACGGTTTCAAACGAGCAATGTAAACAAATATGGTGGATTTAGGAGACAACGCGCAAGGAGTATTAGGCAATCCATGAGACGTTTCTGATCAGCTGATAATTTCTTGTTTACTTAATCTGACTTTACTCCTAGGGGTGCGACGTCCGACAATATCGTTGATTCGATCCAACATCAAACGCATCGGACTAACGATAGTTGTTTGTCGGACGAGTTTTTCTGTTCGCAGGAGTAGACTTGTTGACAGAACCCACCGCTGAATTGTCAAACAAACGTCTAATGGATTGCCTTAAAGATTCTTATTAAATTTACATACGATGAGTGTAAACTTTATATACATGCGTGTTAAATAACTTTTAAGACACAAATAAAAACCATGTTTTAATCCAATAAGTGCAATTATGCCTTTCTCATTTGTACATACTACGATTTCATTGCTGGTTATGTTGGTTATAATGGTGGAAATATCCATTAGACCCCAGTCAAAAAAGGCAAGTATCTGGCTAACGGGGGGCTATTTGCCAACTCGGATGCGCTAATTGCCCTTCAATTTTCCAGCAAATTGCTGGCAATCAGGGGGCTATTTCAAATGCAACATTTGGGCGATTTGCCGCCGTCATTTTTTTGCCGCCCAACCCGCCCTTAAATCGCCACGGAACTCGCCATTTAATCGCCCTTAATTGCCTAATATGAAAATTAAAAATAATGCTTATTTTCGGATTCATTATCTACTCACATATACTTACCAGTATACTAGGTACCGTAAACCGGGGTGACTTTGATCATCGGGGTGACTTTGATCACTCGAAACTTTTTTCGTAGATCGCTTATTAAACCATAATAGTCCATCGAATCATTTTAATTTGAAAAGATTTTTACTCTAAACTTATAAAATACTGATTTGTTATACTTTGTGAGTATATTGTTCGGTTTTAGGGTACAAAAACTACAAAAAACGAAATTTGACTTTACCTTATTATTACGAACCTTCGTTAAGTGTCTATTTTTTATAAAACAAATAAATCTCAGATTTGAGCAAGAGAAATAAATTACAAGCGAGTTTTTGTTTTCCTTTAGATTGGGATGTGCCAAATTTAGTTTTAGGAGTTTGTTTATTTTAAATACATTTTTTGTGAAACTAGTTGGCAATTATCTCAAATTATTTTAAGCTAAAATTCGGAACATTTGTTTTATTGTTCAATATTCCAACGTGCTAAAATGGTTGAAGCTTTTTGTACATTGATAAAGCACTGACATAAAACAATTTTAGTAGTTTTAAAGGTTTTCAGAATCTTTTATTCTAGTTGGACACAAATTATACGAATTTTGGTTACTCGAGTTTTACAGTACATTGAAATACTTTGTATAATACCAATTAGCATCTATTTAACAGTGAGTATCTTTCCAGAATTAGTTTAAACAAACATTTGAATGAAAAACATTGACATCAATAACTTAAAGTAGGTGAACATGCAGGTTATCAAAGTCACCCCGGAATACGAAAACGTACTTCAACTTGAAATCATTTTAGGAAAAATAGCTGTAAGCGGACAATTTTAGGTAAAACCAACCGATCTTGTTCTCCATACATCAGTACATGTTTTAAAAATATTAAACTTGAAAAAAATGTGTTGCGTCTAAAAATATGTAATGATTACTTCGAAAAGTGATCAATGTCACCCCGGTTTACGGTAATCACCACCAAATTATAGGAATAGTCAATGGTGAAATTGGTATTGCACTTCAAAACTTATCACAATCTGACGTTCATTAAGACTTTATGTCAGAGATCTTGTTCTACTATACATACACACGATTCCACAGGTTCCCACATTCGTTGGCTAAATTAAGTGCACTAGACAAACACAGTACAAGTGAAAACACCAATTGTTCAAAAGACAATTTTAAGCTTAAACCAAACATGAACCGCCATGTTTGAAAAACGCGAAAAACAACCAAATCCATTTCAGCCGCCAGAAAATTTGTCTAAGTGTTGAAATTGCCTTTAAATCTCATTCGCAAATTGCATTTGTTCCGAGGGGCAATTAGCACAGGCGAGTTGAGTCAAACATCAAACTTTTTAAATCGCCTGACCATGTTCGTTCGCATTTTTTTTAGACAGGGACACATTCTTTCGTGACGTTTACAACGATTTGACGAATCTTCATTCGACAAATATGTTAAAAGTTTATCAAATGAACGCCTACATCAAAACTTATTACAAATTCAGAAAGTAGGCAAAATTTCACGAAAGATTCGATCAACATAAACGGAATATACTAGAATTTGATGATTTGACTTTTATTTTAATACGTTGAACGTTCTAATTTGTCACGCGTTGTAAAGTCACGTTACATTATCGGCCATAAAACAATCCTCTTCAAGTATATTCAGTTATTGTTGATTGAATCTTTCGTGAAATTTTATCTACTTTCTGAATCTGTAATAAGTTTTGATGTAGGTCAAATGAAGATTCGTTGAATCGTTGTAACGTCACGAAAGAATGTGTCATTACATATTCAGTGCGATTTGCACATATATACAATGCATCACGAACTTGAAATGCTGTGTCAACGCTGAAACCCTTGAAACCAGCGGTGGATCTAAGAGGAAGGTCCGGGCGGCTCGGACTTCGTCGAAAATTTTCAACTTTTTAAATTTTAAATTAGTTTCAATTTTAAACTTGTTTCAAACTCAAAATCATTTCAAACCAAATTTTTCATTGGTTTTTATTGAATGCGTATATTGCGTATTACATAATGTGTTCAATTCAAAATCGAAATTTCAGACTCACTAGGACATTTTATTCCGGATCCGCCCCTGCTTGAAACAAAATCATATAATATTAAATTGGCTTATTCAGCATTAGCTCAATGTTGGCATACGGACTCGCGGACACGCCCATTACTTATCACTGCATCGGCCATGTGGGCAGTTGACAGTTGGTCCATAGAAATCGTCTGGAAAACATGGAATCTTTCCGGTGCTGCTGCAAAAAGGATTTGATATTCTCAAACATGTCTTGAAAATGATTATGCTTACCAGTCTTGCTACCATGTATATCCCGAAAGCATGGCGAGAAGTAAGTGTTAGATTTATTCCTAAAGAGGGAGCGCTCAAGCTATGAAGAAACCAAGAGTTTTAGACCAATAATCTTAAGCTCTTTTCTACTAATAGCTTTGAAGCGAAGAATGTTCACTACACAAAATGCAACATGCATATCAGTGTGGAAAATCCACGATCACTCTGCTTCACAATGTTGTTTACAACATTGAAAAGGCCTTCTAGCTATTATTTAAGCTTAAGTGTATTCCGAGATATTGAGCGTGAATTTGACAATGTGTCCATCCAGTCTATTCTGGAAGTGACGCGTGGTCATGGGATACCTGCATGTGTCTCGGGTTGGATAAACGCAATGCTTAGTAATCGCATTCTTTGCTCGTCACTGACACAGATAGAGATAAGTTAGTTGGGTATGTGCGACTGCCTTCAGGGTGGCGCTCTGTCACCGTTCTTATGGAACCTGGTTTCCGACGGCTTATTGAGACAACCTAATGAGATTGGATCTCCTACCTATGGGTTTACTGACGCTTGCCATGTACTAATTACTGGACTTTGCATCGGAACAATCTTTGACCTAATGCAACAAGCATAAACAGCTGTCGAACAGTGGTGTCGACATGTAAAATTATCAGTTAATCCAAACAAAACTTCAATGGTTCTTTTCGCGAAGAAGCGAATAACAACCGGGGTTCGTCCCTTGCAGTTCTTTGATTCTGAGGTACTGTGTGCAAATCAAGTCAAATACTTTGGAGTTATATTGGATTCCAAACTGAATTGGTCTGCTCGCATTGAGCTCAGAATCCAGAAAGTGTGCATGGCCTTCGGGCAGTACAGACGAACTTTTGGATAGACCTGGGGTCTCAAAACAAAACACGTCTATTGGATTTACACGACAATTATATATCCAATACTGTCATATGGATGCCTTGTGTGGTGGCAGAGGGGAGCGATGATGATGGTTCAGTGAAAGCTAAACCATCTGCAAATAATGGCGCTCATGGCGTTGACTGCTGCTTTCACCACAACTCCGACTGCTGCCCTTGAGGCTCTTCTAAATATCAAACCATTCCACATACACCTCCAATACATCCACACATACATACTGCAGGCTACTGATCTTTGCAATAGTAATCGCTGAATCTAAGCCTGTCCTACCAATTCGCTGAATCTAAGCCTGTCCTACCAATTTCGACAAGTTGGATAAGAGAAAACATATGATCCTGGGCTTCGTCCGAGCACCGCAATTATTGGATAAATCTACAAACGTGTCGCCAAACAATGGCGTTTCTAGAACAACCGTGCCATGTGATTTCGAAAAATCTACTTCACTTTTCGAAACACCACTGCGGAATACTGACCAGGGTTTTAATCGGCCACTGTATACTCAATTATCACATGGCAACTATTCAGCGCGCTGAGTCACTTTTATGTGATCTTTGTGAATCCGACTACCGAACCTCATATCATCTGATATGTAACTGCCCAGTACTAGCGCAATTGTGATTTCGAGTTTTCGGCTGTCTTTAGCTAGACAACACCATGTTTGGACGATTGAAACTCAGAGACATACTAAAGTTCCTTATCCAATGTGGTGAAGAGCTTTAGGCTTTCGCACACGCGATTTGAACAATTTGTGAGTTTAACTTACCTGCGGTTTGTATTTGTGCTATTATTTTTCCCACCCTTCCAATTCTACTTTCTCCTTCCATTTTATTTGGAAAGTGATGAGAAGACACGGCAAGCTATAAATCCCTTACTACATACAGGGAACGAGTCATTTGAATCAATATATTCTGATTCCTGAAGCTATTCTTATAACGTTTGTTTGGGGTGTATCAAAATCGTGATAATAGTGTATTTCTAACCTTCCAAATTTGAGGAATTCTTGTCCAATTTAACATCGAAGTCCATCCTCACCATAGAATGCGAAAACACTACTCATCCAATAGTCAATTTTTTCACGGCATTCTTCAAAGTTAAAAATAAACGTGACAGTTATGTTTGCCCAATCTTGTTAGCTGAACATCGCACAAAACAAACCTCATCTTTGAAAAGAAAATTCCCTTGTCGCAATCCCACCCCAAAAGGGTGATTTCCCAGATAACGGGGAAGACTGTGAAAAAACCAGCCCCCTGGCAACCCTATACCAACATATGGAGTTTGACAGCGACCTACATATATGGGGCGTTATAGCTATAAAGCCCCAAACAAAGAATTTTGCTCGGCGCTATGCACAATATTGAAGCATTCCAAACGACGTTTTGCATCTTGCGGGATGATTACATACCATATCATTCAGAAAATCAGCACTTAGTAACCAAATACAGCTTTCAATGATTCGATCCAAAATTATTGTTTTGATTTTCATGGCAGTGATGCTGGCTGTACAGAGACGCCATTCTTGACAGGGGGCTGGAAAAAACTAAATTCCACATCGTCCAGTTGTATACACCTACACTTTTTGTGGCTCTGCCAGCAACAACCTGTACCACACAAATGCGAAAACGAAATGAAATCCTTTAATACTCATCCTCGTGTCGGATTAGTTGCATTTTGTCCAGAATCCGTGCAGGTTTTTCTCACTTTATCTGCCGTTGTCAGTTTCTGAAGTGTTTTTTTTCCCGATATTGAGTGTTGGCTCTATCGGCTCTATCTCTTTGAAGTAAACTGTTCGAGCTTGTGTTGTGATCAGGGTGGCCAGATAGAATTCCTTAATATCGGTAAGACCGCTAAAAGTTTATCGGTAGGCCGTGTTGTTGTCCCAAAAACGTAGTGTTGGCATAGAATTCTCGACAAACATGTCAAATAGTTCTAAGTGCAAATGAGAGCCTCTCTTTGTTTACTTTCTCTTTCGATTATTACGGCGTCATCATAAAACTTTTCAATATTGTTTAAGGATATATCGAAAAGCTCTGATTTCGACTAGCATATTATGCTAAGAGTTAAGGAACAAACGTATAAACGGCCAAGTTATTAGCGAAAGAGAAAGTAAACAAAGATAAACTGTCATTTGCAGTTAGGACCATTTGACATGTTTGGCTAGAATTGTAAAATGCTGAAAACACAGATCTCAGACCAAATCCAACTTAAAAATGAATGTTGAGTAGGATGTGTCCAAAATCAATAAAAATCGGTAGTTTTCGGTAGGGATAAGAAAATATCTCGACAAACATGTGATTACGGCCTAAAAGCCAGCTGTCAAAATCCACTTTGAATGGAAATTCCAGACAAACCGTTACTAGTCGAACACAGTTCACAACAGTTTATGAAAGAGAAAACTTTTCTCTTTCGTTTACTACCAACATCTGTGATTGGCGTGTAACGGTTTGTCCGAAAATTTCCATTCAAAGTGGATTTTGACAGTTGGCTTTTAGGCCGTAATCATATGTTTGTCGAGATATCGGTAGTTTTCCTTTGGTCGTTTGTGAATCGGTAGGGAAGACCGAAATCGGTAGGACTACCGATAAATCGGTAGGTCTGGCCACCCTGGTTGTGATACAGTGCCTGTTCCAGTCGTTGTGGTAGTGCTATTAATAGTGGGAAATTTGAAATAGACAAATTTTTCATAAGCGAAAAAATTAAGAGAAAACAAAAGTACAGAATGGCTGATTTGTAAAAAATATGTCATTTTAAAAAAATGTCATTTTTAACGCTACTTTTTTGTTGTAGGTAATAATCATATACATTGAAATGTATAAATTTAATCTTCTTGCTGCATAAGTTAGTATTCGAATTAATTGACTCTTTTGGGCAATAATGAATATTATAATAAACTGACGGTTCGGAACTATGTTGTTGCTTAGTCCTACCATTACTGAAGCGTTTACCATAGGATTCACGCCGGTGAAGTTAATACCAAAGAAATGAGAAGTAAATTGTTTTCCGTTTATGTTTCTTCGTGAATTTCTACCATAGAAATCAGAAATAGATAACAATGGGCTTAATAGATGATTGAAATAATATCTAAGACTGCCATAATAACGCAAACAGAAATGTTGAATACGTTCGACAAATTGGAGCGTTTTAATTGGTGTTTGAATGGGTGGTTTTATTCAATTTTTTCTTAAGATTATTCAAACTTTTGTCGGAGTGAACATAACTGAAATTATTTTTGAATTTGATATTCTAGTTAGTTAGCGATTGTTTCGATTCCCAACCCCGCACACAGGGTTAGAGCTTTTTCAATAGAAATTTTTCTAACCCGAAAAAGAGGCAAATAACCCTACTCCATATTCGAAATATTTTCTGGATTCAATGTGAGTGATGGAGCACAGAAACTATATGTCAGAGTTCCTGTGTTAGTGTTCTGATCGGTTTCTTCTATGTACATTTGTTATTTAAATAGCAGTGCGTATTCATGGAACCAAAGTATATTAACCCTAGAACGTTGCACTGGGGTACAAATGTACCGTGTAAAAACGAGTTAGGGTCCCAGATCGGCATTTACTGACCTGGGACCCTAACCATAATTCAATTTAGAGTTCCTAGTAAGAGTAGGAAAAGATGATATAGTCAGTTTGCTTATAGCCTTTATGGAAGCAGGTGTCAAATTTGGCGTGGGGTACATTTGTACCCCAGTGTACGGTTGCCGTTAGTGTTTCGTCAGGTTTCGTGCTGTCAGTGGAAATGTGACAATACCAGTTTAAATACTGGTTGTTTTACTACGATGGTAACAATTAGTATTATATAATCGTTTTTAATCGTTTGTTTAATTAATTTAATTTACTTTTGAAGCGAAAGAAAAAATCGTTCTCATTTTTGATGATTTTTATTGCTTTACTTAGGGTTACCAACCGTCCTTATTTTAAAGGACATGTCCTTATTTTCGAGGTTTTTGGAAAGCGTCCTTATTTTACTTCAAATGTCCTTAATTTTAGTCTCAAACCTTGGCATATACAGGGTGGTTCAACATGAAGTTTTTTAACAGGGCGTTTTCTAGTAGTTAACGGGTACTAACTGCAAACTGTCATGCTATTGTAGTTTAGTATTGTTTGCCATTTCATAATGGAACGACTTACACTGGCTCACCATCTTCAAATTATTTAACTATATTTCAAAAATCAGCGATCTGTGGGAAATGTGTTTAGTGAACTCCAACCATAATATGGTCGACATCATCGGCCAATTGACTCAACTATTCGCCATACAACCAAAAAGTAAGCGTTGTAGTTCTTGTTATTGGATGATTAGCGTACAAATCGACCACATCCAGCACGTAGAGAAGAAAACATAGCGGTGGTGACATCCCCAAGCATTGGAAATCAACATTACTCGAGTAATTAGCCAGATACCGCTTGAAATACTCGAATCCGTCATCAAAAATTGGACCAGTCGAATGGACTACCTGAAGTGCCAACATGGTCAACATTTAAAAGAAATTGTTTTCAAACAATAAATGGCAAAAAATGTTCTTTCGATTGACAAATAAATAATTCGCGATTTACTCCATTTTTAAATTTTTTTACCAGATTAAAAAAAAACGTCTTAACGAATCACCCTGTATTAAATTATTCAGATCAACTTTTTTTTTTCAAGGGAATCAATTTCAATTCCTTCCAGTGATTTTTTGTTAATGTTTTTGTTAATGCATACTCTCTGCGACTCATGGCAACCAAAATTTGTTTTACTCAGAAGTAACCAAAATTTGTTGGATAGCTCAATATGATTTTTGGCCAAAGTGGTATTTTCGTTTGGTATTGGCACTACATCATTCTAATTTGTCTCGATTGAGATTCAACATCCCAGTTCAACATCTGGAAAATTAGTCAGAATTCTGACTGTTTTTTCAGGATTCTGGCTCAAGTGCCATAACTGGCATAACATTTTGCAGGGATGTCCTTAATTTGCTCTCAGTCCATTTGGTAACCCTACTTTACTGTTAATTTTTATAGTTTTTCAAAGCAATGGCTCTCAAGTATAATTTGCGCACAATAACAGCTGTAACCGTAATGTTGTGTGTTACCAATGTATTACTGGTGAGATTTTTTTTTATTTCAATTTCCACCCCATTTCGTGGTATTTCCCAAAACCCGATTTTTAAATTTTCGCTCTTCAAAATAATTGCAGTTTTTCAAAAATATCGAAATTCCATTTTATACCGTATCATGATCATTCTTTCAACTTTTAGAATTATTTGATTGTTTTCAAATCGGTTGAAAATTCGCAAAATTATAGTAATTTTTGTGAAAAAAGTCAAATCATTGATTCAATAAATTCCGTACTTTCACTAACACAGCTGTTTTCGCAATTAAAAAAAATTAAAGGGTTGTGTACAGGACACGACCACGGTGACATTAAAATGTAGCTTTTTTCAAGAGCGTGCAAATGAATTTTATCTATCACACATATCGACTCACGTTCTTGTTCACTCGCCTGTTTTCATATGTTACAATTTGCTATATACCCTCCCCATCAAAACATAATTTATTGAAGGTCTTTTAACGGTAATCTATTAATTAATCAAGTATCTCACTAGGTGATTGGCATTATTTGGCTGATCCATCTAGTAAAAATAGGCTGGTCTGTCCAGAACATATATTCAAAAGAAAAGTTCCATATTGAGAGCTGTGATGAGGAAGCCCACGCCCGCCAACGGAAATATACAGATTCTCCATGAAATATGAAATTTCATTTTCCATTTAAATTTTCAATAATGTACTAATGAACTTAAGTAAACAATCTTAAGTTTAAGTATTTCTTGATCGATTAGTGGTGGAAAAAATGAAATTATTTGATAAATTACATTGTTGTGTAACGTTCGCACTACCAGTTAAAACGGGTTTTTATGCTATCTTGGTGACATTTTTCTTGTTGCCAATTATTAAAACGTGTTATAACTCTGTAGTGTAAACTTTGTATTATTAAATCAATTCTGCAGCGTTTTATGTTATATATGTGTTTTATTTTAGTTCTTAGTCGACCGTTACCGGTAGTAGACGTAGTTGAACGGCGCTACGCTACAAGTATTTATTTGATTAATTTTGTTCAAGCCGCGCAACAAATCGTATCACGCGGCCTGTGTAGGAGTGCAACGGCACCAAGAGCATCACATCATGTCTTTTATGATTCCTCTATGCTCGGATTGTCAGCATAATCTTAAAACGGGGATTGACACACGTAAAGTGCTTTTCCAACAAGAGCAGCTGTTTAATTTAATCAAGACGCAAACGGATTCCAATCTTCGAATTGCTGCTGACATCAAAAAGTTGAACGCATTTGGTGAACTGTTCGACAACATTGATCACCAGCTAAAAGAAGCGGTGACTAATGTAAATAATATCACCTGCGCGAAATTTGATTATGCGGTGTCAACATTATCGCGCACTATGGAAAACAACGCGGTCAATAAGGCCGATGAGCTCGTTGTTTTAAAAAATCATATAACGTCATTATTCAACATATCTATGGAATCCACAAGGAAGCGCATTGAGGAGTACGTGGTGGAGCTCACAACTGACCTGACTCGTGAGCTAAAAAAAATATGCTGCGAAGTTCAAAATTTAAGCGTAATAACCATTGACATGGCATCTCAATGCAACGAACATACCGGTAACCAGTCGTTTTCTGCTCGTGATGCTCTTGACGAAATAAAATCACAAGCCAACGCTGTTAGCGACGATATTTTAGACGAAGTAAGGGCAATTGCCGCGACAATTAGTACCCTGGAAACCAGTGTTAATAATGCTCGTTTGACACCTGCGGTGTCTCCCCCCAGTCTGATGGACGAATTGACCGTCGTTTCAAATAAAACTGCTATCTCAGGTTCGCAGCATAATAAAGTGGTAAAAGATGGATGGCGCACACTTGGTTCGAAAAGAGTGTGGCGCTCCGACTGGTCAGAATATGACTTACGTAAACAGCGTCGTATTAAACAACAAAAAGAGAAAGATAAAGCAGCAAAGAGTAAAAAATCGAGAAGAAAACAGGGTACAAGATACAGCAATATCTACAACAACAAAGATAGCAAGTGCAATAAGAACAGGAACCGCAATAAGTACAACAATAACAATAATCACAACTACAACCAAAATAGAAACAACAACAATAGCAACAAAAACAACAGCTACAAGTCCAATAATACCACCAACAACTTCAATAGAAACAGACACAACATAAACAATAACGACCACAACGGAAACAGAAACAACAACATTAACAGCAGTAACAACAACAGCAACAACAACAACAACAATAATCACAGATTAAGCAACAGAAACAGCAACAGCAACAACAACTACAATAGAAATAACAACAACCACAACGAAAACAGAAACAGCAGTTACAGCAACAACAACAGAACCAGCATTTGCAATAGAAACAACAATGGTCTTAACAACAATCACCATAACAATCAACATTATTGTTCATCTTGCTCCTGTGAACGTTCGTGTTTCGCCAATTTTAACGCACTTCTCAGAGGCAGACCAGGACAAGCATGACGCAGCTGGTAACAGTACAATAGTTTTAAACAATATTTTTACGAATAACGAATCACAACCAACTTCTTCGAAAGCCACTGAAATTTTGGTTTACTGTCAAAATTTTAATAGACGCCGTAAAGATAAACGAAATCCATAAGAATATATTAGGCTCCTCATTTTCGATAATTCTAGGTACCGAAACAAGTTTTTGGTAGTGACTATAATGTTTTTAGAGATGATCGTGATTTACGGCTAACCCAAAGAATGTCAGGCGGAGGAGTTCTCATCGCAGTTTCATCTATATTTAATTCCGATCTTATTGTCTCACCAAAATTCAAAGAATTTGAACATGTATGGGTTAAAGCACATATCGCTGATGAAATCCACATTTTTGTATCAGTGTACTTTCCACCGGACCTAGCTTGCAAATCAACATATGAGATTTTCTTTCAAGCAGCTGAAGAAATAATCTCTAATTTTCCTCCAGAATTTAAAGTTCATATTTATGGTGATTTTAATCAGCGCAACTTAGATTTTATTCCTGACTCTGAAAATGAGGGCATTCTACTTCCTGTCGTTGGTGAAAACGAAACATTACAATATATGTTTGAGAAAATTGCATTGCTAGGACTCAATCAAATAAACCATATAAAAAATCAACACAATCGTTATTTAGATCTGCTATTAACAAACATTAATGAAGATTTCTGTGTTGATGAATCTCATTCTCCCTTATGGAAAAATGAAACGTTTCACACAGCAATAGAATTCTCTATTTTTGTGCACAAGAATCATAATTTCATTGATTGTGACTTCGAGGACGTTTTCGATTATAGAAATGCAAATTATGAAAATATTAAATATAAATTAAGCAGTGCTAATTGGCAGTCCCTTTTAAAGAATCAAGTGAACGTTGAATGTGCAGTGGAGATCTTTTATAATATTTTATGGCAAATAATACAGGAGGAAGTTCCACTCACGAAAAAACGACGAAATCATGCATCCAAAAATCCAGTTTGGTTCAACAAGGAAATTATTAATTTGAAAAATCGGAAGCAAAAAGCTCACAAAATTTACAGAAAACACAATAATCAGGATAATTTGGAAAAATACCTTAACATTCGTGACCAACTAACTTTGGCTATTTCTTCGGCACTAACTGTATATAATGCAAAAACTGAAAATGAGATCAAGTCATGCCCAAAAAACTTTTTTAATTACATCAAAACTAAGTTGAATTCATGCAACTTCCCATCAAAAATGTCTTTAGATGGGAAAGAGGGTGGAACTTCAAAAGATATTTGTAATCTCTTCGCAACATTTTTTCAAGAAACTTATTCTAACCATTCAGACAATGATCGTGATTTTGAATATTTTTCTTATTTTCCTGATTATTCAAGGGATGTTGGTGTCAGTCACATTAATGTTCAAGATATCTTGTCTGGTCTCAATGATCTAGATGCCACTAAAGGCTCAGGACCTGATGGAATTCCACCTGCTTTCATAAAGAATTTAGCCACTGAGCTTACGTCACCTTTATTCTGGCTGTTCAATAAGTCACTAGAATCTAGTATTTTCCCAAAAGATTGGAAAAAATCTTTCTTAATACCTATTTATAAATCGGGTAAAAAATCTGATATTCGCAATTATCGTGGAATTGCCATTCTGTCTTGCTTTCCCAAACTTTTCGAATCCATCATAAATAAAACCATTTTCAACCAAGTCAAACATAAAATAACAAATTCACAACATGGGTTTTTTAAAGGCCGTTCAACTAGTACAAACCTTTTAGAATTTGTTGATTACTCGTTAAATGCCATGGATAAAGGAAGTTATATAGAAGCTCTTTACACTGACTTCAGCAAAGCTTTCGATAAGCTGGACATTCCTATGTTAATATTCAAACTTGAAAAATTGGGAATCGAGATGAGACTCCTCAATTGGATTAAGTCGTATTTAACAGATCGTCAGCAAATAGTAAAATTCTATGAGATGAAATCTGATATAATTAAAGTTACTTCGGGGGTTCCTCAAGGTTCACACTTAGGACCTCTTCTTTTTATTTTATATGTCAACGACATCTCTCTTATTTTAAAAAAACATTAAGATTCTCATATATGCGGATGATATGAAGCTATTTTTAGAAATTAGAAATAATAATGACTATAATGTTTTTCACAATGAAACACAAATCTTTTATACATGGTGTTGTAAATGTTTACTGGAGTTAAATGTTAAAAAATGTAATCTCATGACTTTTAGCAGAAAACAAATCACGGCTTCCGTGTCAATTACATTAGGTAATCAAACCGTTCAGAAATGCGATAAAATAAGAGATTTAGGAGTTATCTTAGATAAAAAATTAAAATTTGTGGAACATTACAACACAATTGTTCATAGAGCTAGTAATATGCTTAATTTTATAAAACGCTTCGGATATCACTTTCAAGATCCTTATACAATTAAAACTCTTTACGTAGCATATGTTCGGTCTATCTTAGAATATTGTAGTATTGTTTGGTCACCATTCATAAAAAAACACGAAGTGAGAATTGAGTCAATCCAAAAACAGTTTCTATTATATGCACTACGCAAGTTAAGATGGACAGTATTCCCTCTTCCATCTTATGAAGCACGTTGTATGTTGATAGATATTCAAACATTGAAAGAACGTCGGGACTATGCTATGATCTCGTTTCTAAACGATATCGTCATGCAGCGTATTGACTCATCTTACATATTGTCAAAATTAAATTTTTATGCTCCTACTCGTCAATTACGCAATAGAAATTTGTTCGCGATAGGTCATCACCGTACAGACTATGCTAAATTCGGTCCACTAAACCAGATGATGGCTGTGTATAACGAGCATTGTGAAAGTATTGACCTTACCATGCCCCGAACAAGTTTAAAACAGTTTTTCAACTCTTTACGGCATCATAGTACATAGAAATAGTTTACAGGATAGTATATAAGCAATTAATATTTGTATAATGTAGTCTACACTTGATTGACGAAATAAATAAACTAAACTCTATGTGGTAATAGGACTGACATAATTATATCTTCAGTACAGCGGTTTGTTTCAAAATTTAAAACAGATTCATTTTAAAATTTAAATTAGTATGCCCAACCGTTCTATTTGTTGTATACTTTAAAACTCAATTAGAACTGTGTTTTAAATACATAGGGTAGGACAGATATTCTGACTGGATAAACTGGGAAAACAATTTTAAGTCCAGTAACGCTTAAGACATGGCTTGCATTTGAATCGAAAAAGAACACCCGCTTCAACTGCTGCTGGGACGGTAAGTTCTGTTTTAAAATTTTCCGTTGTGTGCAGTACGAAACAAAAGTGTTTGAAATTAGAAAACAAAAAGTTCTGCTGGGAATGTGATTGTTTCCGATGCAATTACACTCAGATTTTTCACGCAGGGGATACAGGCCGTGTAAATGAAAACCGCGTAAATTTAAAACAAAAAACGCGTTAATGAAAACCGCGTAAATTTCAAAATCCGCCTAAAAAAACCTGAGTGTACTCTCCTACATAAAATACTACGCTGCTGAACAGTGCAATAACTACAGAAGAACGTTGTCAGATGCCTTACTGATAAAAAACATATAACCGAAATATGAAACATGAAAACCAATAGGCTCTTTACCCTACGCAGCTACAAAGCGCCGTAAACATGGATTAACAAGTTACAACGCACACGCATGCATAAAAATAAATATATTTTTTTCAAACGCAACACTCTTAAGCAGCACACACCGTATTGAATTAAATTCAAACCACCCCGCCCACCCACTTTGTAAATCATTCTGTGACACCGTGCTGACACCCGAAAAATCCGCACACGGCCACCGCTGCCGAAAATGCATAGCGTCTACCCCCTTATTGTAGTGCCCAGACGCTGCAGCCATGATCTTACCCGTTCGACATAAGAACAAAAACTGATTCAAACGGGTACGCGTCACCTCTATTTATAAACTAACCGTATATGGTTTAGTCACTTAGGTGCGAGTGTGTGCAAATGCCAACGTTACCGAAAATCGATAGCGCTTATTGCATCGCCCGGAGACGATGTTGCTCGTATGGGATAAGAACAACAACTGATTTAAACGGACATGCGTTGCTTCTATTTATGACTTTTCGTGTTTTATTTTTTTTTTTAATTTTTGATTATAGAGGTTTTAACCTTAGGGTACATTCGCCTCTTTGTCGCGTTAGAGAAATCTCTTTAGAAAAATCTCTAACCCTATGTGCGGGGTTGGGAATTGAACCCAGGTGATCTGCGTACAAGGCAATCGATTTACCAACTACGCTATTTCCACCCCCACTTTTCGTGTTTCATTGAGCAACTAAGCTGCCCTCTCTTGACGGCTGTGTCTGAGAAATCTGCCTCACGAATGGTAATTTTCCCGTTTTTCGTGAACTTTTTAATTTTACCAATTTCCAAAAGTCTACTTTTATTGGGGAGATATTAAATTATGACCAATATTTAAGTTAGGTGTTTCTGAATCGGTTGGTGTATGAATGATTAAAATCCATCTAGTAATATCGGAGTTATAAGCGTGCAAACCTTACATAGTTTCGTTACATGGGAGATAATTTAGATTTTAGAATGACACCTAGCCCCAGATAGTGGAGTAAGACATTTTTAATGTCAAAAATGAAGATAATGGTGTATTATACATTTCTTTTGTTTGCATTTTTACCTGCAAAAATTGCGATCAAACGCGTGGGGTACATTTGTACCCCAGCGCAACGTTCTAGGATGGAAAACGCAAGTGCAACGTTCTAGGGTTAAGTTTACAATCAAAGTCTAGTTCGACCATTCCGAGCAATCGTTTCGTTCTTCGCATTATGCTTTTAAAACATCATGAAAAATTGTTTTCGATTAAACATTTTTCTTGTCAAGTTCAAAACCGCACTGAAGTTTCTTGCTATGCAGGAAGGTCTTAGAAATTATATGGGTGGTTAGATACTACTATCGAAATGAACTTACGAAATTATAATAGACTGTTATGTTGCTTAGAACATTGAATTCAAAATGATTAGGTTTCGAATTTAAATATCCACGACCATCCAATCCCGTAATTATGAAATTTGATTACGATCTGAATGCAGAAACCAAAGACCTGAAACCTTCGCTGATTTTTTTTTTAAATTTGAATATTGGAATAAAGAAGATGTATTCCTTACTTCAAATGCGCAAAAACAGCTGTACGTGTTAATAGAGTACTACACAAATCGATGAATTACAAATAAAATGCAAAATGGGAAATTTTGCGTTTCGAATTCATCTCATCAGTAAATGCCCCCGCATTAAAACCGGTTAGACCCCAAGTCCGAAAACCCATAAGTGATGTAGCACAGAATTTCTGTTTTGCTGGTAAAAAAGTGCACTTGCTATGGTACATGGAAACCCTTTTTCGTAGCGGAAATCCATCTTTTTTCTCTAAGGTTGTTCTACAATACATCAGGATCGCGGGAGGGTCTTCTTACTTCTGGCCATTACAAATTACAGATGTGGATTCGTCCTCTTTGGAATTCTCGTCCTCACTGAAAACTCTGGTTTTTGATTTGGAGTTATTGCGCACAGTTTTTGCGGCTTTGCAGTTGCCGTTATTGCCTGAACAACTGTCACAAAATTGGCAACCATTTGGGGATTAGGCGGCAATATTGAAGACCGTGCAAATGGAATTGATTGTCTTGTCGAAGATGAGTTTTTCTTAGGGACTGCTGACGATGGTTTATGATAGTGAGCCGTTTTATCATAGAATGAGGAGGTAGGAATTAGGCCGCAAGCTTACCGCATAATCACCATTGAAGTATCTAGGAATAATTAGTTTTTGCATGTATCCTTTGTAACCGTTTCCACTTTTCTATACAGCGACACTTTTAAAGGCCGTATCGCAAGTTCGAGGTGCCATATCGTGTAGTCAAATCTCGATTTTGCCATTATCCATAAACACGAGGATATTGAATTTGATTCCAACTCGATCACAATCAGCGACATGTTGTAGATTATTCTGCAAAATGATTTTATTTGCCTGGCGCAATTTATCGACAATTATCATTGTTGAATGCCTGATATGATGGGATTGGATAGAGCCTAAGCTCTGAAGCCTGTAAGTGAGTATTCCAACAACTCGGGCTAATACGAAAAGACTCGAAGTCAGGTTATTTTTACCACTTTTGTTTTTCATATTGACAAATCTCTAAACGATCACTTCGGCAAGAACTGAACTAAGATAACTTTTTCGTTGATTCGAACTGGCACTTCCCGATAGATTCCTAATTCCTCCAAGATTCACCTAAAATCTTTAAAATCACGACGTTTTTCCAGCATGGGTTCTGAGTATTTTGCACAGCAAAGCAAAGAATTTTGATTCGAGAGCAATATTTTAAAAGGCCCTAAGAGTTTTTGCAGGTACCGTTTTCAAAAAAAAATCTTGATCTGTATTTTGTACAGCAAAACACTCCGAGAAAAAGTTGCAGGGAGTAATCTTTGCTTCACAAAAAAAACAACTGAATAAAAAGTTGCGAATCTTCAAAAAAATTAAAATTTTTATTAAAAACTACAATGGGCAGCCCTATGGGGTTGCACGAACTGTAGACGTAGGACTATACTACTTAATGTAAAATATTTATTTTCATAGTACATTTAGAGTAATAATGAATCAAATATATTTTTTACGAACAGGCAACTGAGCTTGTCCGGCCAAATCCGTTCTTTAAATAGTCGATGATAACGTCATTCATAGAAGCGTAGCGTGCTAGGTACAGAAATTTGTCGTACCGGGCTTGGGAAGTGCTATCTTCTGTGTGTAATTGCGCGCTATTTTGACAAGGTTGCATATTATTTAAATTTTTAATGCCATGATATCAAAAATCTTTGGGCTTATCTATTGGAATCTATTCTTAAAAGTATTTCGGGGCGATTCGTGCAAAAAAAAATTGAAAATTGATCGTGAGATGGCTGAATTATATGCATTTAAAATTGGACCACTTTTCGTTACATACCATTTTTGTAGAATTTGCAAAGTGCACCCCCATATCAAAAACAAAGACGTAGTCCTACGTCAAAACTAAATTTTTTATTAAAATTAAAACTACAAAACTCATTTTTGAAAATTTTATTTTTGTCAAGTTTTGTCAAAGTCTGGAGAGAATGGAAACATATTTAATGTGGTTGCATCGCGGAAAAGTAATTGGTAACAATATTTTTTTTGAAACAACTTTAAACATATTTCTAAATTTCATACTAACTGGCAGACAAAAACATAATTTTTTAACATAATACAATTTTCATTTCCATTCAAAATGCTCGTAACCGAAAATTTACAAAATCTGTAAGATTTCTAGATATTTTAAATTTCGTTTTATTTCTTTTTTTTTTTTGAAAGTTGTCCTATTGGAGCTGTAGAGCTCTACAGGTACGCGGAAGGGCTTCCCGTCAGATCGCTTATTACAATTACTGACAGACGAGACGGGAAATGTCACACACACTAAAACACTGCTTAAAGTCAATTGCAGCGGACCGTGATTCTGATTGTGATATTGAGTGCACGGTTCAGTTGAGCGGGCGTATGGACCTTACGATCGCGTGGGAATGAACGTTCATATGTGTGCACCTGAGACCGCCGTAATCGGATTAGAAGTGTATCAGCGCGAAGGACTCGGGCGTTTGTATGTAAACGTGTTCAATCACGTGGTCGTTTTTCTGGTCGCGTGGACGTTTGCGTGTCGCGTGTGCTAGCGTGTTACTTCGCGTGTATAAATTTGATTTTATAATCGTGTGTCTATTCACATATTCGCGTGTGCTCTTGGATGATCGCGCGGACTGTAAATTTGATACCGTAAACCGGGGTGGCATTGATCACTTTTCGTAGTAATCATTACATATTTTTAGACGCAGCACTTTTTTTCAAGTTTAATATTTTTAAACCATGTACCGATGCTTGGAGAACAAGATTAGATGGTTTTACATAAAATTGTCCGCTTGCAGCTATTTTTCCAAAAATAATTTCAAGTTGAAGTCCGTTTTCGTATTCCGGGGTGACTTTGATAACCTACATGTTTACCCACATTAAGTTATTGATGTCAATGTTTTTCATTCAAATATTTGTTTAAACTGTCTCTGGAAAGATACTCATTGTTAAATAGATGTTAATTGCTTTATACAAAGCATTTAAATTTAGTGTAAAATTCGAATAACCAAAATTCGTATAATTTGTGTCCAATTAGAATAAAAGATTCTGAAAACCTTTACAACTGCTAAAATTGCTTTATTTCAGTTCTTTATCAATGTACAAAAAGTTTCATTCATTTTAACACGTTAGAATTTCGAACAATAAAGAAATGTTGTAATTTAAACTTGAAAAAATTTGAAATTATTGCCAACTAGTTTCACAAAAAAAATGTATTTAAAATAAGCAAACTCTTAAATGTAAATTTGGCACATCCCACTCTAAAGGAAAATAAAAACTTGCTTGTAATTTATTACTCTTACTCAAATCTGAGATTTATTTGTTTTATAAAAAATAGACACTTTACGAGGCTTCGTAAAAATCAGATTAATTCAAATTTCGGTTTTTTGTAGTTCTTGTACCCAAAAACCGAACAATATACTCAAAAAGTATAACAAAACAGTATTTTATAAGTATAGAGTAAAAATCATTTCAAATGAAAATGATTCGGAAGACTATTCTGGTTTAATAGACGATTTACGAAAAAAGTTTCGAGTGATCAAAGTCACCCCGGTTTACGGTACTTTATTTTCAGTGTATAGTTCAGATGCTAGAAGAGAGTGAGTTTTCTATCACTATCAACTCTATCACTACAGTTCCAAGTCATGCCGCCATGGAAAGCGTTGTCTAGTGGATATGAGCATCATTTTTTCTCAACTTAAGGCTTAGGCCTAGGCTGCTAGGGCCGAGAGGAGGAACTTCCGGACGTAACCAATTCATGATCGCGCGAGCGTTTGTAGATTCATTATTGAGAAATAGCGTTTGTAAATTTATAAGTGCTAAAACGTTCACTTAGTTACCAGGATGTTATCCTGTTTGCAAAATCACAGGCGTAGGTGTGCGCGGATGATAGCGAAGGGCTCGAGCGTTTTTATGTTAACGTGTGTGTCGCATAATTGCGTGTATTCTTGAATGCTCGCGCGCGTACCCTTATCTGATACTTTGCTACTTTGCAGTATCCAACTCAGATGCTAGAAGAGAGTGAGTTCTCCCATATTACAAGAGTTCCTTCCTGGTTATGTCGCCACGTGTCCACGCATTTTGCACCTATGTTTGTGTTCCTTGTCTGAATGAAGCTGCCCGTAAAATTAAATACTCTATTGTGCTCCTTTCTGTATCTAATGTTCTTCGAGTACGTTGAAATTTTCGGGTAAACGGGTAAAATTAAAGGAAAAACCTATTAAGTTATGTAAATGGAAAATTTGAAGGAGTTCCAGAATTCACAGCAAATTTTAATTGTTTTATGTCTCAGAACTACAGAATACATTCGAAGTGCAGCGGTAATACATTGGTCCTGAAAAAGATTAAAAATAGAAAATGTATAATCCGGATCATTTTGAGATAGCTTCATAGGAGGCAAATTGAGTTGTACATCGAGTACTATATTTTTCATAACGGAAGTTAATGGAGTAAATTGTGTTTCGGCTTAGATAGATCAACTTGACGGCTGCTAGAAACTGAAATTTAAAAATGCCACCTAACTTGGGAGAATAGTTTAAACGACTAGACGAGACGGGCAGCGGGACACATAACAGTTCAATTTTTTCATTAATATTCAAAAAAATCTCAAAGTTTACGTAGTCCTAAAGCTCACAAGATAATTTACAAAAATTGATTTTTATCACTCTTGTTGCCTAGTTTCCTTTTGCTAACAAAATTGCATTTTTTGGAACCTGGGCAACCTAGTTTGCAACGTTATTTACGCTGCTTCCATTTGTGGAAGATTGTCCCGGGAGTATTTCCACTTCCACTGAGGTTGAAAATTCCGTACGAATTCCGGACAAATCCGTACAAGTATTTTTTCCGTCACACGACCAAAAATCCAGTACCCAAATCCCAAAATCCGTACGGCTGGTCAGCTTACGTAAAACCCGTTTCAAATATATTAGGATATAAAAACCGGACAGGGATTTTTCTCTGCAAGAGTCGGATAAAAAAATCTTCAGTATAAAAACCGGAAGAAAATATGTCCGATTCTTTTAAAGTAGTTTGTGTTAGCCGACTTTTAATCTTGAACATCACGATATACGGATGCTCCTGCGAACGATTTATTTATTTTTAACCGGTTTTTAGCCTGGAGGCTCATTCTTACCGAGTTTTGCGGGTGAATATTTTCTAAGCGATTCTTATGCTGAAGAATCTCCGTCCGATTTTTACACTTGAAGTTTATGTCCGATTTTTATATTCTAATATATTTGAAACGGGTTTAACGAAGCATATACCAAATACAAATATTAAATAAATACAAATAAATATAAATACAATTTGTATTTGCATATACTATCCTTGCGACTTTAATTTTCGGTCGCTCAATTATAACAGCAAGTTTGTGTATCAAAACATTTTTGTTCTGAAAGATCATTTCTTATTTTTCCAACCGGTAAACTCAATTTTTACTACGCATAAAAATTAAGTTGGATAGCACTAAGATAAACATTCATCTGCATAAATTGATATCCATTGGAGTTGTTTGAAATCTGTTTTATTAATTTTATTTACAGGAAGCACATTCTAAGAATTCGCATAAATCACATATTTCAACACGAATTCAGACAAAAAGTTGAAAGTCTATACCGTATCATGTTGGTATCATACGAGTCGTTCGCAGTATCAGGAATCAGTAGCGTCTGGCTCAAATGGCACGTTCCCCATGTTGATCGGAGATTTGTGCCTTGCCAAGAATCGTCTTTTCATCATTTTCCTGGTGGGAAGGATTGGGGAAGTGGTAAGGTTAGGGGTAAGGAAAACAACGACACAGAACAATTAAAACAGAGCATTCTGCACCCCCGGAGTGATGCTGAACGATCTGCAGGTGCTACAACAGCAGGAATAAAACTTCCAACCCCCGGAGGGATTTGGAACCTCTACTCAAACAGTGAGCGGATATATCAACACCCCCGAGGGGATATTGAGATAACAGAACGACAACACCCCCGAAGAAATATTGTCATTCAAATACGGCTAAAAAACTATAGCTCTTTACCACACTGGGTTAGGAACAAAAGCATATCCTTAAATTTCAGCTCTCTGTACATAGGTTCATCTATGTATGGAGAACCAAAAATCCGGATGCGCAATTGCATTAATTCAGGGCAATTGCATATCAAATGATATGATGTTCCGTAATCGGATTCACAAAGATCACATGAATAATACTCAGCGCGCTGAATAGTAGCCATGTGATAATTGAGTTTGCAATGTCCAGTCAGTGCCCTGACCAGAATACTGCAGTTGTGCTTGGAAAAATGCAACAAATTTCTTGACATTTTCGGATTCACATCCGGCAGAAAAGCCTTTGTTTGAACGCAAGTTTGCAAGCTACGCCAATGGTTGGCATGTTCGAATGCAGCCCAAGAGCGAATCTTGTGCTTTATCCAACTTATTGACAGTGGTAGAACTGGTTCTGGACCAACGAAATCAGTCGCAGCGCCAGCTCTAGCCAATTCGTCCGCCCATTCATTTCCAGTAATACCGGAATGACCGGGTACCCATAGAAGGTAGATAGCATTTGAAATGCTAAGTTCTTCGATTTGAGTTCGACATGCGATTACTAATTTCGATCTCGAATCTGCCGAACTAAGTGCTTTCAGGACAGCCTGACTGTCAGAGCAAAAATAGATTCTTTTACCGCAAATTCCCTGTTGAAGTGCGGATTGTACGCCACACAGAATCGCAAAGATTTCTGCTTGGAATACGGTACAGTATCTACCAAGCGAATGAGATTGGTTTAATCTCATCTCATGACAATAGACACCAGCACCGGCTCGGCCCTCCAACAAAGAACCGTCCGTATAACAAACTACGTATTCTTCAAGTTGTGGCTCCATACAGCCAGACAGCCATTCCTCACGAAGAGGAATTCTCACATTGAAAGTTTTGGAAGGAGAACTACATGTGAGTGTAAGGTCACATAAAAATTAAGTTGGATAGCACTAAGATAAACATTCATCTGCATAAATTGATATCCATTGGAGTTGTTTGAAATCTGTTAAATTTTATTTACAGGAAGCACATTCTAAGAATTCGCATAAATCACATATTTCAACACGAATTCAGAAAAAAAGTTGAAAGTCTATACCGTATCATGTTGGTATCATACGAGTCGTTCGCAGTAGTGCCCGCTGTCGTCCGTGTGAGTAGTTTCCTCTTTCCTTTGACAAAGTCCACAACCATGTGGAATAATTCTACGTTGAAATGAAAAATTTCCTAATCTCTTCAAAAAAATGGACGACACGAAGAGGATGCTTGGCATAGCAAAGATGGGGATTCAAGTTCAGTGACGTCATAAAAACGTTCTCACCCGTGATGGTATATGTATGTAGGATCCCATCCAATCCCTCGAGTTTCTTCATACTTGTAGTTGTCGTATTCGCATTCGTCTTGTACTTGTCTTATTCGGTTCACATGCCTGAAAAACTTTGCGATTACTCTAGCACGTACGAAACGCTGGGGAGATACATATTATCCGGATTGAAGTTATTGAAGCTTAAAAGCAAATTCTTTTCTATTTGCTTGCCATCGCCCCGTCGCCGTCCAGTCGGTCTGGCTGAGATGGAATGGGTTGTTCGATTCCCTTCGAGCACTAGCTAGTTTGCTTTGGTTGACTTGAAGCTGCTGTTTTGTCCCTGAATCCAGATCCTACAATAATATATACAATCAACACAGAAGAACAAAGCTTGCGAAGCGGGAATTTCGAGGTTTACTACTCACAGACGAGAATATAGTTCTCTGTTTTGCTTGCGACTCTTTAGCATACATGCATTTACATATGACGAATAGCTCTGTTCGCAGACGAAATTGGTTTCGGTTGAAAGGAAAAGCTAACACGGGACCAATTTGCACTGAAACCGATGTACGTACATATGTTGTCGAAATGAAAATCATGAATGCCATACCCATGTAATATGTGGTTCAAGTAGTTGATTTTTTGGTACTAATACATACAAATATTCCCCTTATTATTAGTTAGGACATACAGAATTTAGTGTTTTCACCAATTGATGGTACTTGGTACTCGTCTACATTTTCAATATTTCTCGAGAGTTGGAATGAGAAAGAGGACGCCATGCATTTCTCATGGAACCTTTATGATTGGTGCCTTTTGTGAAGTGGTGAACTGTCAAAACCTGTTTTAGTAAAGGAGTTCACTGCCAAATTGATAACATGCCAATCGGTCACGTTCATTTATCTTTTGTTCTCTAAAATGCACTCAATCAAATCAACGGCGAGCGCAGAGAACAGATATTCAAGTCAACGTATATATGTAAGCATAAAAAATAGCTGCCATTTTGAAATAACATCAGCAACTAGCATCTAGTCAGCGGCGCTGTGTACTGAGAACCTCTTTAATTGACCAGTGGTCTTTTGTTTTCATTTTATTTCTCTTATCGTGCAGTTAAAGTATATATTGAGCGGCAATTTTTTCTCAGTACTTCTTTAATATATGAAAATTGACTGAATAAACTAACACTTTCTGTGTCACAAAAAAATATAGGGCTAAGTGGGGTCAAGTGGGAATCTTTTTTTTAAACTCCGTTATGCGAACATAGCAAATTATTTTTATCTCCGCTTTCCACACGAGCAAATTGCCTGCCAAATCGAGTATTCTTTTGGCAACGTGCGTTGATATCTTACGAAAATCAGTGAAGCAAAGGAGCACGGGAAGTTACTGGAAGTCTGCTTTCACTTAAGTCTCTTCATCCATGACCAGACAACGCTGTTTCAACTGCTGAGCGTAAAGCTTCTGCGTACGCGAGGAGCAGTGGCGTAGCCAGAAATTTGGTTTGGAGGGGGTTTTGACGAAAATTTTAGATTTTTCAAAAATGCTGGCGGGTCTATTGATGACATTTAATACCATACTACCAGATACTACCATGTTCTGCAGTAATAGCGAAATGGGATGGTGTGAGCGGGCATGGGCGCTATAACCCTTACCATAGGCAGAACTAGATACCTGTCGCAGGTGTCAGTTATGTTGGGTGGTGGACTACGAGACAGGTTAGGTCAAGTTTAACGAGTGGCCCAAAAACAAGACTTTACTAACAATCAAGCATAAAAGGGTGAGCTGAAAACTCGAAACTTCGAAACCGTAACATTTGAAGAGCTTTGATAGACGTGGCAGAAGGTGTGGAAATGCGGGGATCGTGCGACGGTACAAGGGCTGGGCAAAATGCGCCAACGCGTGATCAAGTGGCAGGCTATCAGCGAAAGGATGTGTGTAGTGTGGATCAAAGGCCATTTCTTCGACTAGAGCATTATCAATGTGCACTGACCTCACGAAGCCATGAAAGATTCATTTTATGCGCGGCTGGAGCATGTCTATGATATGGTATAAACCGGTTATCGCACAGGATAGTCTGTACACTTTATAAATAATGCACAGAAATTCTCACGATTGAGAAGTATATTATAACGAACACCTAAATAGCGAAGCAGTAGACGACAAGAGTATTGCAAGAATCAGCTTGGAGACGCGCGCAGTCGACGACAGATTCCGGATCTACCTAAGATTCATAAAAAATAGGACGGTTGAACTGCTGGCAATGATCAACTGTCCTGTGAGCTACTCAAACACAGAGTAGAGAAATTGGCTGGAGCACTCCACTGGGTGCTTTTGAATATCTGGAAGGAGGAGATTTTACCGAAGTATAGGATGTAGGGAGTAGTATGTATCATCTATAAAAATGGTGTTAAGCGGGATTTTTGCAACTAATGGTGACGTAAATGCCATCGAGTATATTTTTCAGGAAATCAATTTTCAAATCTTGCATGGTGCGGGTAAGAGCATGCTTCTGCCACTTTGCTTTTCGCACTTTAATAGGTTATTTTTTATTTTTATTTGAAGTCGTGTGCACTGAAAGATGCGAATTTTCGTAGTGAACTTAAAAATATGAAAAAGTTAAATTTGACCAAAGTGGCTTTGAAATCACTTTTGGATACTAGGATAGTAAACGTCATCTACAAGATGTTCTCCCAAATTCTTTGTTGCCGCCTATAACCGTTAGTAAGGGAATTCGTAGTGCAATATGGCCTATAAAGCACAAATACGGGTTGCATTCATATCTTCAACCAAGCTATTTGCAATAACATTCTTGAAAACTTTGCTGAACAAAATTATGCTGCTAAATACTAAACCTCCAAAAGCTGATGGTTTCCAAATTATGGAATCTTGGCGCCATTCAATTCGATACCCAAATGTACACCATAAATAGCGAAAAACGTGAAGAATTTTCAATTTTTTTTATTACCAATCTTAGCTAGTGGCACTTTATATAAGTGATAACCCAAAAAAAATCAAATGCACATAAAAACCGATTCCGACCTGTTAGAGACAAGCATAAATGCCATGTTTTATCAGTTTCTATGTAGGCGTTTTCATTGAGCTATTTTTCTTGATATTTACATGATTTATCAACTATAAGATCTCACTAAAATATTATTTACAAGATCCCATTCTCACAATTTACAAAAAGTTCCCATAACGTTTAAAACATTAGGTTCTCAATGTACTGAACAGATAATAAACTTCCAAAATTATTATTTGAATATTTAATACTAGTCAACCTCAAACTTTTTTTTCTTCAATACAAATATTTTGGTTTGGAGGGGGTTTTAACCCCCAAAACCCCCCCTTGGCTACGCCACTGGCGAGGAGTCTTTCACGGTTTTTGCATCTTGCTCCAACTTTTTGCTTAAATGCAGTTTTTTCAGTGAGAGTAGCATTAGATAATAGACTGTCATCAACCTCCTAGTGAACCACAGCCACAGAACTTTCGGAATTATCGATAGCGTACAATAATTTCAAAGAATCTTTAATTGGTCATCTGTGATCTAGATCTGCGAAACGAAGTAATTTGATATCCATTTCAGTAGGTTTTTAACCTATGATGTATTATGATTGTAACGTTTTATATGGGAAATTCCTGTAATAACCAACCTATAACTTCGAAACCAAAAGTCCGATCTGAATAATATTCAATAGCAGTTAATGGGAGTGTCATATCTTTCATTTGAAATCAAATCGGTCAAGAATTTGCTGATAAATAGATGAGAAGTTAACTTAGGAGTTTGGCAAGTTCTTCAGGGTCATCAAGAATCGTCATAGGGGGTCAATGTGGTTTAGCCACCATCGATTCTTCATTAGTGTCGTAGATCCTTAAATTCGGGTAATTTTGTATGCATTTTAATATGTATTGCATAAGATGGATTTGCAGCACTACCGAATCGCTCGGAAGTGACTTTGTGTTCGTCCAATATTTTTTAAAGGTTTGCAGTGAAATGTAGTAAATTTAAAAGGAAATCAAAGTTAATCGCTTAGTGTGTCGTTTCTTCTGTTGTGTTATGTGTTAGTAGGCAAAAATATCGGGAGAGTAGTGTGTTTTGTCGTAGTGATTTTATTTTCACATCCTAATTATTTTGCTACGTATGTGCGTGAATCAAGTCATCCACAGCGCCATCTGAACTTGACTAGATTTTGACTGATTGTGGATGGAGGAGAATTCTTCGCAGAAATGCCATCAATTAACGAATTCAGAACAATACGCTGGTGAAAATGTTGCCTATGAACATCGTTCTTCAATGTTTATATATTTGCCTTATTGTAAATACGTGCCAGAATCAAAAGTATTATTTTTCATTCAGGAAGTGCGAAGATATTGCACATATCCAATTGATACGTGGATATATTCGCGCGGGATGTATTGTACATGAAGACGGCTTCAGAATGTACGTGTATAAACAGGCATTCTTGAAATGGGTCGTTGGATGTACAGTAGAGCTATCGCCTTTCATCTCCAGGGCTAAACATGTGTACATCTATGGATAATACAAAATTTATCAATAAATAGATGCAGACAAGTTTCTTCCATTAAAGCACTCCCAGTCAGTGGGAGATGGATTGTATAAACACACACACGCACACATTTTAATAATGTATTGGATAATTTGGCCATTATGGTGATACATTGAAACCTCCATTTACGAACTCTTTTCACGTAATATTCGATTTATGTAACTTTTTTTACGAACCAAATTCGAATAATAACGAACTTCGATTTATTGATGTTGTAATTCAAGATGGCGACTTCCTGTTTAAATAAATTCTCTATAACCTCACCAATTTGGAAGGGGGTTAACTAGTACATGACGAAATTTAATGTCTGAAGCTGTTTTGAAATCAAAGATGACGAATTCCGGTTTAAATTCTTCATAACCTGAAAACATGGGCATTTTCGAAGTTGGATTATTATAGAGTAGATATGGATAAAGTGATTAGTGATGCTATGGTTATAGAAAATCACTCGTGGATACCCGTTATTTCCTTATCAAGCCCGTTCCAAAAATAGCTATATTGTTAGGGTTCCAAAAACCAATGTTAAGCTTACCGAGATTATTGCTCAACCGAAAATCGCCTTTTGGATTTCAGAATGGCGCCAAGCATTTATTTCCAACATATAGAGTAAAAACCCGATTTTATTAGTCCCCGATTTAGTCTGTTCCCGATTTAGGGCCGATTTTTTCACCCTCGCTTAACGATTGAACCGGGTTTAAGCGTACTGGTGAACCTGGTTTAAAAGTTAAGCGAGGGTAAAGAAATCGACTCTTAGTCGACCTTTTAAGCCGATTTTGCCAGCCTCATAATGAAATAATTACGATGGGCTCTACCAAACGAACCAAGCCGAATTCGATCAATATTGCATATTTTTCTTATGCTAAAGAACGCTATGCACACTGGGCAGACAGCCATGTGCCAGTTCTGCGCCAAAAGTTGTAAGGAAAATGTATCTATTACAGCACACACTGATAAGCAGCCTTCCACTGCCAAACCACAGACAGCGAGTCAAACAATAATCCTCAATAACCCTAAACCAACATCCAGTACACCCAGCTACGGAATAACCAAAAAAGAATGCGCATATACCAAAGTCACTCAGAATCACAAGAAGTATAAAAAACAACCATAAATGTGAACTAAAACTGCTCTAACGCCAGCGACATGGATATACACGAGAGCGAGGGAGAGGGCAGACTGAACAACCAACAAGCGACATACGGTAAAGTTATTTCCTCACGCGCAACAACAAGCAGTGCTCCCAGGATAATTTTCGATTTTCTCTTTGAATTGTGTCAATCTGAAATGTATTTATTTCCGAAAAAGGCCAAATTACTAAAATAAAATAACAAATGCAATTATATAAACGAAATAAAAACAAATAAGAAGGTGAACAAAATAGTTAAAGTAATATGAATAAATGAAAAAAATATATATAAAAAAGTTACATCAATAAAATACGTTAAAAAAATAAATGAAACGAATCAAATATATTATAAATAAAGCGAACAATGTATTGTTCGTGAATTGAATGAATCAAATGAATTAAGTGAATAAAATAAATAAAATGAATAAAATAAATAAATAAACAAATCATAGAAATGAAATAGAATGAACGCAAATAATGAAATGAATTTGAACAAATGAATGAAATGAAAAAAATTGGTAATTCGCTAATCTATAATTTTTTATTAAATTGCCTATTAATATGCGGTAATTTTTTAAATCGGTAATTCAATAAATCGTTACTCCGTTATTTCGTTAATTCTTGAATAAATTAATTAGTTATTCGTTAATTAAATTTCGTCAAGTGTTTTGTGACTTTAAAACCAACTTAATTCACCTAGCAGTGAGATGAGACATTTCTTACACATGTCACTGTTGGATCATTCATTAATTTGTAGAACTCTTTTATTAGTTTGCAGTTTCTGGTCCTGCACGAATAAAACCTCAAATAAACTGAATAGAATATAGAAAATCAATGAAACGAACCAAATAAAAAATAAAGCAAAAAATGCAAAACATAATGTTTTCAAATTCATAAAATGAGTCCAATGATTTGTATAAATCAAATTAATAAAATACATAAATCAAATTGGATTAGCTCATTATATGAAAAACTAGTCAATATTTAAAAATAGTTATAAAATTAATTGAATAAATTAAATTGACTCAAACTAACAAATTGAATAAAATAAATAAGTGGAATGACTTATTATGAAATTATTAAAATTAAAGAATGAACAAAATGAATCAAATGAATGAAATGGAAAAATTAAATCAAATGAATCAAATGAAACAAATTAATCAAATGGATAGAACGATTTTAATGAATCCATTGAAAACAATGAATCAAATTAATGAAATGTATAAAAAGAATAAAACGATTGGAATTAATGAAAAAGAATAAAACTAATAAAAGAGCAAATGAATTGAATAAAATGAATAAATTAAACAAACGAACTAAATAAACGAAACGAATAGAATTGATTAAATGAATAAAAAGAAGAAGAAAATGAAAAATAAGGCTATGTTAAAAAGTTATAAATTAATTGAAAAAAATAAATTGTGTCAAATAAATAATTTGGATAAAATGAATAAATCTGAAAAATAGTCAAATTATTAAAATCAAGAAACTAAAAACATGTATGAACTGGAAAAAACAAAGAGAATGCATAGAAGGAAAACAATGAATAAAATAAGTTAAATGAATGATATGAATAAAATGTACAAAAAATACTGATCCAAGTGAACCCAAAGAATGAAATGAATAAAATAGATTAAATGAACCCAAATGAACAAAATGAATAAAAAGAATGCTGAATGAAATAAATAATTAAAATGCAAAAATCATATACTTAAAACTAGTCAAATATTAAAAATGAATAAAATAAACAAGACGAATAAAATCCATGAAATTAAGAAACTGAAAAAAATTACTATTTAGAATGAAATTAAAAACCATTTTTGAATAAAGTAAATGAATAAACCGGATTGTACGAATTTGAGAACTATTGTATCAGAAAGTTATAAATTGTTTTTGATAATCCCATCATCTTAAAAATGGCTAATTAATATGCAATCAACTTTCTAAAATTTTCATTCTTTTTTGTTTTAACCTGTTTTGTTTTCGTTGTTCCTTTCTTGGCGGCGTCGTTTACGATTATCTGGTATTTCTACTTTATTGATGGACCTTAATTAGTTATCAGGAACCTGGAACGTTCAATTTGTTTTGGAATTCAAAGTTGTCAGTTTGGTTACATATTCGCAAAAAAAGAGTTTTCTGCAGAATACGTAAATATGCGCAATTGGAAATAGCAAAGTAAGACAAGGCCACATATGATTTCAAACCCCTTAAACAGAGAGCGACAGAGAAAGAATGCGATTCGTGAATGAGACAGGTAGAATTTTCAAAATTTACATTTGCATTGATATAAATAGTGTGAAGTTTCTAGGCTATGTCGATAGCACAAAAGCCGTGCATTTAGTAGATATTAATGTACTCTCTTTCCAGTCATCCTTATAGCGTGTATATTGTTTCGTTCGGAATTATCGTTCAGGAAATGTGGATAAATGAGTCCTATACTAACCAATACTACGAAAAAGAAATGGCTCAATTCTTCAGGGTAAGTATTTAATTTGTTGGAAACGCAAGCACCATTGAAAGTGTCACTTGATATAAAACTGCTCTAGATAGATAGGCTTGCTTGACATTACAAGTCTTAATTTTCTGCGAATAAATACGTTTCTTTGTGTTCATTTGTTGTTACACAGTAATGTGTATGACAAAAATGTAGATCAAATGATTCAGTACACAGTACATCCAACGCCTCTCTACTAATTGTGACTGCCATTGAAACATCAATTCAATTTTACTTAGTATATAGCAAAAATGGACAACGATAAGTTAGAAGAAACATTGTACTTGTATCCCCCATCGAGAATGGGGTCTTTAGGAGACTTATTTTCCCGGATCTAATTTGTGGATATTTTTGGGCTTTGATCCGTTATTCTTCATAATAGTTCATACCAATGCCACAGTGGCGGATTTGCCCAAAAACCTGGCCAAAAGTCGAAAATTTTATGGTCGTATTTTGGGTTCTAGTACATATATTGTCCTTCAGATGGTGCTAATGCATGGTATTTTAAGTGAAACGCTCCAAAATTTCCATATTTGAGGTGTTGGCACATCCAAACAGCTTAAACTATCGCGTTTTGTTCACATTTTTTTTTATCAAGCGCTCGAAATATCAATGTTATTCAAGATTTGCTGGATTTTGATAAACGTGCCGATTTCGATTATAGAATAATGGAAAGTTATCTTGACAGTATGTACTTTATTTATATGTATTGATATCAAAAGATATTATTTTGTTTGTTTATAGAAAATGTCAATAACTTTCACGCTTTTGTAGCAGTCGTTTTCAACATAAATTTTTGCCAAATTATTGAAATACTTTTTTTGTCCACGTATGCGCACTATGTTTCAAGGCAATTTGTGTTCCTTGAATGATTCTCTATTAGGAACATTATAGAATTCTTGCCCGAATTTGCCCGTTTTTGAGTAATCTTGGATTAAGTAATGGCGTAATCTTGGATTAAGTAATCACTAAAGCAAAATGGCACAGTCATTGTAACATGCGATAACAAAAGCAAAACAATGTCTGAAAACGGAGATGCCGAAGATCAAATCATCTGCTCAATTTGCAAAAAAATGAGCAGGACGCAAACAAAGTGATAGAATGTACCTCTTGTTTCAACAGTGTGCACTTTAGGTGCAAGAGAATCTACGGTAACGGAGTACAAAAGACACGCCAACAACCATTTTTCGTCTGTTCCACAAATTGTGCCGATATACACCAGCGGCTGAGTGAAAAGTCAGGAATCGATATGCTAGTATCCGATCTTAATGAATCAATTCGCGCTACAATCAGGGCCGAAATGGACTCAGTGAATGCAAAAATCGACGCGTCTCAACGTACTTTGATGGAAGAGTTCAAGTCTTTCAAACACGACTTTGAGGATTTAAAGAACGAAAACATTGAGCTGAAGCGGAGTCTGGACACCCTTACTGATAAATACAACTCATTGGTAAAGCTAGTGTACACACTCGAGACAGAGGTCGATAAAAACACTCGCGGATCGTTGCAAACTAACGCAGTAGTGCTTGGAGTGCCAGTTCGTGATGAGGAAAACACAGCTGAAGTCATGAAAGATCTGTGTAACTCAGTGTCGTGTGTACTTCCAGAAGGCGCAATCATATCGGCAAAAAGAATGTTGTCCAAGGGTAACAAGCAACCTGCACCACCCATTAAGGTTGTCTTTGCAGATGTGGAGACAAAGGAGCAGTTATTAGCTAAGAAAAAACAGTATGGCAAGCTTTCCTCGGGTTCAATCAACAGTATGCTCACTATCAATGGGAATTCACTAAACGTGATTATTCGGGATGAACTGTCGCCTTTAAGCCTGTCACTTCTGAATGAGCTGAGAGAACTACAAGACATACTTGGCATTAAATATGTATGGCCTGGGCGGCATGGCAATATCTTGCTTAGACGTCAAGAGGGCGCAAACGTTGAAGTAATAAGGAATCGAGAGGACGTTCAGCGTGTTGTGCAAGCACACTTTAAGAGAGCATTGTCGTCATCGTCTCCTAACAACATGTCCTCGATCTTGGAGCCGTCTCCCAAGCGCACCCGTCCGTGATCATCAAGCATTTCCGTTTATCAGTAATTAATTGTTTGTAATAATGGATTTTTCAAATAAATATTATACTTCATATGATGATTTCTGTAAATCGAAGATAATAGAAAATGATTTTAAAGTCATTCAAATTAATGTAAGAGGATTAAATAATACGACTAAATTTGATTACCTACTCGAATGTATTGATGCATATAGAGGGAAATTTGATGTCATTGTTCTCTCAGAAACGTGGTTAAAGGATGAACGCACATCGTTGTATCATATCAAAGGTTACTCCTCGATATTTGCTTGTAGAACCGAAACAACTGGAGGAGGCTTAGCTGTGTATGTACGGGAAGAGCACCAAGCTAAGGTTAAACTAGTTCAAAACGTTGCTGAGTTCCATCACATTCACATCGAAATCAACAGTATGAGTCGTAAATTGCAACTACATTCGTTCTATCGTCCTCCATCGCAAAGCCATAAACCATTTTTTGATGTTTTGGAGAGCATATTTTGTAACTCGAATAGTGATTGCTTGATAGTGGGAGATATAAATATATCTATCAATAAAATTGAAAACAGTGTGGTGAAGGAATACCTTTCTCTTCTGCGGTCATTCAATTTTGCGGTGACTAACTCTGTTCCAAGTAGACCAGCATCTCAGGCTATACTAGACCATTCGATCTGTTGTTCGACCCTGCAGACAGCTGTTCACAATGATACCATATTTACAGATATCAGCGACCACATTTTTATCGTCACAACTTTAAAATGCGTATACAAATCAACTCCAACCGTTCTAGAAAAATATATTGTAGACAACCACCGTCTGAACACCGAGTTTGCTTCCTTCTTGAGTAATATTCCGTCCGATATGCCTCCTTTCGCAAAACTATCATTGATTACTGAAGAATACCGATCAATAAAGCATCGCAACTCCAGGAAAATTACTATAAATACAACACTTAAATCGCCTCTCTGCCCTTGGATCAATGTTGACATATGGAATCTAATTCGACATAAAAACAGCCTGATTAAGAGATATAAGCGCCGTCCTGACGATTCGCAGCTAAAATCCTTGCTTGACCAAGTGTCAAAAAAATTGATAGATTCGAAACGTAGGGCAAAAAATCAGTATTTCAACAGTTTACTGAACACCTCAAATCAGAAACATCAATGGAAACTACTTAATGAAGTAATAGGACGTGGGAAAGGTAAAAACGATTCACTTACGCTAAAGCGCGATGATGATATGGTTTCAGATAGTGGTGCAATCAGTGAGATATTTAATGATCATTTTAGTCAGGTGGGGCCTAAGCTTGCATCTAAAATTGACAGTGATCGCGATATAATGAGGTTCAATTCACTCGATTATAACCCGTCAACGATTTTCATTGCTCCAGCATACAAAGAAGAAGTGATTATATTGATAAGCAAACTAGATTCAAAAAAGTCTTGTGGACCTGATGAAATTCCTGTAGATGTCTTGAAACATTATAATGTTGTATTCGCCAAGATGTTGGCAGATGTTTTCAACGAAGCGGTAGTAAACGGAGTTTACCCAGATTTTCTGAAGGTTTCAAAGATCATTCCGGTGTATAAATCCGGAGATAAAACGTCAGTTGATAATTACCGACCGATTGCAATGTTATCTGTATTCAACAAGATACTAGAGAAGCTGCTTGCAAATCGGCTTACAGCGTTTCTCGAACGACATAATATACTGTATAATATGCAATACGGATTTCGATCTGGTTCAAGCACCACCAATGCCCTTAGTGATTTGGTCGATTCACTATACTCTGCATTCGAGCGAAAGAAAATTGTAGGAGCAGTATTCCTGGACCTGAAAAAAGCGTTCGACACATTGGATCACGAGCTCTTATTACGGAAGTTGGCGGCTTATGGGATTCGCGGGACTGCTAATGATATTCTACGAAGCTACCTAACAAATCGCTCACAATATGTTGCTGCCAACGGTGCTGTGAGTTCTTCGCGAGCTATGACAGTAGGTGTCCCACAGGGAAGCAATCTAGGGCCACTGCTGTTTTTAGTATACATAAATGACCTTCCTAAAATAGGTCTTAAGGGAGTGCTACGCTTATTTGCTGACGATACGGCCGCGTTCTACGAGGGGGACACAGAAGAGGAGGTAGCCGCGCTCGCGAAACAAGACTTCGAGAAGTTCCGCAAATACTTCGGTGCAAACTTATTATCACTTAATGTGTCAAAAACCAGATCTATGCTCTTCCATTCTAAGCATAAAAAGATAATTCAACCTGCTGGTCTCACTGTGAATGGAGAAGTAATACCCTGTGTTGATAGATTCAAGTACCTCGGTCTGATAATGGATCCCACACTGTCCTGGAATTATCATTTAGACTCACTTGAAGGCAAGCTCTCGAGTATCTGCGGTTTAATAAGAAAAGTTGGCGAATTTCTTCCAACTAAAGCATTAGAGAAGCTGTATTTTTCTTTTTTCCACGCCCGTCTGCAATATCTCGTCTTAATTTGGGGCTCTGCCAGCAAGCAACGTCTCAAAAGAATACAAGTTCTGCAAAATCGGTCGCTAAAGACGACTTACAAGCTACCTCGAATGCATTCATCTGTTTTGCTATTTTCAGATAGTCGTGTCTCTGTTCTACCAGTTATTGGATTGTACCACCAGCAGATTATAACATATACTCATGCCATCAAGAGCGGACGTAATATTATATCCAATGTGAACTTCCACGTAATCAACCATAGTCATCACACGAGACAAGCTCATCATATACCTGTTCTGAAACCAAGGACTGACTACGGGAAGAGGAATCTAGCATACCTTGGACCCTTTCTTTACAACCGGATACCAGAAGATATAAAGCGTATTTCGAACACGCCACTATTTAAATCTAAGCTTAACTTACATCAGAAATCAAATGTTCATAGATATTTATTGTAAATTTTACGTGTAGTAGCTACCCCTCGCAAGCGTAAATGTACATCGCTCATCCCCTTCAAAGAGTCAGAGGCTCACTGGGGATGCTGAACATGTCTCGGTGTCGTTTGTCGTGGTTGTGGCCAGAGTGCTTGCTCTGGTACACAATGTACCCAACCTCCAGGGGTATAACTGGAATGTATGTGTGACACCAATGTACGTAATTTATTTCAATAAAAAAAAAAAAAAAAAAAGTGGGACGAGGTCGGATTTTCAGTTTAAAATTTGGACTCGTACTTTTAATTACTGCTGCACCTCCGGTTATCATAGCGAGTCGCACAATACTGCATTTTGATCAGGAAGAATTGTATATTTAGTGGGGATGATTTCCTTGTTCAAAAGTTATCAAAAGTGGCACGCAAAAGACGTAAATAATTTTGGTCGATCTTATTGAAAACCAACGAGGTCAACAGAAGTGATCGCCAAAGGTTACAAATTTCAAAAATCGATTATGAATATCATGCCTAAACGTTACCGGGAAACTATGACGTTTGATCATGCAAAACAAAACAAATCTGGAGGTGAAATATATGACTGGATACTACGAACGAAAATCAGTAAAGTAGTACAAAAGAATAATGGGATCTCCGGCCGTGGTTTGGCCATAAAGTTCACTTTGGCGTACACTCCAGCTTGGCGAATTTATTTGTGAGCAGGTTGTCAGTCGTAGTATGTCAGCAAGCATAACAACAAAACGTGGTTGATCAAAACTATACCAGGAAGCAGTACAAGCATGTTCTGACCAAGTATAACGCATGAATTTATATGGATGCTTCATCGTAATAATGGACTTTGGACGAAACCTCGGTCTAAAAATTGAAATAAAACTATAAATCTAGGTGAATTTCACTTGTTTTCATATTTTTGTTATATACATTTTTTAGTCACTGCAATTTGCATGCAAACTTGTTGTCAATTTTCATTCCATACATTTCGTCGCAGAATCGGCTTTTTTCGATAATTTAGAAAAATACTATTTTTCGTTCTTTGAGAAATATGTGCATCGTACAGTAATCGAATAATAATCGCACAGAGAGTTTTAAAGTTTTGTAACTATGTTATATAATATATCAAAATACATAGTTTGAAATGACTAATAAAATCAATTCTCACAATAGCTACATCATCTAGACACCCAAACATCTTAATGCGTGCAAATCAACAAATTCTATCATTTAACTACACACAATTGAAAATTCGATGCATTATAAACGTTATTGGAATACATTGGAACCATTAAATTTTCATTCATGAAAATTTACTTATATTTAGATTAAAATGTCGGCCATTTTGTAGCCGCCATTATGAATTTTGAAAATCTGACATCAAAATCGTAATCTACTCTCCAAAAAACCGTGGTATGTACCTTTGCAGGCCAATCAAAACCATTTTCGACTTTTGGCCAGGTTTTTAGGGAAATCCGCCACTGTGCAGTGCAATGAATATATATTTTCAATAATACCATCACAAAAAAGATATTCTTACTTTCCACATCACATATTTGAGCATGTGATTCATTTAAAATTCAATTCAGATACGAAAAGTTTAAATAATGCATGTGGAATGTCTCTTCCTGAAATTTTCATCTTCAAACATCCATATTACCCAGTTAAATTAAATATTTTTCTATGAATTTCCTTAATTATAGTGTATATGAAAGCTCCGAATAGAACTGAATTAAATTGGAGTTGATGTAGTTTTCGAATTTTGGTCGCCTACCAACCCATAGTTCAACGTTTCGGAGGGATACACCTTTCATCTTGAGAGTGTGAATATTTGAAAATAGTTATAGTTTTCTCATAATACAAACATTTTGCAAATTTTCTCAGGACTATAAAATAATCTACTTAGCAAGTAGGATGTAATATTAAGCTGTTTTTCGTACTCTAAAATGCAAAAATACATTTACAGAATAACGACAGACAAAAAATAGTATTGTCTTCTCAAACCTCCACAATTACATCGCACACATGATTGGACATTAATAAATGTTTCAGGTTATCAGAAGATCTTATCACACAACTTAGAAATGGATTGAGAAACAGCAAGAAATATGTGAGTCGTGACAGTTACCAGGAACACGAAGGAAGGGAGAGAGAGTGAGAGAGTGAGTGAGAGTGAGAAAGGGAGAAGGGGCGTGTGAGAAATGGAAAATGATGCTTAGTGCCGTGACCTTATATTTAAAGGTATATTATGCGATATATTGATTCCTTACATCCTTATTATAAATAATGTAAGTAGTAATTTTTACGCCATGACCAGTATAAATAACCTAAATCTTGCAAAAGAGCTAAATTTTCGCTAGAGTTTTGGGATTCAAAAATACAGTTGCTTTCGGCGATGCCGCGAGTATAATTATACGAGAAACCTTTTATCTCACTACTAGGTGAATTACTTGATGATCTATGTATTAATTTACCATCAAAATTTACAACACGATTGAATGCAACGTCTAATCCAAGGGATAAATACATGAACTCTAGAAAAAATTTCACTATGAACACATTATTTTGTCTTTCAAATGAACTTACATATTCATTTTTGAGAAATAGTTCATTAATTATAAAGATAATTCACATTTTTTTTTCAATATCGAATTCCTTGAATCACGTAGATGTGTTTTCATACCCCGATATTCAAAATCCGTTTAGTTTTGCCTCTAAAACACTAGTAAAGCAATATTCTGTATGAAAAGGTCTCCTTTTTAATTAGTGAAATTAGTAAGACAGGAATAAAAATACAAAATGTTTAATATCTCCGCCGCCTTTGAACGGATTTCGACAATTTATAGCTTGTTAGAAAGGTATTTACTTTTTTCTAGCTTTTTACTTTTTTCTAGTTTGTGCGATGCGATTGCTTTGTTTGAAAGTTATTCGCTTAAAACCCGCCTTGTTTTGACAGGATCACCCATATCTCAGAAAGTAAACAACATATCGAAAAACAAAAATAATAGTGTCAAATGGTAACGTTTGGCCTTTTATTTGAAACTAGTTTCGTTAAGATCGGTTCATCCATTGCTGAAATAATACATGACATTTTGTACATACATACATACACACGTACACACACATACAGACATTGTCTCAATTTGTCGAGCTGAATCGATTGGTATATGAGACTCGGCCCTCCGGGCCTCGGAAAAAGTTTTCAAAGTTTGAGTGAATCCTATACATTTCTTTTGTAAGAAATGTAAAAAATATCGCATATTAACTCAACCGTCCCACATGCTATGAAAAAAGCGTTGCGTTGCGTTGTGACGATGATTTTGGCGGATTGCACACTGACTTCATCATGTATGATTGCTGATTATCTAATAAGAGTTTCTTAGGAAGTGGTAAGTAGGAATTCATACCAATCCGACCGATAATAAAACCTCAACAAATGATAGCCATCATTGCCGGCCGCCCCCATCTCCATCGTTCACAGGGAAGGATAAAGGATAAGGTAGATGTTGATACTCCACCTACTTAACGGAAGGACGACGATTCATCAGACTCTTCCATAGGTGTCACGGAGTTGGTGGTTTGGAAGGGTATAAGGTTTAGGATTCGCTCCAAGCAAGCAATGCGACCTGCAAAGAATATTTTATTATGTAGTTGTTTAGTTAGTCTTCCAGTACACGATTACTCGAAAAAGAAAAGATCTTGTTTAGTTTTTGGTTTTTTTTTTAAATTCTGGGCAGCCGGCTACCGAGAGTGTCCTATGTTCCCTAAACAAAAGCAATCTGAGCTCCACACATCGGACCATGGGAATATTGCCTAGAAAAGCTAATCTTATCTGCGTAATGGGCCGGATCACTATCTATTGTAACAGTATTTAGACAGAATTTTGCTACTTTTTCTCTACGGTATATTTATTTGGTTGAAAACTACCGAGTGATAACACGTTATACAGACAAAGAGTTATGATAGAGCGAGATGTTATAAATCAAGGTGTGCATTTCTTATTTTACGTATCGGATGATTTGTAAAATACACGTATGCGAGCGATAGTAACGACCATTGAGAGAAATACAAAGAATTGTTAACCTGATACACGGGCTGGTTAGTAATAACGGGACTTGAAATTAGATTCACAAAAACAGACGCGGCGAATTTTCAGTACGTATTGACCCGTGATCGTCGATACTAGTCAGATTAAAGTCTTGTTGCGGCTGGTTTCCGATCAGATATTAATTTTTACGGTTGTGTTTCCTTGATTAGATCTGTTCGCACCCTCTCATTCTGCTACTATCGGCAGAAGGTTGATAGCACCCAGTCGTCGCCGGTCTAAGGACCAAATGTCATCAATAGACTTAGACTCGCGTGGAGGCATGAGATAGGAGACTTGTGAGAACTAAAGAGATTAAAAAAACAAAGAAACGACATGCTCCGTCCTGAATCCCAACTCAGCTATAAGCTTCTACAGCTGAATTGAAACTCCAAACGGAACATGGTGTCTCCTTACCATTCCAATCCCTTTAGTGTAGACTATGTTATCTAACCGACCCTTCCCACATGCTATGAAAAAGCTACCAAAAAGTTAAATTGAAATCAAAATAAATGATCTGATGTAGCATTTTGAATAGAATGTATTTTACTTTTTCGGAAAGGCATGACTGCTATGCAATTAATCCCCGAAAAACTTGCTTAAGCATGAATATTCCATTCATAAGCACTGAACGACAATAAACAACAGATTTGAGTGGAAAATGTAATTTGGTCTAAAATTACACTGCTTTCTGCAACAGTCTTATCCACATGAACGTTGGCGAAAGAGGACAACGACTTAATGCTTAATGATGTCAAGGATTTTCATTTCAAAGTCCCTTTCCTCGTCCTGGTAATTTTTATCCATCCTGTTCCCGTCCGCAGTAGCTTTGATTGTCGAATGCCTTTCGCTCCCTAAGGAACATCAAACTATAGTAGAACGTGAAATATGTTGCGGCGCTCTCGGGTGCTACGCTATCTAACGAAGAACCGTAGGACATTCGCTGATCCTATACCTACGCTATATACAAGTAGGGACAGGAAAAGCCACAACAGAAAATGCCACTGCAATAGTGGTATAAACAATAGTCTATCTGAAATATGGCACCACTTGAGTTTCCTCAAAGAAGACTACGATGAAAAGGCACTTTCCACGGATCTGTTTGACGCCGTGTTTTACGCTGCTGCTGCTGCTGCTAGAACTGAAAAGTGTGACAGAAATGGATGATGCGGTCATCACGGGAATCTAATGATGGACTAAAGTAATAAATTCAAATAGAATATACGTCGTTTCCCTTTCGTTGTGAAGTGTTTGAGTGCTGCGGAATTATAGGATTGGAAAAATTGACCTCGGAAATCTCGGAAATAATCTTAAAATAACAACCAATAGTCAATCATGTCACAGAGCTATGATTTTTGTTAGGGAACGTAAGTTTGAAATCATGCTTCACGACGTGTAATTTGTATAATTAAATTCCTGTGCAATGTGCTCACGCTGAGATTCAAATATTCGTTTTCCAAAATAATTGAATTTTGTTCAGAAGAGTGAGTAAACGAAATCATTGTATATGGCTTTTCTCCTTTCGAACTGCTGCCTCAACGAGAAACCGCAAACAAAGCATTCCATCGAAATAAAATGCTCTAATTTATTGCATGAGCACACGTCAGATTACATATTAGCAACCCACTTGGATCTTATCATACCGACGATGAAGACGGAAATAGCCCAGCACAGCATTGCTGGAAATTTCATTTCAGGGCCTGATAGCGTACGTAAAGTATATGTCTGGTTTTTTATGCTTCGCACACTAATCTATTAGTTCAAGTTTCTTTTTATGTAGAAAGTTAGTTTTTCGATTTTTTTTCGGAATTTTGATCGAACGAAAAAAAAAATAAAAATGGATTTGTTATACGATTCTGAAATTAATGATATGCGTTTCCTCGCACAGAAAGAATTCTAGGGGCGGGCGTAGTGTAGTTGGTAAATCATTTGCTTTGTACGCAGCTCAGCTGGGCTCGATTCCCAACCCTGCACATAGAGTTGGAAATTTTTCAAAAATAAATTTCTCCAACCCGAAAAAAGAAGCGCATGACCCTAAGGTTAAAACATCTATAATCGAAAATTAAACAATGGAAAGGTCATGTTACATTGTTACCTACTTTACAGGTAAGCCCGTAGCGTGCGGTTGGCCGGGTTGGCCCCCGCCAAGGGCGCAAACTTTAGGGGGCCGCTGCAAACTTGATTTGCTTTGTAAAATAATTAGAATAACTGGAATGACATAAAATAAGTCAGGTCTGTCAGGCCCATTCAGATTCATTCAGGGGGGATCTGATCTCTTTCGGAGTCAAGAGATTTGTCTTGGAGAATGGTGAAGTTCTCTTTAGTGTTTCTGAAAAAGCGTGCTTAACCCTCCGGATGTCGCGCTTATGGCCCACTGAACGAGCAGCCGCTGGTGTCCTAAGACGATATTCGCTAGATTTTCAGTGCAGCGTGCCGGAAGGTTAAGGCGGGATACTAGATGACGTGGACTTTCCCCACAATAGGTGCACTGTACAGCATTGCTAATGTAAGAATACTCCTAATGTTTTTTTGCGCACTTGCCACACCGGGTCTTAATGTTACAATTTCCCTTGTTGTATTTAGTGCATGACGCGCGATACAAATATCTGAACAGATGAACCTTGCCGAACAAGACAAATAAATAGGCAAAGCAGTCGTAAGCGGTCGCGGTTGTAGCAGCCAATTCCGTGTTTTAGTAGATCCACACATGAAAATCTCGATTCGGTAACTACACCGTCGATCTCAACTTTGTTGGCGGGCATGTAGGCGCGTTAGTCCATCATAAAATACTTTTCGCTAGTAATGTCAATTGCTTACTTTATACAGACTATCACAAATTATCTCTGATTATCTGATAAAGATTATCTGGGTGAATTTTCGAGATGCTTGGCATAAGATCGTGGATCTGAAGGTACATCAACGAGAAGTCGGGGTCTTCGATGACGAATTTTGTTTCAACATGCGGGTTGTATTCTCCAATAAATTGTCTGCCCAGTAAACCTATCTCAACTTATTGTCTCCGTCTGTCGCTTTTAAACACCTAACATTAACTGAAATCGCAAAGTGGCGGAATTTCTCTCGAAACCCGATTTGTGATTTCATGGCGACTTTCTAGTCAATTGCGTTACTTTGTTAGTCCCTTTGCCACTTCCTATGCATCTCGGAGAGTATACTCGTAACCACTATGTTGACGTTCCAGGCTTGTTGTGGCACATCTCTTCGACGATATTGTCAACTGTTACACAAGGCATACCCCTACGAACTTCTTCGAACTTAGGGCATTCGAAGACCTCGTGTTCCGGTGTCTCTTGCACGTTCACACACTCCGGGCAAATGGGGTGACGAACGATGTCCAAACAGATGCAAGTACTTCCGGAAGCATCCGTTCCCACAAATAGAAGTGCACCTCGCCATTCTTCCTATGTAACCAAGCCGACACATTTAGAATGAGTCGGGAGACCACCTTCCTTTCTTCGCGTTGTCCCACTCCTGTTGCCACTTAGCCAACAAGTTTTCTCGGACCAGTCTCCTTGCATTACGTGCATTTCTCCGCTGGTAGCATTCAACGGAGTTTTGAAGGGGGCCCGGATTTTTAACAGAAACTAAAATTTTGACAAATACTTTTTCGACAAAAATTTATTTGAGAATATAATTAAAAATTCAATATCTTGTGTATGAGGTAACTAGAATAGCGAAAATTTAAAACTACTGCATATTTGATATCAACTTTGTTTATACCAACCTAATTCACGCATCGCAACAAGATCAGACTCGAGCGGGCATAGCGGAATTTGTACATTGAATGTCATGTACGCAGCTCACCTGGATTCGAATCCCAACCCCGTTGTTATAGGAAAATTCCTAACCTGAATGAAGAAGCGAATGACCTTAAGGTTAAAATATCTATAATCGAAAAAAAAATATGATCAGATTTGTAAGGGTTAAACAATTAAATGGTTTGATTAGAAGTCATCAGTTTGTCTTTAAATTTCGCCAATTTGAAATCGTTTTTTTTGATTTATTAAATTTCCAATCTTCGAAAGCGCTGGATTAGTATCGAAAGTAATTATTGAAAAAAAACCCTGCTTAGGGTTGCTACACCGGTTTTTGGAGACGAATTCCGTGTCTTCGTTCAGGTAAATCCGAATGCGCCCGGAAGAATCCTTTAGATTATTTTGCAATTTTGCGTTGCCCTTTTCTTAACCAGGAATCGCCCAGCACCCAATCCTCATAAACATCATGCCGGGTCGGGTTGCAGGCCCTAATTGTTAAGGAGGGCCCCTCTTGGTGTTGACGAATATTATTTTAAAAGTGCCATTTGAGTTTACTTTACCCCATTGAACCATCGCTTCAATGGATTAATAGTCCTCACAAAGATTCTCGAAAGAAACTGAAGTGTGATTTCATACCCCGTGTTTGTTTACTGAGGAGCAGAGCAAAGTTCGCTCGGGTTATCCTTCACAGCGAGAGTGGTTGGTGCTTTTGGATTCTTTATGAATATCCGAGAAGGCAACATCAGTTACAACATCCATCTAAACCAACAAAACTGTTAACAAATGCAAAAACATACAACTAAATGTGAACGGCACAGAAAGGTTGTATGCTTTATCAAAACATTACACTCTGCGGTGAATGTGAAGAAAATAAAATATTTTTCCTCCTAGTGCTACGAGCTACAAAGGAAATGAAACAGTGCATATTTATTTGTTTTTAAGCGTTTTATACAATAAAAAGCAATGGAAGCGCTCCAAAATTCTGTCGAGTCGAGATCACTTTAATTCGAAATTCCAATTGATTTCAACGCATACCCAACGCAAGTCTATGCCCTGCTCAGTAAAATTCTGCTGGTCAAAGTACCCCTAGAGGCGGTAACCCTATCTCTATTTGAGAGCTCAATTGGTCAAATGAGTCATCAAAAACTCTTGATATACCAAAAGAATTCGAAAATAATCCAAAAATTTAAATTTGAAATTTAATATATTTGGTTTGCCGTTTATTGATACAAATTTTATAAAAAATCATATTCAGATATGAGATGATACATAAAAACATTTTTGTGAAGGGGTCATACTCAAATGACGTAACTTTTTTCGGCGATTTTCGGCTACCAATTCCCCCTAGCAAAAAGGCCAGGGATGGAAAAAAAATTAATACGTTTTACAATTCTTTCAAATACGGCCTTTTATCAACATTTTCATTATAACAGCAAATTTGCGTACACAACAAACCTCTTTCGTGACGCGTATAGTGTTAATAGTTTTGCTTTGAATTTCATGCAATGGAGCATGAAAAGAAGATCTCTCAGGTCACAATCCTGCAGCTGCCAATGATTCTAAGAAGCATACGTTCAACTAAATTACTAAATTGTGTTTGATTGATTTCGAAGAGAAAATTTAACTCAGCTACCAAACTAAATCAACTAGTTAGCAAGATTAGCTAACTAATGTAGCAAATTAAATCATACAAAATCTTTTCGTTTTGGAGGAGTGAACGTGAGTTTTTGAACGTCGCTTCCTGAACATAACGATTTTATTTTTATTTTTGAACTATTTTCTCGAAATCAGTTACAACATTCTTGGAAAATATTTTAAGGTATGCTAACACACCAACACAAATAAAAGAATAATTCATGTTTTTATAGGATTATGAATGTTTTCGAATCCAGCATAGCGTAAAATCCAACCAAAACCTTTATTTGAAATTTGATCCATGTTTCTCATTTTTTTTATTCCTGCATGGATTTTTTTTTATTTTGTTAAAATTTAGTTGATCTATTTTTTCAATTTGTGGATTGTATTTGTATTTCTACAATTGTAAGATTTTGCCTTTTTTATCTATTTGCATACTTTTATTTTATCCATCTTTTTACGTTCCTTACTTTTGCTTTTTTCTATTGCTATCACTATCACTTACTTTAATTTATACTTTTTTCTCTGTTATTGAATTTTATTCGCAATTTTTCGAGAAAATTCTGCTTTCTTTATTTTTTTCTTATTGTTTCATATTTTAATACCCTGCTTTTTTATTTCTTTCTTTTGTCATTCTATCTAATTTTTACAGTTCATCTATTTACTACATTTATTCTTGTCATAGCCTTTTTCTATTTCCTTTTTTCAAATTTTTTTGCATTTCCGAAAGCAATTTTACTTCTTCAAGTTCATTCCAATTTGTATTATTGTTTAATTTTTTACCTTTCTCCTATTTTCTTCCTCATTTTCTAGTTTTTAGCTTTCCGTTTATGGTAGTTTTATTTTTTCCCATTATTCATTTAATATAATTTTATTCTTTTTTATACTTTTTTCTTAAGATTTAATTCGTTATTGTTATTTTATCATGTTTTCCATTTAACCTATTTAGAAAGTACTTTTTCTGTTGACCATTTTCATATACGTTAACATTGATTTTTTTTTATATTTTCCTAAAAAAAACATTTGATTTATCTTTTCATGATACTATACGCACTTTTTCTTAATTTTACATTTATTTCGTTGTTTGAATTTATTTCAAATTTCATTTCTAGTACCTTTTCTATTTTTAAATAATATCCATTTTATTCATTTTTTGTGTTGATATCTTCATTTTTGTGTTTCATAGTATACCATGGTGGCTTTTTTCTACTATTTTTTGTTTTCCATTTTGTCCGTTTGCTCCGTTTTTGTTCAATACTTCCAATTTTCTTTACTTTTTCGTCTTTTCATCATTTCAATTTTCCAGTTTTTCAAAATTTTCTGGGTTGCCCATTTTTTTTTTAAATTTCTCTATGGTTATTTTATTCTTGTCTTTTATATATACTCCTCTAGTTTTATGTATTCATAAGGTTTTTTTTAATTTTTTCTATTGCTTTAAATATGTATTGTTTTTAATGTTAAATACATTTTATTATTCTTGATTATTTTATTTATTCGAGATTTTCAGTTTTATGCATTTTGTATATTAATGTTTGAATTCTTTTTAGTAGTTTTTTTTTCATTTTCATTGATTCAAATTTTTTTCCTACTTTCCTATCGATTTTTCAATTTTTTACAGGTTTTGTTTTGGTTTTTCTCGATTAAACATTTTTTGACAATTGACATTAATTTGTTTATTTGGTTGATTTTGTCGTTTTTAGCTCTTTTGTACATTCTTTTAATATTTAGTTTTCCTATTGCTTTTTTAATCTTTTGCCGTTGATCGCCGTTTAGATATTTTTAATTTTTGTAATTACTACATTTTTAATCTTGCCATTTCCTTACTTTTATAAATACTATTAACAAAAATGGCGCTTTTCAAAGTCACCAAAACTGTCGAAGAGGTATTAAAAATTCCCAAAGTATAAAAAACTCTACGTTTTTCCCTTCATTGGCACTACAAACAACTAGAGCAAAAAAAATGGTACATAAACATAAAATTTCAGTGCATTACATAATATCTGTGAACTCCTATGAATTTCAAACATTGACTTTTTTGTACTCAGGCAATACACAGTGGTGGGGGCCTGTACGTTGGACCCCCCCCCCCCCCCCCCCGGGCCCGTATTTTCTCTCTGCGGCCCTGCTTCACCTTTGTCGTGACCATAACGCAGTATCGATCTCCTCTTCGGCTCGGTTTGGAAGCCTTCACAGCACTCTCGAGCACTGTCCGAATTGCATTCACTGTCGATGCTCCTTTGCGGAATCCGAACTGTATCTTGGACAGTCCTCCATGAATTTCGTCAGTCTGTCAGGATGACTCTTTCCAGGAAGGTATTGGTTGGTTCAGCTGGATTCGCACCAACCGAACACCTTTGAGAGTGCCAGTTTCTTTAACTGTCATTTGTCAATTACATGAATCCTTTAATATATAGGGCGAACACGAAATTATTGCGACACATTCAACAGGGCATAACTTTTTTACCATTGGGTAAAAATCAACCAAATTTTGCACACTTTCTCATTGATGTGTATTGTTTACATGCTGTCAAACTCGAAGTCGTGTTTTTCGATTCAACGAAAATGGAGGTGAACCAACGCGAGTCGAGAGAACAAACACCTGGAATTTCCTGACCTGTCGCACCGGCAGTTGGGAAAAATGTTGAACATTCACCATTCAACCGTCTCCAGAGTGTTTAAGCGGTTCCAGGAGCGGTTGACGTTGGACCACGGCAAAGGAGCTGGAAGAAAACCGGGACCGGAGAACAAAAAGACGGAGGGAAAGGTGAAGCGGATGATTAAAGCAAATCCCAACGTCTCAAGCCGTGATTTGGCTAAAAAGATTGGCATGTCGCAGAGCTACGTCCAGAATGCAAAGAAGAGAGCTGGACTACATACATACAAGGTACAGAACTTCCCAAACCGCGATGGGCGGCAACAATCGACGGCCAAAACTCGGGCACGGAAGCTCTACGAGAAGATGCTGACAAAATATGGCTGCTGTGTGATGGACGACGAAACGTATATAAAAGGCGATTTTAAGCAAATTCCGGGGTTAGAGTTTTTCACCGGCAAGAGCAAGTTCTATGTTGACGACAAATTTAAGAAGAAGAAAATGTCGAAGTTCGCCTCCAAATATCTCATTTGGCAGGCCATCTGCTCTTGCGGACTGAGGAGTGAGCCTTTCGTGACAAAGGGCACAGTAAATGGCGAGATCTACAAATCTGAGTGCCTCGAGAAGCGCCTTTTGCCGTTTTTGTAGCAGCACGACGAAGCTCCGCTATTTTGGCCAGATTTGGCATCATACCACTATTCTAAAAGTGTCCTGGAGTGGTATGAGGCCAATTCTGTTCATTTTGTTCCAAAGGACATGAATCCGCCAAACTGTCCGGAGCTGCGCCCGGTGGAGCAAGCAAAAAGACAGTCAGAGACGAGAAGGACATGCTAAGAAAATGGAAAAAAATTGAGAAACTGGTACCGGATGACACTGTAAAGATTTGATGGAGGGCATCAAGCGAAAATGCACTCCATTTTACACTCAAGGCTCCATCGATTAACTTTTCTTTTGATTTTTGAAGTAAATATATGTATAAAACTACCCTAAAATTTTGGTTTGATTTTAAACATTATAAAAAAAATAAACATGACATTTTCGGTGTCGCAATAATTTCGCCCTTTAATCCGTTCTAGTGCGCCCTGCAAAATCGTGTAGGTGAATTTCCGTCAAATCATTGCCCATATGCTCTGGAATCTTGGTTGTGCTGTTATCATATTCGAAGTCATGTTACATGTTACGTCGTGAAACTTTCTGCCTCGGCTAAAGACTGGACTACATTTCTCGTACGATGTAATTGTATGTGTGACACTTCTGTAAGCACAAGCTCCATTTCACCTTTATCGCACTCTAGGTCTAGGACGAGCCTCCGTAAAGTCAATCGCGATTGCGTTTTCCCGTAATGGGCGGAATTTGTTTTGTGTTTCACTCATGTCACTTGCTGTTGGAGGGCAACGGGGTATTGCCGTTTCTACAGTGTCCATGTAGCAGAGAAGCGCGGGTAGTATTTATTCGTTTGTTTTTCGTTAACCAGCGGCGCGCTTTTTGGCTTCTGATCTGTTTAAGATGAGAAAACAGACTGGGTTATTAATATTGTCATAAACATTTCTCATTAAAATGCGTAATTTGACAATACGAAATTCCATATTTGTTCTTAAAAAATATTTTTGAACATATTTCGCCCAACTTTAACTGCAATGGTCTAATCATGATCACTTTTTATTGTTTTATTTTCGTCAATAACTTTTGTTATAAAGTGCAAAAATCCGCCCTTATTAAAAAACTCTTATGACATTCCAAATTTTCAAATAAAACTGCAACATTGAGACTTATATAAACCAAGGATACGGAGCAATGTTAAAAATTGGTCCAATCTTTACGACTATTTATTTTTTATTACGTTGGCATTTTAGCTATGTTCGGGTTTGTTAAATGATACCATTCGTTTGATGCATGTTTTGCATCAGTACCGTGGTTTAGTTCGGGCGTGTTTATGGGAAGCTTTCATCTTTGAACAGACGTTTAACTCTTTTTTGTTCCTCTTTAAAGCATGCCTTTTCATGTTCGATGTCAGAGACGGAAGGTGGATTGGCATTGTGCTGCACCATACGGCACTCTTGGCTTTGGTGAGTGTTGCACTGAAAGGAAACCGCTGCGGGTACCGGAGGGATTTTCTGAACGAGATGGTGCTTTCAAAGATTAGATATCATCGCCTTCCTTTGTTGTGTTAATGCGCTGATAAAACGTTTGATAGCCGATTGTAGCTTATCGTTACGTTTTGGATAGCAAATTGATTCCTTCCAAAGCCTTTTAAAGGCTAATATTCAGTAAAATGCTAAGACAATGCCGCATTAGACTGCATTGTTATGGAAAAAGTAGGCATGAAAACCAGTCATACTCACAAAATCAATTCGGGTTTTATTACTTTTGGGAATGACTAAATAAGTCGGCCATTCGACGCCACTTCATTAAAGTGCAATCCAACCGAACGTGCTTCAACCTTATTAGGAAAACACTAAAGTATCGATCAAAAATGTCCATCAAATTCAATAGCTGATCTGTTTCGTTTCCGAGTATCGAACCCATAATTGCCGCTTTGTAAGCTTATGATGGCATCGCCGGCGACCCTTTTTCGACTGCCTGTCCCTTCCCTTTGTTGTCAAATCTTTTCGAGCTGCCAATTGGCGCTTTACCGCCCTTTGGTGGTACTGGTGCCATATTTGGCACTAACCAAACATGGACAAATGGCTGGGTCAGGTTATGTTTCGGTCGACCGGTCAACAGGGCAAACCATTTTTGGGCTCAACCATGCCATATGATTATTATCAATATTCATTAGCCCAACACCGAATGTGAGGGAACAATAACATGTGGTCGTGCGTGACACGACGGGTGAATTGTCACAACAAATTTCCGATTGCCATCTGTCCAAAGGGACGGGTCTTCAATGGAAGTGGTTACTTTTTGATTTTTTTTCGCTAACGAAAATCATTTAGGTAATTTGTTTTCCTACGATACCAGTAATTTATATCTCTAATTTAGTAAGCTCGTTTGATTTTTTTTTCGGAGCGCCTCTGAGCATAGTCCCTTTGCATACTCGGATGATGTTATCGCCGCACGCTCTGACGTCGAACCGAGTGTCGCCAGGGAAGGCCGATGACAAATTTCGGCGGTTCACCACGGCCAGAAAATCACGGCTTGTATCAATCCACGTGTGGTGGCTATATTTGACACGTTTCTCGCATGACGAACGGGTGTTTTGTTGTTGGCACCTTCTACTGAGTGGCTCGAGCGGTACGGTTATGTATCCATCAATTAGATGGGTCGTTGGGCGATATGAGTTTGGCATACATTCATTGGTAATGATACGTGATCCAACTTGCATGTTGAGGCCTCCGTGACACTGATATTGATGTTGACTGCGTGTACCCTTTTCTGGAGTGAAGTTCATGAAACGAGTCTGCCGTAGATGGAGGGCGGGACGAATTGTTGAATAATAGATGGAACACATTTTTTCTTGTTTGAGGAATGAGCTATTTTGGTTATGCAATTTCTCAAATGTCTCAAGGGTTCGGTCTGTAAACAAAAGGGCTGCCAACCAGGTGAGATAATGACTGGAAAGGTGAGAAATTGTTAAGACATACATAACGACGGGTGGTTCATAATTGGGTTAAAAAGTCGCAGCTCACGGATATCTTAAAGATATTTAGCACGACAACGAATGGTGAATCGCCTTGTTAGGACAATGTTATCTCGTTTCTCAGACGCACTATTGTTCGGATTATCTGACGGCAACCGTCTTATTTAATTTTGAAGGATTGTGATTTTTAAAGCACTCGGCACAAAAGCATTTTGTAGATTTTTTTCACCATAAGGGAACTTTTGTCTATCGTGGAAATCGAAAAAGACTGAGTGTGAGCTTTCTTTTTATTTGTTTTAAATTACTATATTTTATTTTTATAATACTTTAAGTACACCTGGTGTATTTTAATTAGGGGATCAGTCACAAGTTTCGTCGAATCTACTGACAAATGATAACCTAAACGCTGTGTGAGATAGTCAATACAACAGACACAGGGGTAAGGGGTGCCATTTGTGGAAACCATCGAAATGGCTGATTCGATGAAGAATGCCAAAGAGCGACGGAGGAGAATAAAGAAGGATGACAGAGACATAACCGAAGTGAAGTAGTATACAGTTTAGGCTGGTTAAACGAATTCTGCAATTGTACTATCTTCTGGAAGGTTCTTAAAACCAGTTGTTTCGTTTGCAAATTCGAGATTAAGTTTTGTTTGTTTGTGTTTTGAATTCATCTCGTCGGTAACTAGCACCAACTGGGTGTCTAGTTCGACGATGTATCTAAACTGGTACCCAAATTAGCACTAGTTAGAAACAAACTTAATTAAAGTTAGGTCTTGTGCCTCTTAATGCGCAAAATGGTTTAATCCAATTTTTTTTGGGGAATTTATTGCATAATTTTAGATTTCGAAGTGCGTGTGCCGATATTTAAATATTTCAATTTGATATATCGAACTAATAATACAACCTTTCAGAAGGTAGTAAATGCAGCATTCGTATTAATAGCCTAAAGCAGAGATGCCAATGTCTTTATTTTGAAGACATTTGAAATATTGTGACGACATTTTTTTCATTTTATTGACATTTTTTTTCGGAATTCTGGCAGAATTAGTGCTCAAAAGCAACAATAATTTCCAAATTCTGGCCGTTGTAGACAAATGAAGAAGTTTTTCTTCAATTTGAAGACATTTGACAAATATACCTGGTATCCCTGGCCTAGTGTACTCTATTTCACTTCGGTTATGTCTCTTACATTACCCAACCAACTTTTTGGTGTGGCTTTTGCTAGTTGACAGGGTTGCCACAGTCACTGATTTTCTGTAATTTAAAATTAAGATTTCAAAGAGAAAATTAAAGGGTTGTGTACAGGACACGACCACGGTAACACTAAAAAAATAGAGTGTGCAATATAATTTGCGAATGAATTTGAATTTATTGATTATCTCGATCTCTTGGCATTAATCGATTACAGCTAGCAACATTGAGAAAAAATTGCAGAGATACTCAGACTGGATACACTGGAGAAAAATAATTTTTAGTCCAGTAACGCTTAAAGGGTTACACACCTTTTTATTTTTGCAAAAAATCGAAGAATAAAAACATTCCTCTATCTGAAAGTGAAACTCTTTGAGAATTTATTCCCAAATTTTCATATAGATCTGAGTAATAGATCAAAAGATACAGTGCATCGATGTGCACATCGTCTACCAAGAGCAGTGGTAACTGAAAACTTTACACTTCATTAATTCGTAATGTTGTTTTACCAAATATGTTTTTTTTCCGTGACACCGTTTGCTGAAAAACTACTTAAGGGGATACAAAGTCGGAACTAAAAAAATAAAAAAAAAATAATACTTCCCATCGGTTGATATTGATTTCTTTTATTGATTGGATTTCTGGTTCCGGAGTTAATGGTTGCAGAGTGGTCACACGGCAAATTCCCTTATAAACTGGCACCACCATGATGGTCAAATGATGCAATACATCTTAGAATGTATGCAAAATTACTTGGATTTGCGGGTCAAAATCACTAATAACCAATCGAAGTAGCTTTGACTATCTTGGCCGCCTACGATGGTTCTTTTTGTCCCTAGAGAACTTGCCAAATTCCTAAGTTAATGTCCCATCTATTTCTCAGCGAATTCTTGGCCGATTTTAACAAACTTGATTCCGATTAAAAGAAATTACACTCCACTACTGTTGAGTTTTTTTTTCAGATATGACTTTTGGTTCCGGAGTTATAAGTTGGTTAGTACGGTCACACTAGTTTCCCATGTAAATCGTTACAATCGTAATACCTCAGAGCTTTAAATTCTACTGAATTACATCAAATAGCTTCGATTTGTAGATCTAGATCACTGATGGTCACGTAATGATTCTTTTAAGGTATTGTCCACTGTCGACAATTTCGGAAGTCCGGCGGTGGTCAGCTATTTTCGTCCGCGTCTCCTATTTTTATAAAGTGATTCATCAGCAGTGCTATAATTGAAAATGAACCACCTTGGTTATGCAACTAATTTTTTCCGATCTTTTTTAAATACAAATAATTAGGCAGTCTTCATTTCGTTATATTCTGAATTGCACATATTTTGTCGTATGTAATTTTAAATGTTCTTTGATTTGATGGCATTGTAAGGGAACACTTATCCGCCGGTTGATACCAATCGAGCTGACATTTCTTTAGACTGAGCAAACTAATTTATTTGTTTGTTTAGTATTCATTTGACCAACTAGGAAACGAATCCAATGGGTCTTTAATAAGCGTGGGAAATACACATGGTTTTGTCTCAGTGAATGATGCCTTTTGAATTATGTATGAGGGTTGAGAATTGACAATTCACAAGAACAATTCAAAACCAATTACCAATTTGCGGCAATCTTTTAGTTCATTAAATGGTCAAGCAATTATACTGAACTTAGAATAAGTACGTACTATTTACAGACGGGATATGTTCGATTCGTACATGATATTTATAATGTACGACAGGCATAATTGGCAAAAAATCATGTTTTGCCTTTCTCAATAGAAAGGTATTGCAATTGCTCTGAAAACCGACTTTTTAACGGAGGCCCGGAGGGCCGAGTGACATATACCATTCGATTCAGTTCGTCGAGTTCGGCAAATGTCTGTGTGTGTGTATGTATGTGTGTGTGTATGTATGTGTGTGTGTATGTGCGTCTGTGTGTGTGTACGCGAACACAATCTCACTCACTTTTCTCAGAGATGGATGAACCGATTTTTACAAACTTAGTCCCAAATGAAAGGTGCAACGTTCCCATAGGCTGCTATTGAATTTCTAATGGATCCGACTTCCGGTTCCGGAATTACAGGGTGATGAGTACGATCACGCAGAAAACGTCGATTTTAAGAAATTCTGCAATGAATGTATAATGGTGAAAATTTTTCCAAAATGTGACCACAACTGCTTCGATTTGTAGTACTAGGTCATTAACAGCCATTCAAAGTCTCTTTGGTTACATTGGCCACCATCATCGGTTCCGGAAGCCCCGGCGGAAGTATCCAAATTCAGAGTAACAGTCACATCGGTTTCTCGGAGATGGCTAGACCGATTCGACTAAACTTGACCTCAAATGAAAGGTATTGCGTCCCCGTAAATGGCTATTAAATTTTATCCCCAACCGACTTCCGGTTCCGGAGTTACGGGTTGTGGCGTGCGATCACATAGCAAATTGTGATTCAAACCGATACCCCGATGGAAGCAAAAAAGGTAAAAAATTCGCTAAAATGTCTCTCAAATAACTTAACTTTGCAGTTCTAGGTCACCGACGGCCAAACAAACTTTCGTTGACTACATTGACCACCATAGACGGTTCCGGAAGTGCCCGGGAAAAGCGGCCATCTTTCATAACTAGCAAACTCATATCAGTTTCTCGGAAATGGTTGGGCCGATTTTCACAAACTTAGTCCCAAATGATAGCTATATTATCCCCACAGATGTCTGTAACATTTCGCACGGACCGCTTGTATGGTTCCGGAAATATAGACTGAACGGTCCGGTCACACATGAAATTCCCATATAAGCCGGAACTCAAAATTTTTTTCAAAGGGGGGACCCCATGAAATTTCAGAAATCGAATTCGTATTTTTGATGCCAAACATCTTTAAAATGCATGAAACGTCGAGATTTTATGTTATTACGAATTTTTTTTTTTTTTGGAAATCGACTTTTTGGGACTTTGCCGATTTTGCACCTTTTTGCCTTTCTCAATAGAAAGGTATTGCAATTGCTCTGAAAACCGACTTTTAAACGGAGGCCCGGAGGGCCGAGTGACATATACCATTCGATTCAGTTCGTCGAGTTCGGCTAATGTCTGTGTGTGTGTATGTATGTGTGTGTGTATGTATGTGTGTGTGTGTATGTATGTGTGTGTGTATGTGCGTCTGTGTGTGTGTACGCGAACACAATCTCACTCACTTTTCTCAGAGATGGATGAACCGATTTTTACAAACTTAGTCCCAAATGAAAGGTGCAACGTTCCCATAGGCTGCTATTGAATTTCTAATGGATCCGACTTCCGGTTCCGGAATTACAGGGTGATGAGTACGATCACGCAGAAAACGTCGATTTTAAGAAATTCTGCAATGAATGTATAATGGTGAAAATTTTTCCAAAATGTGACCACAATTGCTTCGATTTGTAGTATTAGGCCATTAACAGCCATTCAAAGTCTCTTTGGTCACATTGGCCACCATCATCGGTTCCGGAAGCCCCGGCGGAAGTATCCAAATTCAGACTAACAGTCACATCGGTTTCTCGGAGGTGGTTAGACCGAATCAACCAAACTTAGTCTCAAATGAAAGATGTTGCGTCCCCGCAAATGGCTATTAAATGTTATCCCCAACCGACTTCCGGTTCCGGAGTTACGGGTTGTGGCGTGCGATCACATAGCAAATTGTGATTCAAGCCGATACCCCGATGGAAGCAAAAAAGGTAAAAATTTCGCTAAAATGTCTCTCAAATAACTTAACTTTGCAGTTCTAGGTCACCGACGGCCAAACAAACTTTCGTTGACTACATTGACCACCATAGTCCCAAATGATAGCTCTATTATCCCCACAGATGTCTGTAAAATTTCGCTTGATCGCTTGTATGGTTCCGGAAATATAGACTGAACGGTCCGGTCACACATGAAATTCCCATATAAGCCGGAACTCAAAATTTTTTTCATAGGGGGGACCCCATGAAATTTCAGAAATCGAATTCGTATTTTTGATGCCAAACATCTTTAAAATGCATGAAACGTCGAGATTTTATGTTATCTCGAAAAATTTTTTTTTATAAAAATCGACTTTTTGGGACTTTGCCGATTTCGCACCTTTTTGCCTTTCTCATATAGAAAGGTTATGCAATCACTCTGAAAAACGTCAACGTAATCCCGGCCCGGAGGGCCGAGTGTCATATCCCATTCGACTCAGTTCGTCGAGATCGGAAAAAGTCTGTATGTGTGTGTGTATGTGTGTGTATGTGTGTGTGTGTATGTATGTGCGTATGTGTCAAACAATGTCACTCATTTTTCTCAGAGATGGCTGGACCGATTTGCCCAAACTTAGTATCAAATGAAAGGTGCAACCTTCCCATCGGCTGCTATTGAATTTTGGATCGATCGGAATTCTGGTTCCGGAATTACGGGTTTCAGAGTGCGGCCACACAGAAATTTCTCATAAAAACTATAGGAAAAATTAAAAATAGAATTTTTATTTTTGATGCTAAATGTATTCAAGGTGCATAAAACGTCGAGATTTGATGCAAACACGAAAAAAATTTGACGAAGATTCACTTTTGTGGATTTTGCACATTTTTGCCTTTCTCATATAGAAAGGTTATGCAATCACTCTGAAAAACGTCAACCTAATCCCGGCCAAATTTTTTTTTCGACTCGCTTAAGGTTTCTGGATTTTAACAGGGGCGTAGTTGATGGTTTACGGAGAGGGGTTACACTCCCCCTCTACTGTTCACTCCCCTCCTTTAAAAATCTCCTTAAATCACCCCTCAGACCACCACCTCATACCCCTCCCTTTCTAACCCATCATCTTTAAACCACCACTATATTACAAAGCATACCAATTTAAGCTGGGGAGTCGTTCGTTCATGGGACTTTCGCCCTCCTCACATACCCATCGCCGCATGACAAAATGAGTTAGCAAGCAGATAACATTGATCTAATGCTGATTAGGCTAATGGAGTATGATATTTTTTTGTTTCAAGTGTTTCACCGTCGACACGTAGCTCATCAAGTTCGTGGCTGGCATGCCATTGTGTATAAGTGCAAAGTGTACTAAGAATGTAATGGACATTTCCACAATTATGTTGAACATAAAAAGCCTCCGTGCCATAGTTTAGAGAAATGAGAAAGGCACAATTGCACCGCTAGGTGGATTAAAACAGGTTTTTTTTATTGGAGAAGTTTTAACCTATACTAGTGTTCTTTGGGTTAGTAAAATTTATGTTATGCTACACCATTTTCATCATTAGCTTAGAAGCGTAGATTTTCCTTTTTCATGTTATTGCAAATGTAGGGTTGGAGGCATTTTCAGTATTTGTCAAAACCCATTTCAAGCCTAACAAGCCAACGGCTTTATTGTCCTTCCGAAGGAAGACGTGACCAAGGATGCAAAATGCCTACCTTTTCCACGGCTGTAATTTTTCTGCCTACATTCTCCTTTCTCATACGACGCTGCTGTCGTTCGCTAGTGAAGGACGCCTAACGCTGTACGGCAGCCTGTAAGCAAAGCAGTAACGAGACAATAAAATCCTGCCCTCAGTACAGCCACCAGACGCGAGCGGTGCAGCTTCTCTTTCCTTATTTTACCGTTTTAATATTTTTAATCACAAACGACGACAATGAATGCGGTTCATTTCCGTCACGACCGGCATCAACGCTTTCGTGTGCGGGCCTCTCCCTTTGACTATGCAGAGAAAAGTGTACAAAGCAAGAGAACAAACTTTACTACGTCACACTCTCACCGAGCAGTCGGAGAACAGCAGCCAAACAAAAATGTATTTTACTACTGTACGGAAAAGTGTACTCGGATTGGCTACCGTTCTGGTAAGAGCAGTAGTTATGCGTCGCTGTGGCGGGCTGTACTGCTTGTGCAAATGTAAATGTACCGGAAAAAATGTAGTTTACCGGTACCGTTCGCATTCCTGGACGTGACCACAAATTTTTTCACCTTAGAAAAATCTCAACGATCTCGGTTGGGATTGAACCCAGATAAACTGGAATAAGTAGCGGTCATGTTTAACAATCAACCACCGGCGCCGTCTGCTTACATACCTTGGAGTTTTTTGGATAGACTAAGTATTAGGCAACGGATCTCACGTTCGCGACGCCTTTTTTGTTTCGGCAATTCTTCACAATACATGGAATATTCGCTATCTCTCTCTCTCTCTCTCTCTCTCTCTCTCTCTCGTATCAGATAGTTTGCGTAGTTTTCTATTTGGTGGTAATAATTGTTTTGAATAATATGGGGTGAAATCATTGTTGAAGCAGCCATATTTGTATATTCATTTAATGAGCAACAACAAAATTGATCATTTTTCATTTCATGAGCTGTTCTTCAAGTCAACTATTCTCTTATTGGAAAATTGAAGCATGCATGTGAGGGATTCCATGAGAAACCGGCCAACCGCAAAATATGAGCATCGTCGATTCAAATGAAACTTTGCAGTTGTGTTCAATTTATGAATCTCCAAAATTTTCTCTGTCGATTACAATATTTTGATACATAAGCAATTTTTTATGGTTTCGTGGTTGAATAATATTTTGATTGTTTTTGTATAATTTTCAAATGGTTTAGAATATCGCCGTGATGTAAAAGGGAAACTTACAAAAAAATGTTATGGGCCCTTTGAAAAACCTATTGTTGTTGATGGCGAAAAGCGAATAACTTATGAAAAGGTCGTAATAAAACAGAAAAATTGTGTTAAAACCAAATTTTAATTATCTCGTGAACTACTACATTTCAGAAATTTTTCGTTATGAGCATTTCGATTTAAATTGGTGTTTAAAATCACATTGAAAAAGAAAATTATATTTTGACTGCAAATTGTTTAAATTATAAAAAATATGTCAAAAGACGTTGTTAGGAAAACATTTTTATTGAAAACTTCTCCATGCTTCAAATACACTGAAAAAGTTTCTGTTACGTCTTTAAAACGATACACATTAGTTTTTTGATATTTTATGATTGTATAATGTATAAACTTTTAAAAAGGGCATGAATATACGAAATTATTATTTTTCTTGGAACAAAATTCCAAATATCTCAACAAATATTGCATTTTGGAAGATTTTTGTTAAATGCATTTTGATTTAAAATGATACTTAGCAATTACATTAAAAATGTAATTCTGTTGACGTTACTCGTTCTCAGATGGTTTTGATGTATAAAATACGATAATCAAACAATTTTTTTTTAAATGCTAGATGAAGAAACTTTTACGCTCCTTAAAAAAATTGCTGTTGAGTTAAATTAATCTTATTGACTGTGGAAAATGTTTAGTCTTCCATGCCGGTGAAATGTGTAAAGCTTCGTCGGAATTTAAGATGGTCGGTCACGATTTTAACGATTTTTGAACGGATCTTCGTGGAATTCCTCATGTATTAAACCATTTAACAAAGTATCTGTGTGTTTTCAATAGTTAAAGCCAAATAAGTTCCGACATGCTAAACGTATGTTTCTTTGATTTGACCAAAAATTTCAAAGTTCATACAGTATGATAAAATGTTGATTGAAAGTGGTCAGCTTACTGCTTATTTCTTTAGAAAATCAAAAAAGTGCTAACATCCATCGCCTTTGAAAAATGAGTTATTTTAGTTAAACATCTACAAGATAATTTATGCCAAACGCCCGTTATGACAATCGTCCATTATGTCTAACGTCCATTACGCCTAACATATGTTATCCCTGATGTGCATTACATCTCTCATCTTTTTGCCTAACGACCATTATGCCTAATAGGGTACACCCTACTTTCCTAGTACATAGCGTCGTTAGTACATACCTTCGATAATATGCATAGTAGAATGGGGTCAACTACCCGTATAAATAAATACCATTCCAGAAATCTTCGGAACCATTTCCAAACTATTCGTATAATGCTCACCATATTGGGAATACTACTGATATATTTCACCATTATAATTGAACTGTTATACTACCATACCCATTTTAATTACTGTTGAGGAGTGAAAGTGCCGAGAGCTATATTTATTAATCTAAATTTAAATGAATTCTTTAAGCCTAAATACTAAGTAAACTAAACCGGAATGAATTAAAACTAATTGCCTGAATTAAATAAACTTATAAATGCCCATCACCAAAAAAAACCCGAACAAGTGTGTGTCACCCTACTAATTCTGCAATACAGCATAAACTGCGATAGCAAGACCGTACCGATCAATCAGACACCACACCAGTACACAGAAGAAATGATCGCTGCACCGTGTGAGACGGAATAGACAAATCAGCTGACAAAGGCAGTGGTTAATAATATCTCGATCGATGCAGTACCGTTCGTGCGTACCCCAGTGAAATCGGCCGTCGCGAGTGAAGGAATAAATAAATAAGCTTGTTGCGAATATTTTCACTGCAAGGTAACATTCCCGGGAAACTGCAAGTGAAGTGCAAGTTGTGAGCCGTATGTAATTAATGAATCCACGGCAGTAGTAAAGCCCTTGCAGTGCAGTGTCGAGTAAAGAAAAGCAATCCCAAGTGAGTGAACAAAGGGCTGCAAGGCAGCATACCCATCCATAGAACGGGTAAAACGGGGACCTTAGTAGTGTAGTGAAGTGATTGCGATAAAACTGGGTGCTCACCAATGATCATCCTGGGCCGTCTCAGTAGATAGACGGAAGAAAATCCTCCGAACCCGGAACCCCATGTAAGTCACCCAAACATTTGGTCCTTCGAGCCGGATCGGAGGAAACCCCAACCAGTTGGATCAGTGCGGTGAGTACACCATTGGTATTTTCTGCTGACGCGACGCTACTGCATAGACACTGCCCGTCCCAGCCCCCATGCCTATTGATTAGGCCATTTTCGACGCTATCGTCCATCGCTGTAATTCAGTGCGAATTTTTACCATCGCAGCTGATTAGCGCCAAGGCGGAAACAGATTTTTTTGGAAAATTTCTGTTCTCGATAAAATTGCATGCTTTTGCTAAGGTGGTGGTGAGTGGCAATTTCGCGTAGATTGGTACGCTCGCGTCGGGAAGGATATTTCGTTCGATTTGCGTGCCATTCTCGGTCGTTCCGCGAAAAAGTGACATACCGCGACGGGAAGGATTTGTATCGTTCGGTACCCGCGCCGGGAAGGAGTTCGATTTTTTGATTTGTACCGTTTTTCCGTTTCCGATATTTAAAGTGGTGGTAGTGAAGATCAGTGAAGTGTACAGTAATGGCGACCAAGACAGAAAAGAAGCTGTCAGAGTACGTGATCCAAAGGGATCCTTGTAGTGCAGAAGGCAGTGGAGAAGTTTGCAGAGGATTTCGATTGCGATCGGGATGCCTGCCAAATTCCAATTCGCCTCGATTCACTTGACCGAATCTACAAGGAGTTCCTAGAGGTACAAGGGCAGATCGAGCTGTACGATAAGTCAGAGATGTTAGATACCCACCTGGAAGAGCGCATGGATTTCGAGACGCGGTATTGCAGAGTCAAAGGTTTTCTATTGTCGAATCGTGCTGCTGATCCCAACCAAACCATGCTGAACAGCACAATGGCGACCCCTGCTCACGTTTCTTCCTCGTTCCACCTACGCTTACCCAAGATCGACCTACCTAAGTTTAACGGCGATTTCTCGCGATGGCTCGCATTCCGTGACACATACACGTCGATGATCCACAGCAATGCAGATATTCCGACGGTTGCGAAGCTGCAGTACCTGCTGCAGTCGCTGGAGGGAGAAGCCAGGAAACCATTCGAGTTCGTAGACATTGAAGCAGATAACTACGCATCGACTTGGGAAGCAATGCTAAAGCGGTACGACAACAAGCGGTTCCTAAAGCGTCAGCTCTTCCGAGCTCTATATGATCTCCCACCGATCAATCAAGAAAGTCCCCAAGAAATTCATGTTTTGGTTGATGATTTCCACCGGCATGTGAGGGCTTTAGCAAAGTTAGGCGAACCAGTCCATTATTGGGACACTCCGTTGGTCAACCTCCTTTGTTACAAGCTAGATCCAACTACACTACGTGCTTGGGAGGAGAAAACCAGCAACAACGACGACGTAACCTACGATATGCTGATCGAATTTCTTTACCAACGTGCCCGTATGCTGACGTCCGTTATAACTGATCTGCGATATCGGTCACAACAACCGGTTACAGCCAAGGTGGCCGGTTCGATTCCAACCTCGAAACCATTCAAGGTGGCATACAAGGCAGCTACCGTTGAATCGAACTACAGTTCTCTGCCATGTCTCGCCTGTCCAGAGAAGCATTTACTCTTCCAATGTCCAGCATTTTCCGAGATGTCCGTCTGCCAGCGTCGTGAGCTGGTTTCCCAGAAACGCCTATGCTGGAATTGCTTCCGTACTGGACACCAAGCCAGGAACTGTACCTCCGTATTCTCCTGCCGTAACTGCCACGAAAAACACCACTCCTTGTTGCACGAGCCAGCACCGTCGAACATACAATCTACTCCTGTCGTGGCAGTAAGCCAGCCTATTCCCTCAACGTCCGCCATCGCTGGCCCTTCCAGCTCGGTAAATCCGAACAACCAAGTGAGCATGTCAGTCCAGGCTGAGCACAGTACAGTCTTGCTAGAAACAGTTTGCCTCCTCGTCGTAGATCAGAACGGCAAGGAAATACCCGTACGTGCACTCCTGGATTCAGGATCCATGTGCAACTTAATAACCAACAAGCTTGCAAATTCCCTAAATCTTCGTCGCACCAAGGTGGATGTCGCAGTAGCTGGTATAGGTGACTCCACCAAGCAGATCAAGTGCCAATTGACTGCTAGGATCAAGTCGAAGTCGACACCGTACTCCACCAATCTTGAGTTCCTGATCCTCAAGAGACCGACGGTAAACCTTCCGACCGTTCCGATCGACACTTCCGCGTGGAAGCTTCCCGAGTTGTCGTTGGCAGACCCCAGATTCCATATTCCATCCGACATTGACATGGTTGTCGGTGGTGAAGCGTACCACGAGCTGCATCTTGGCAGCAAGCGTTCCCTGGGAGAGGGATTACCGTTGCTAATAGAAACAGTGTTTGGATGGACTGTTTCCGGGAAAATATCCATCGATCATCCCACCGTTCCCCGTGTCTGCCATCTAACCACTGTCGATCGAAGCTTAAATCAACCGATGCAGAAGTTCTGGGAGCTGGAAGCTGTCGAGCCGTGTTCTGTGAATTCCGTAGAAGAAAAACAGTGTGAAGAATTTTACGCTACTACCACCACTCGCGATTCGTCCGGTCGTAATCTCGTTCGTTTGCCACTCACCCGTGATCCGCTAGTCAACCTCGGCGAATACAGAGCCATCGCCGAACGTCCTTTCCTGAGCCTTCAAAAGCGACTAGAGCGTGATCCACCCACCGAGAACGCATGCTGCAAATTCATGGACGAATCCGCACGAATGGCGCTCATCGATCCAGAAGACGATGTGAACTCGCACGGCTTCCTCCCGCACCATCCTATGTTCAAGGAATCCAGCACAACCACGAAGGTCCGAGTTGTCTTCGACGCGTTGTGTAAAACGGCCTCAGGATTTTTCGTCAACGATAAGCAGCTCGTTGGACCTTTCGTCCAAGAGGACCTACTATCAATCGTCATGAGGTTTCGTACACATCCGATCGCCATCGTAGCCGACATAGAGAAGATGTACCTGCAGATTCAGCTGCATCCCGAGAACCGACCGCGTCATCGCATTCTCTGGCGTCCCAACCGCAACGATCTGCTCATAGCCTACGAGCTCCAAACCATTACGGACGGTTTTACATCTGCGCCATTCCTGGCAACCAACTCCCTCCTACAAGTGGCACAGGACGAAGGCGACAAGTACCCCGCCTCCGTAGATGATGTGAAGCCTGATTACGTTGATGACTTTTTATCGGGAGCTAACGTCGAAATCCAAGTTTGCTCCGTTAGCCACCTGCCAATCGATTGCTCGCCTAGGGTTGTGTGTCGCCGTGTTGTCGACGATGAATAAGAAGATTATGATGAAGCAAAAGGAAGTTGAAGTATCCGTGCTACTTCAAGGTGGCCGGAATGTTGAGGAGTGAAAGTGCCTAGAGCTATATTTATTAATCTAAATTTAAATGAATTCTTTAAGCCTAAATACTAAGTAAACTAAACCGGAATGAATTAAAACTAATTGCCTGAATTAAATAAACTTATAAATGCCCATCACCAAAAAAAACCCGAACAAGTGTGTGTCACCCTACTAATTCTGCAATACAGCATAAACTGCGATAGCAAGACCGTACCGATCAATCAGACACCACACCAGTACACAGAAGAAATGATCGCTGCACCGTGTGAGACGGAATAGACAAATCAGCTGACAAAGGCAGTGGTTAATAATATCTCGATCGATGCAGTACCGTTCGTGCGTACCCCAGTGAAATCGGCCGTCGCGAGTGAAGGAATAAATAAATAAGCTTGTTGCGAATATTTTCACTGCAAGGTAACATTCCCGGGAAACTGCAAGTGAAGTGCAAGTTGTGAGCCGTATGTAATTAACCCATTCATGCCCATGTTGTTTGTGGACAACAACGTTTTTAAACAGCTATAACTTTTGATTGAGGCAAGATTTGCTCACAAAAACAAGTAAGGCTCATTCATGTGATTATTGCCTTTCATTTGAGTATTAACATTTACAAAGATCAGCTCTAGAACTGAAGTTATTGCAATTAGTCTGATTGGATTCCGATGGAGCAGTGCTGCCAGAGACAGTTTACGTTGACGACCGAAAATGATTTTTTCATATATCTTTGTTATGGTGCAATATTATTGAAAACTGATAAAACTTATCAATTTAGACTGCCGTTGGCTTCGTTTTCCATGTCATTGGACTATTGTAATTATTCTAGGAGAATTGTAGTAAGCATCAGAAGGTAAAAATTGACCAGCTTCTAGCACTGCCATGGAAACACCTATCTTTATGAAAATAGGCTTTTCGTGTTTCTTGACCCAACCGTTTTCAAGGAAAAATAGTTTTGAAACCCTACATGCACTAGAAAAAAGTTGGGCATGAAAGGGTTAATGAATCCACGGCAGTAGTAAAGCCCTTGCAGTGCAGTGTCGAGTAAAGAAAAGCAATCCCAAGTGAGTGAACAAAGGGCTGCAAGGCAGCATACCCATCCATAGAACGGGTAAAACGGGGACCTTAGTAGTGTAGTGAAGTGATTGCGATAAAACTGGGTGCTCACCAATGATCATCCTGGGCCGTCTCAGTAGATAGACGGAAGAAAATCCTCCGAACCCGGAACCCCATGTAAGTCGCCCAAACAATTACCATTTCCAATACCTTCCGTGTATCTGGTGGGCTTTGTTATTCGTATATCTGATTACCCTGCTCCAAAAATCTGTAGTTTAAGACGGTCAAAAATCCTCGTCTAACAATATTACGGAGATAGCTCAATTGGATAAAGTGTCAGTCCCACTTAGTAGTGTCAACGAAGCATTCTTCAGAAGATAGCGAGAGCAACATCAATCGATAGAATTGAAATCTTCACAAGAATTTTTTTTTCTCCAGCTAATATTTTATCCATCGCTAAACCTAAAATATGCATGCCACCATAATCGGTATGGTTCTTGAATGGTATGTTGTCAAAATGTATATGGAAAACAGCACATTTGGGTATGGTGACTGTTCTTAATAACCCGTTGTTTGTACGGTTGAGTATGGAAAAACGACACTGGTTATGTTCGATATTATACTAGGCAATGGTTAATCTATTGTTGAACGAACCATTTTGAAAATGGTTTTGAAACGATTGATGCAATGGTTGGCATATGGTACACATTTATGCGGGTAGGCGGGAGGGTCCAATAGGAATAGTGATTTATGTTATTGCAGAGGTCGCTTATGTTGTGTGAATTAGATGCACGGTAGACAGCATCGTTGACGACGTCATTTCGGATGTTGCTGTGGATCAGCTGTATTAGTTACGGCGTGGTTTATGTTTTAGTGTGTTGTTCTGTGGAAATGCACTGTCTTTTGTCCTCTGTACAGTACATTTAATCACTGTAGAAAATGTCAAGTGACTTTTTTCTTGTGTAAAAATTAATGCCGAACACAAGTTTTGTGTTGGTTTTTCGATATTTTTGTTTTTGAAAAAAACAGATATTAGATATTTCGTGTGAGTTAACATAATAAATAAAGGTGTTATTGAAGTAGACAATCGAATAAAACATGATTGAAAAAGAGAAGCAAAAGGATTAAAAAATACGCAAACGTAATCGTTGCACAGCTAAGTAACCACATGAGCCGAAATGCACAACTTCAATTCAACACTCTGGCGACGACGAGGATACCGAAGAAGTCATTCACAAGTACAAAGCCAGACGCAGATGCTGGAAAAACACGCTTTGACACGTGAATGACGTCAATGGATTGCATGTATTATTTGTGTTATTAATTTGGAAATAATCTGCAGTATTCATACTTTTCAAACAAAAGTTGAACCGCTCATTTTATAGGCTTGTTCATTTTTTATTCAACCTATCGTACCCCCAAATTTTAAAAGCATCGAAAAAAGTACCTTCGTCGCATTTAGATACTATTTTCTTCTTTCCAGAACACCCAAAAGAGTGAAGTCGGATGAAAAATGATCGCGTAGACATCTTTTTTAGAGCCGAAAGTGTTGGAAAATAGTTTTTTTGGCCATAAATCAAGATTTTGAGGGTATACAAAATTTGTCATACATTATTTTCTGTTGCATGTGATAAGATCTACAATCTTTATTAGGTCACTTGAAAAGTACAAAATCACTGTAGCACCGTGCAATCTGTATCTGTATATATCGAGGATCAGGGCAATCGATAGCCGCGTCAGACCCCCAGGCTGGTAATCCTGACAGGCCCTAAGCCTACTTATTTGAATCTTAAATTATATACATTCAACTGTTCTAATCAAACTATGTTGCATCTGTTGCTGTTCTGGCCGTCCAACCTCCTGCGAGGTTGAGCATCTGCTGATGCTGATAGGGGCTTTACAAATCTTCGTAAAACTCCAAAAATATGGCCATCGTGATGGTCGATAGCCTCTCGATAAAGCTGGGCTCTAGATTATTAGTTAATAAACCATTTAATCTGGTCATTTACTGATTCATTCAAACAACTTCCTTCGGTTGTACGACAATCATAGTTGTGTGTCTTAAGCCCGGTTTCTGCCAAGGGGCTCTGAATGGCATTTAACGAACGACAGTAATAAAATCTCATTACTAAACTGTGTAAGTAAAATGGCGCCAATATCGGCGATTAGACGGTCTGAATAACGAACAGGAAGCTTACTTTGAAGCCTTAGCATTTTTCCATTCATTTTCCACATACTACGGGTATTGAGGTGTACCTTTTTCCCACCCCACGTCAGATTGTTATGGCGATTGTTCTTAAGAGTTAAAGCCATAAATGTGTAACAATAACAAAAATAATAACTTCAAAATATTCTCAGTCAACTTATCTCGTGTCCTGCTGAATGGCTCGCAACCCAGAAATGATTTTGATCGATTTTCGAACACCGCTCACTGACGTCATTTCACTTTTATGATGAATCGAACATTCCACCCAACAGCCAAAGCGGCCGGCTTTTGAACGGGCAACCTTGCTCTGCTGAGTATACAAATAGAAGACGCCGCCCACCCGGTTGTTTTCTTTTGAAACACGTTTTTTGTTTCAGCTTTATTTCTGCTTCAGGCTGTCATCTTGAAATGTCGTCGTAAACGACAAACGACGAGGAACCGGTAATAAACTGCCGATCAATGATGAGCGGAGCATGTCAAGTGTGTGTGTTTTGGACTAATTTTCTCCAAAGGGTATCTCTGTCGTTGGTGCAAGTATCGTGCGTGGATGGAGTGGAAGCAGGTACAGGGCATATTCGGCTAGGTGAAGCATTTTGTTAATTTGGTTGCCTCACTCATCTAATCATACACTTCCATCATTTCAAACGAGATCCGGAGCATACGTTTTTTTCATGGTTTAATTAATTAGGGCCCTTGTAGCCGGCACGCTAGCTTGACACGAGAAACGAATATGCGTGGCATGGGGTCACAGCAGATGTGATAAATCAAGATTTGGAACGGTTTTTATTAGCACGCCTGTTTAAAGTGAAAGTTGAATTATTTGAAAACTTGACTCGCAAACTTTTGGTGACATTTATTTCAGGTACTGAATTAGCGACTGTCTAAATTGTCACTACTAGCTAAAAATCCTCGAAAGATATCGTGCCACCAGTTATAAAAATATCACACCATAAATCTGCACAGTCTAACTTTTACGAAGCTTTTCCGACAAATTGGAAAGGTAACTTGAATAAACACTGCACTGATGGGATGAGCGAGGAAAACAATTAAAAAGTTAAAAGTTGCCTGAAACTCCATGCTATTATAGAGCCAAAAAGTTCACCAAACAATTTCAATTGGCCTACAGCATGAGACTGGCAACCAGAATCGATCCACATCGCCTTCACCAAATAAGTTTCACAGTAGGTACTACCTAATGTGAGGAAGGGCTTGGCAGTTGGAACAAGCATCCGTTAGTAATTGGTTGGGCTGGTTTCTCATTTCAACCAGTTTTTCAAGCATGTTTAACGTTGGTAAAGGGCGAACGCGAAATTATTGCGACACATTCAACAGGGCATAACTTTTTTTACCATTGGGTAAAAATCAACCAAATTTTGCACACTTTCTCATTGATGTGTATTGTTTACATGCTGTCAAAATCGAAGTCGTGTTTTTCGATTCAACGAAAATGGAGGTGAACCAACGCGAGTCGAGAGAACAAATTCTTTCCAAACACCTGGAATTTCCTGACCTGTCGCACCGGCAGTTGGGAAAAATATTGAACATTCACCATTCAACCGTCTCCAGAGTGTTGAAGCGGTTCCAGGAGCGGTTGACGTTGGACCACGGCAAAGGAGCTGGAAGCAAACCGGGACCGGAGAACAAAAAGACGGAGGGAAAGGTGAAGCGGATGATTAAAGCAAATCCCAACGTCTCAAGCCGTGATTTGGCTAAAAAGATCGGCATGTCGCAGAGCTACGTCAAGAATGCAAAGAAGAGAGCTTGACTACATACATACAAGGTACAGAACTTCCCAAACCGCGACGAGCGACACCAATCGACGGCTAAAACTCGGGCACGGAAGCTCTACGACAAGATGCTGACAAAATATGGCTGCTGTGTGATGGACGACGAAACGTATATAAAAGCCGATTTTAAGCAAATTCCGGGGTTGGAGTTTTTCACCGGCAAGAGCAAGTTCTATGTGGACGACAAATTTAAGAAGAAGAAAATGTCGAAGTTCGCCTCCAAATATCTCATTTGGCAGGCCATCTGCTCTTGCGGACTGAGCCTTTCGTGACAAAGGGTGCAGTAAATGGCGAGATCTACAAATCTGAGTGCCTCGAGAAACGCCTTTTGCCGTTCTTGCAGTAGCACGACGAAGCTCCGCTATTTTGGCCACATTTGGCATCATGTCACTATTCTAAAAGTGTCCTGGAGTGGTATGAGGCCAATTCTGTCCATTTTGTTCCAAAGGACATGAATCCGCCAAACTGTCCGGAGCTGCGCCCGGTGGAACAGTACTGGGCAATGATGAAGCGGGAAGTTCGGAAGATCAAGAAGACAGTCAAAGACGAGAAGGACATGTTAAGAAAATAGAAAAAAACTGAGAAACTGGTACCGGATGATACTGTAAAGACTTTGATGGAGGGTATCAAGCGAAAATGCGTTCAATTTTACACTCAAGGCTCCATTGATTAACTTTTCTTTTGGTTTTTGAAGTAAATATATGTATAAAACTACCCTAAAATTTTGGTTTGATTTTAAACTTTATAAGAAAATTGGCCTGACATTTTCGGTGTCGTAATAATTTCGTGTTCGCCCTTTATTAGACTCTGTTCATCAGACTGCATGCAAGTTTTCATATTTTCACCTTTCTATGCGAAAGGCGAACTTTCAAACTGATTACTGAATACTTTAGTAATCGCTCTAAACTAGTATTTATTTGTTTCAGAATGCATTTTCAAATATAGTATCATGCCCTTTTGCTTAAATTGGTTTTATTACTTTAAACTATGTTTAGGCTTGAGTTTAATTTCGTATACTAACTCCTATCTACAGAATCACAAAATAAGAAGATTAAGTTTGAATATAATGCGTCATGTGCATCATCGAAAAAGTAATATTTAACTTGGCAATCAAAACAACGGATCAAACACACATCGCTTCACGGTAGTAGGTAGCATGCTAGAATTCATTGGTGCGGTTTCGTGCTCCAGGTTTGAGAAAAGCTATGTTTTACTGAGGGTTCTTTCGATCGTGGCTGTGAGGTTGAGGGAATAGGTGCGGTGCTGTATGATTAGAAAGATATCGAATGTTTTATAACATTTTCGATCTTCGGCAAGCTTCAGTAATTTGTTTCCAGAAATAAGTCGAAATTAATTGGAAAAGTTTAAAGGGTGTACGGAATCAAATTGCATCAATATCAAATTGCTGTAGTTTTTTGTCCATTAAATATTTTATGTTCAAATTTTGGGTGAAATTAGTTTAATCCCTCGGCATGATACTGTACCTTAATGTGGTCCGGGGGCTTTTCCACCAAAGCAGTATTACAGTGATTATATCACAGAAACTTGGGATACGATTATTTTCTTTTTAGTTAAGCTACATTGTGATCAATTTTAGTACTTAACTTGGCGACCTTTATTATCCACTGCCATGGTCAAATAATATACAATGTGGGTTTAGGGCCCAATTCTCTCTGCAGGCACCCTTCTTTTATTGCTATACATAAATTAGATCCATGCTAACACCCACTAACACAAATGCTTATTCTCTCATTTACACTCACAATCTCTCATTCCAAACGTACAAACGTGGCCTTCGCGATAGCACAAACTTGATCTCGAATGTGAACCCCAATGCGATCTCGCCAACATTCAAACACCCCGGAAATTAAATGAACGTTTGCACATAAAAATTTATTACCGCGATCTCAAGCATCAACCCACCGTTCGCACAATCATGAATCGGTCACGTCCAGAAGTTTCTACCCTTGATCCTAGCAACTCAAACTTATGCTATCAGTTGAATCAATATAAATAAAAACTAGACAAGACATCTACGCGCGATCATTGAAGAACACGCGAACATGCGAGTGGTCATACGCTTACAAAAATAATGTGTCCACGCGAAGTTACATACACACTAGCACACGCGACAAAAACGTCAACATACAAACGCTCGAGTCCTTCGCGATCATCCACGCACAACCACACCCACGATCTCGTAAAAGGGATAACACCCCGGTGACTAAGTGAACGGTTTAGTATTTATAAATTCACAAACCCGGTCTCAAGAGTGAACCTTCAAATGTCCGTGTTCGCGCGATCATGAATCGGTTGCATCCGGAAGCCCCTATTCTCGGCCCTAGTAGTATAAGTCCAATGCCTTCAGGTGAACTAATCAAAAAGATGATGCTCACATCCACTAAGTTTAAAGGGTGTACGGAATCAAATTGCATGACTGTCAAATTGATGTAGCTTTTTTCCATTACATATTTTTATTTGAAATATTGGGGTGAAATTAATTCAATTTTTAAACAACGTTGCGTCAGTTTCATTAGCAATTGTGCTTCCTTTGCAAAAATTAAGTTGGACGAGCATCAGTTGCGAAAACAAATGAATTAAACTACTGCAGCTGTTGGATTATGCCGGGTCAATTTCAACTGGTTTTCCTAATATTTTCGTCGAATTATTTGCCCATTGTTGAATTATTTCACCAGCTGCAGTAGTCTAATTCACCCTTGGAGGTGGATTGACTCCCAGCTGAAAAACACTGATTTATAGGAAGGAAAAAGACCAATATGGTCCGTATAGCGTGAAGGGTCACAAGCTGGTAGTCGAAACTTTCAAAAGGAATCCCAATAGTTCAGTGAGAGACGGGGTTAAAAAATGCTCGCAAAACTTTGTGCAAGTTGCAAAAAATGTTTGTCATTCAAATACGGCTTAAACTGTAGCTATTTACCTGTGTTTGGAACAGTAGCATATCCTTGCAGGGCCAGCGAATCACTTTTTTCCCGAGTGTGTAGTAAGATTCGGAGTGATTTCTACTCGTAGTGACAAAAGTTTAGACATGGTGTCTGTAAGTGAAAGTGAAAATTTTCGGATAATACCTTGGGCTATTTGGAAACACCCTTTGTTAATGGGCTGTGTGACCGACAGCTCAGCGAAAATGTTTTTGTTGATTACTGATTCTACAAATGTTCCACAGCTAAGTATGGTGTAACATTAAATAAAATTTATAAGTAGAATCGTTGTTTGTCAATTCCATAACATATTTTGGCGACGAGGATAAACAGAAGTGTCGCGAGTGTCCGGAAAAACCTATCGGATCGGTATAACACCACGTGGTTGGCTATTAGAATCAACAGTCGATTCAAAGTTCGTACCTAGTGCAGTCGTGTGCGTGACGGAGTAGTTAACGCGCATGTCGGATTCGAAAGTGCTTGAAGGAAAAGTGAACGTTAAAGTAGAAAAGAATAACAGCGAACAAGAAGGTGGTTCGCCTACAATCGTCATGTCAAAACCGATGTTTGGACATCTGGAACCTTTTGTGGTAGGTGAAAAATTCGATGAGTATGTCAGCCGCCTCGAACAGTTTTTCCTAGTCAATGATGTACCAGCGGCAAAAAAATTAAAGGGTTGTGTACAGGACACGACCACGGTGACATTAAAAATGTAGCTTTTTTCAAGAGCGTGCAAATGTATTTTATCTATCACACATATCGACTCAAGTTCTTGCTCACTCGCCTGTTTTTTATGTTACAATTTGCTATATACCCTCCCCATTAAAACATAATTTATTGAAGGTCTTTTAACGGTAATCTATTAATTAATCAAGTATCTCACTAGGTGATTGGCATTATTTGGCTAATCCATCTAGTAAAAATAGGCTGGTCTGTCCAGAAAATATATTTAAAAGAAAAGTTCCATATTTAGAACCGTGACGAGGAAGCCCACGCCCAGCAACGGAAATATACAGATTCTTCATGAAATATGAAATTTCATTTTCCATTTAAATTTTCAATAATGTATTAATGAACTTAAGTAAACAATCTTAAGGTTAAGTATTTCTTGATCGATTAGTGGTGAAAAAAATGAAATTATTTGATAAATTACATTGTTATGCAACGTTCGCACTACCAGTTAAAACGGGTTTTATGCTATCTTGGTGACATTTTCTCTTGTTGCTAATTATTAAAACGTGTTATAACTCTGTAGTGTAAACATTGTATTATTAAACCAATTCTGCAGCGTTTTATGTTATATAGGTGTTTTATGTGGTAATAGGACTGACATAATTATATCTTCAGTACAGCGGTTTGTTGCATAATTTCAAACAGATATATTTTAAAATTTAAATTAGTATACCTAATTGTTCAATTTGTTGTATACTTTAAAACGCAATTAGAACTGTGTTTTAACTACATAGGGCAGGACAGATACTCTGACTGGATAAACTGGGAAAACAATTTTAAGTCCAGTAACGATTAAGACATGGCTTGAATTTGAATCGAAAAAGAACACCCGCCTAAACTGCTGCTGGGACGGTAAGTTCTGTTTTAAAATTTTCCGTTGTGTACAGTACGAAACAAAAGTGTTTGAAATTAGAAAACAAAAAGTTCTGCTGGGAATGTGATTGTTTCTGATGCAATTACACTCAGGTTTTTTTTACGCAGGGGATACAGGCCGTGCAAATGAAAACCGCCTAAATTTAAAAAAAAAAAAAAACGCGTAAATGAAAACCGCGGAAATTTCAAAATTCGCGTAAAAAATACCGCGTAATAAAACCTGAGTGTACTCCCCTATATAAAATACTACGCTGCTGAACAGTGCAATAACTCCAGAAGCACGTTGTCAGATGCCTTACTGATAAAAAACATATAACCAAAATATGAAACATATGAAAACCAATAGGCTCTTTACCCTAGGCAGCTACAATGCGCCGTAAACATGGATTAACAAGTTACAACGCACACGCATGCATAAAAATAAATATATTTTATTCAAACGCAACACTCTTAAGCAGCACACACCGTATTGAATTAAATCCAAACCACCCCACCCACCCACTTTGCAAATCATTCTGTGACACCGTGCTGGTACCCGAAAAATTCGCACACGGCCACCGCTGCCGAAAATGCATAGCGTCTACCGCTTATTGTAGTGCCCACACGCTGCAGCCATGATCTTACCCGTTCGACATAAGAACAAAAACTAATTCAAACGGGTACGCGTCACCTCTATTTATAAACTAACCGTATATGGTTTAGTCACATAGGTGCGAGTGTGTGCAAATGCCAACGTTGCCGAAAATCGGTAGCGCTTATTGCATCGCCCGGAGACGATGTTGTTCGTATGAGACAAGAGCAACAACTGATTTAAACGGACATGCGTCGCTTCTATTTATGACTTTTCGTCTTTCATTGAGTCACTAAGCTGCCCTCTTTTGACGGCTGTGTCTGAGAAATCTGTCTCACGAATGGTAATTTTCCTGTTTTTCGTGAATTTTTTAATTTTACCAATTTCCAAAAGTCTACTTTTATTGGGGAGATATTAAATTATTACCAATATTTAAGTTAGGTGTTTCTGAATCGGTTGGTGTATGAATGATTAAAATCCATCTAGTAATATTGGAGTTATAAGCGTGCAAACCTTACATAGTTTCGTTACATGGGAGATAGTTTAGATTTTAGAATGACACCTAGCCCCAGATAGTGGAGTAAGACATTTTTAATGTCAAAAAGTTCCCACACTAGTGACTATGGCTGGTCCTAGTCTGTATTCAATCGCCGCAAGAATTTGTTCGCCAGATGACCCGTGCACGAAACCGTATAATGAACTGATTCAACTCTTGACAACACATTTGGCTCCAACCGTCAACGTTGTGGCGGAACGGTATAAGTTTCGGAAATGTGAGCAATCATCAGGACAGTCTATTTCGGATTTCATCATCACGCTCAAAGCTCAATCACATTCATGCAGTTTTGCTGCATTTCTGCAAGAGGCCCTGCGGGATCAGTTTGTTGCCGGAGTCCAGAACTCAAACCTGCGGACAAAACTGCTCACAGAAGTCGATCTCACGTTCGAGAAAGCATGCAACATTGCCCGCAGTTGGGAAGCTGTCGAACACGAGTCAAAAGTAATGCAAGGTACGTCAAAGCTTGCTATGCTGCACCGGAAACCACAAAAGAAACCGCAGAAACCATTCCGGATACAGGAGAAGCCGAAACAACAGTCGAAACCAACTATGAAAAATGAGGTTAAGAACACGTGTTTCCGTTGTGGAAGATCACACAATCCAGAATCGTGTCCGGCTAAGCAGTGGACTTGCTACGCATGTGGCAAAGCAGGCCACGTGTCAACCATGTGTCGTTCAACGAAGGAACAGAAAGCAACTAGTCAGAATCGTGTAGCAGAGATGTCGGAGGCAGCGGAAAATTGGAAGTTAAATTTAATGTCGGAAATCGTCGAGTCGGTAAGGGAACCTGAAACCAGCCTTGCAACTCCGGAAATCCTGAGGGATAGCTCGAGGAACGGAGTGCACCAATTGGATGTGCCAGCCCACCTGCAGTTAGAAATCGAAGGAACAGTGGTGAAATTTGAGGTGGACACTGGAGCGTGTGATACGGTAATATCCAGGGATACTTATAGCGAAAAGTTAAGTCATGTGAAGTTGCAGCAATCTTGCAAGTGTTTTCAAACGGTGACTGGTCAAAACATTCGTCCGGAAGGTGAAATTAAAGTACAGGTTAAGGCTAGAAATGGTGAAATGGTTTCACTACCGATTTTCGTAATTCAACCGGAAGAGGGCAGAACCATCACACCTCTGCTTGGTCGCTCTGGTCTGGATGTCCTTATCCCGGAATGGAGAAAAATGGTAAGTCTAGATTTTTCATCCATCAGCACGATTCAGCCAAGTCTTCAGTCGGAACTTCAGAAAAAAATTTCCTTTTGTCTTTTCTGGAGATCTCAATCAAACCATTGAAGGGTTTACTGTCGATATTGCTTTGAAACCAAATGCAATGCCAATTTTCCACAAACCGTATACTATTCCATTTCGTTTTCGGGAGAATGTCGATCAAGAGCTTGATCGAATGATTAAAAGTGAAATTTTAGTTCCCGTCCGTTCATCGTCTTGGGCAAGTCCTATAGTTGTTACTCCCAAAAAGGATGGTTCTGTTCGAATATGCCTTGATGGCAAGGCTACATTAAATCGATACCTATCATCTGAGCATTACCCACTTCCTCTGATAGATGATATTCTAGCCAGTCTGGCAGACTTTAAGGTATTTTGCAAGATAGATCTCACCGGGGCGTATTTGCAGGTTAAACTATCGGAACTTTCACAGGAACTTTGTACGGTGAACACTCATCGAGGATTGTTCAGGTACACCCGAATGCCTTTCGGTATAAGTTCCGCACCTTCATTGTTTCAGTCCATAATTGATCAAACCCTGGTTGGAACGGGAGCCGTGCCTTATTTAGATGATATTGTGGTAGGAGGTAGAACTCCACAAGAATGCAAAAAGAGACTTTTTGACGTTTTAGAGCGATTAAACCGCTACAAAGTGCAAATAAATATGGAAAAATCTAGATTTTTTGAAGACGAGATCGAGCATCTTGGCTTCCTGTTAACCACTGATGGAATCAGTCCAAGTCCGTCTAAAGTAGAAGCAGTTCTAAATGCCCCAGCTCCTCGAGATGTAAGTCAGTTACAATCTTTTCTAGGACTTTTAAATTATTACCACCGCTTTTTACCGAATTTATCTACCGAGCTTCGTCCAATATACGATTTATTGAAAAAAGATAGAAAATTTGAGTGGTCATCTTCGTGTCAGAAGGCTTTTGAAAAGTGCAAAAGACTTTTGGTTAATAATGATGTGTTAGAGCCATTTGATCCAAAGAAGCCTCTTATTCTAACGACCGATGCCAGTCCTTATGGTGTTGGCGCAATATTGTCTCACCTGGTAAATCAAATTGAAAAACCTGTGTGTTTCGCTTCATCGACACTAGGTCCCGCTCAAATGAATTACGGACAAATTCACAAGGAAGCGCTAGCTGTCATTTTCGGTGTCAGCAAGTTTCACAAGTATTTATATGGTACCGAATTCACTCTTGTCACCGATAGTACCGCGTTGAAGCAAATTTTCAATCCACAAAAAGGAGCATCGTCCGTTGCTATATCACGCTTGCATCGTTGGTCAGTAATACTGTCAAACTATAACTATCACGTGGTCCATCGGCCGGGTAAGTGTATTGGTAACGCAGATGCCCTATCGCGTTTGCCGCTACCCGTACACAACCGAATCGAGCACATGGCTTTGCGGGAAGATTGCGTTCAAAACTTTGTCGCGTTAGAATCGATCCGGGAAGCACTTCAGCGAGACGCAATTTTAAAAAAGTGGTCAGTTGTGTGAAACAGGGCTGGTCGCACATGGTCGATGATCAGTTGATTCCGTATGCAAAGGTATGTTCTCATCTAGAAGTCGAAGATGGGTGCTTATATTTTGATGACCGCGTGGTCATTCCAAAGAGCTTACAAACTAGCATTCTGGAAAAACTTCATGACAACCATGAAGGAATAGTTCGAATGAAAATGGTTGGTAGAAGCTATTTTTGGTGGAAGGGATTCGATGAAGATGCTAAACAATTTGTGAAGTCGTGTGACGTTTGTCAAAAAACTCAGAGAGTCCCCAGAGAAGTTGTAAAATCAAAATGGTCTCCAACCAAACATCCCTTTGAAAGAATCCACTTAGATTTGTTTTACTTTGAAAGTCAATCTTTTCTTATACTAGTTGATTCCTTTTCTAAATTTATCGATGTCAAGATTCTTCGAAGAACGGATGGTAATAGCGTCCTCGAAAAATTAGAAGAAATTTACAGTTATTTTGGCTTACCGGAAGAAGTTTGTTCGGATAATGGCCCACCTTTTAACTCGTCCATGTTCATACACGCCTGTCAACAGAACAATATTAATGTCCTTAAATCTCCACCGTATCATCCGCAGTCCAACGGATTGGCTGAAAGGGGGGTACAGACGATAAAGACAATGCTGAAGAAGTGTTTGTTGGATGACAAATTTATACAAATGCCAATTCAAAGGAGACTTAATCGAATTCTTTTTAATTACCGTAATACGCCGTCTACTGCAATCAGTAGCACACCGTCGTGCTTAATGTTTTCGTATGTTCCCCGAACGCTGATTAATGTTAGTAACCCAGTCAAGTTGAAAATTGAAAATGAACATAAGAATTCGGTTAAGAAACCTATGAAAACCTCCGAATCATTCCCAGGAAACCATCAGTATGGAGCGAACAAATACTCGAGAGGTGACAAGGTCTTGTACCGAAATCATCTTGATGATTCTGTTCGATGGATTCCTGCGTTAGTTCTTGAAAAAGTTAGTCCTTATACATATCTAATCAACTTGGAAGGAAACGTGCGTTTGGTTCATGAGAATCAGATTCGCACATCTGATTTATCTGATAAGTTCCATCCTTCCTTGCCTATCCTTTGCCCCAAACCAGGTCCGGAGTGCCAAGCATCCGAGGAACCCGCCCCTGGACCTTCGAAGGAAGGACAGCAACTGCAACAGCCGGTTACCAAAAAGAAAAGCCAGAAAAAGAAAAAATCTGAAAAAAAAGCGAAATCGAAGCGATTCCATTTCACCGAAACTTCGTAGATCAAAACGCCTTAAAGATCAAGCTTCGCGACGATAGAGAAATTTACGGATGTTTTTATCTACTACCAAGTGAAAGCTTTTGTAAGATTGATTGTTTTGTTTTCGATTTTTGTAATTTTTTATATTCTGGATATTGTGGTATTATATGCTTAGTGTTACGAATAGCTCAATTAGTATATGGTACTCTAAAGTCTCATTTAAAGCCAGGAGAAGTGTTATGTATTGAGTCCTTAGAATCCATCTCCTCTTCTGCGATTACAAACGCAGCTTTCAAATAAGTTGTACCAATGGCTGAGATTAAGTATACCACTGCTACCAACTGCTATGATCAGATAATTAGGCTATAAAAGGCCATGTGTGGAGACAGTCGGTCTCTTTCATTTACCGATCACGGAAGGTGTAACATTAAATAAAATTTATAAGTAGAATCGTTGTTTGTCAATTCCATAACAAGTATCAATTACTCTATTATTTTATATTTCGTTGCATTAATTTTCTGTTTCCTCCGATAATACCTTCTTTGCGTGGGTACAGAAACCCGCATGATAGTGTTGACTAATAGGAAACTCTCTCCTACAATATACACCCCCTCTGGCTCAAGCTCATGGTCGCTTTTAATATTTATCCGATGGCGAAATAATATCGATTAATTTCCTTTTTGAAACAAATTATATTCGCCTTTCCCAACAGGCCCCTGGAAGGTCTACTTCCGGACCGAATATAACCCATTTAACGTCATCGATGAATCGCGTAAACTAACTAAACAACACTCGTCCGTGTACGAAAAAGCATCTTGTCTACGTTCCCGCCTGGGAAATAGAGATTGATGGTGTAGTCTCCGACAGGGGCCTCAATTGCGAAATATGGGGTTGGCTTCTTCCAGAACCCGTTGCATCACTCAGTGAAAATTCTGGTGAGCAAGCAAATGCGTTCAGCATAAATTGAAGAGCATAATAGCTTATTTTAAATCAGACTCATATCGAGCCTTTCGCCGGCGTAACTCTTCCAAACTTTGTTCTTTTGAACGGGGCTCGTCTACCTGTTCGACTTTATGTGCCTCAGGGCATGCCGTCATTGCGAACAATTGGGCCGTACAGCTAACCAATGTAGAAACGTGGAAACCACGAATAATTTCTAGCTCGCTTGTCCACTAAATAGCGAGAGTCTGACAATCACATTGAGGGAACATGGTCTAATCTAACTATATATAAAAGTCTAAGTTTGTATGTATATGATTTGTAGACTCCCAAACGGCTTAACAGATTCGTAAAAATTTATACACAGTAGGTATTTGTTATGGGGCGTGTTGGTGTGATATTGGTTGGGGATTATCGGCTTGCCAGATGGCGCTTTGGAACGAATTGTGTTTTCCTTCTATTTCGTTGAATATCGCAGCAACGCGCGATGGGTATTAGCTAGTGTGCCTATAAATTTTCGAAAAAAGAAAATCATTTCCTTTGCTAAGCTGTCTCGTAAAGGCCTGAGCGTGTCCTTTGATGGCTGCTATTACAAAACCGAAGTAAGTGGCTCTTTGTCTCGGCAATCTTAGAAACTAACAGGAATTTTCTCATAGGATATCAAAACCCCCAAGTGTCCCTATTTTTCAATCCGATGATTTTCCAAGGTTTAACACGAAGTATTTGGTTAACTTCCGACGTAGATCTTCCACAATTTTAACATCATTCGCCAGGGCCGAGTTAATCCTCGGTACCAGATATTGAAGTTGTCGGTTGTCAAGTCCGAATCAAAGGCAGACATTGTTCCCCTATACATCGCACCTCAGCGGATTCAAGAAGACTTCAACTCCCACGGTATGCCACAGGGTTGTCTTCACGTTGATAATCAATCTATCTTACTGCATGATATTCGTGACAATTTCAATATGATTGTGACTACTTCACCACCGCGGCTAAGCGCGTTGGCTTTATCGTTATACTCGACCTCAATTAGAGTGCTTATTGATCATTGTTCTCAACCTCAATTAGTGTGCCTGTTGATTAGAACTGAATCCGAAACAATCGAATCAAAACAAGAAATTCCTCCGATGGAAGTATACACAGGCTTGATTATCGACCCTACGATTAAAAGTCAGACGAAAGGAGATCCGACGCAAACAGCAGTGGTTGGTCTCCCACTTCGTGGTGGGTAGAGAGCACTCAGAATTGTACACGAAAAGGTCCTATAAGGACTTTTTGAATGTAGGATGGACCGATTTTTTCCGAATATACGCAACGTTAGAAACGCAAATGAAAAACTTAATGAATGTTGAAAACATGGTTATTGGCACCGGTTTGTTGACGAATCAACTAGAGAAATAATGTTTCATCTGATGGCAAGGTCCTACGTTGTGTATTCTATTCAACTGTTGATCGGAGTACACGGACTCAAGAATCCTTTTTCGGCGACAACAGTAAAGGGCGAACACGAAATTATTGCGACACATTCAACAGGGCATAACTTTTTTACCATTGGGTAAAAATCAACCAAATTTTGCCCACTTTCTCATTGATGTGTATTGTTTACATGCTGTCAAAATCGAAGTCGTGTTTTTCGATTCAACGAAAATGGAGGTGAACCAACGCGAGTCGAGAGAACAAATTCTTTCCAAACACCTGGAATTTCCTGACCTGTCGCACCGGAAGTTGGGAAAAATGTTGAACATTCACCATTCAACCGTCTCCAGAGTGTTGAAGCGGCTCCAGGAGCGATTGACGTTGGACCACGGCAAAGGAGCTGGAAGCAAACCGGGACCGGAGAACAAAAAGACGGAGGGAAAGCTGAAGCGGATGATTAAAGCAAATCCCAACGTCTCAAGCCGTGATTTGGCTAAAAAGATCGGCATGTCGCAGAGCTACGTCCAGAATGTAAAGAAGAGAGCTGGACTACATACATACAAGGTACAGAACTTCCCAAACCGCGATGAACGGCAACAATCGACGGCTAAAACTCGGGCACGGAAGCTCTACGAGAAGATGCTGACAAAATATGGCTGCGGTGTGATGGACGACGAAACGTATATAAAAGCCGATTTTACGCAAATTCCAAGGTTGGAGTTTTTCACCGGCAAGAGCAAGTTCTATGTGGACGACAAAATCATTTGGCAGGCCATCTGCTCTTGCGGACTGAGGAGTGAGCCTTTCGTTACAAAGGGCACAGTAAATGGCGAGATCTACAAATCTGAGTGCCTCGAGAAGCGCCTTTTGCCGTTCTTGCAGCAGCACGACGAAGCTCCGCTATTTTGGCCAGATTTGGCATCATGCCACTATTCTAAAAGTGTCCTGGAGTGGTATGAGGCCAATTCTGTCCATTTTGTTCCAAAGGACATGAATCCGCCAAACTGTCCGGAGCTGCGCCCGGTGGAACAGTACTGGGCAATGATGAAGCGGGAACTTCGGAAGAGCAAGAAGACAGTCAAAGACGAGAAGGACATGTTAAGAAAATGAAAAAAAAAACTGAGAAACTGGTACCGGATGACACTGTAAAGACTTTGATGGAAGGCATCAAGCGAAAATGCGTTCAATTTTACACTCAAGGGTCCATCGATTAACTTTTCTTTTGATTTTTCAAGTAAATATATGTATAAAACTACACTAAAATTTTGGTTTGATTTTAAACATTATAAGAAAATTGGCATGACATTTTCGGTGTCGTAATAATTTCGTGTTCGCCCTTTATTCTATATAGATCTACACTCAAACAATTGATGTTTCCCGATGAAATGATAATACTTCATTTAAACCTAATGATTGCTCTTTGACCACGAGATGTGCTAGTTATCCTCGATCTCCCTATATTTCCACATATACAGATTTTTAAACATGATAGACAGCCAAATTAAGTTATTTCTTCTCATTTGGTTGATATGCTAACAGCTACCTGGAAATCTGGTCCCACACGAGTTTGCAGCGGATCCAAGGAGGTCAGTTGGCGATCCGGTTCATGATGTCCTGTAGTATTCTTCCGTTTGGCAAAAAGCTGCAAATTTAATTTCTTCTTTTCCCTAACATTGTTGTCCACCCTCTCTTTCCTTTCCATGGTACGGTCACTGCTAATCTGATTTTTAAATCAATTCCTCTTGTGTATATCTTTTGCCTTCCTTATAAAAAGCCTAATAGTCTTTTTCCTTGTTTCAATTGTTACTGAAATAATAGTTCGTGATAAAAAAATAACAAATTGCATATCTAGTCTTTGAATAATTCTAACTGCATCTTTTTTTCTGAACAAAAATGCACTAATATTTTTTCTGCATATCGATCTGAATTCTTTGTCTTAAGATGTAGATTACAGTGACAAGAAAAAAACGACCCCTATCAGCCCACCCCTGAAACGATTTCTAGTCCAACCACGAGTACTTGCTCCAAATTTGAAGCAAATCGGGAAAGCCTAGCTACCGGACCAACGGTCCTGAAGTTTTTATGGGTTTTTTTGACAAATTACATGGAAAAATCCCACTAGCTCGCATTTCCGCCGCTAGGTGGAACTGTATGGATCGTATTATCACTGTAAGTAGAAATAAGAAAGATAATTTAATTGTCTACAACTTTGTCGAAGACTGCTAGTCAATCCGGCTTTGTTAAAAGAAGATATTAAACTTTTAGCGAAGTGATGTCAGAGCTAGTTTTGCATGGGGCCTAGCAGCGCATGGTTATGTATTAGTACTCGACTCCCACCAGTCATACATTTTTGTGAAATAATGGTTAGGTTTATCTCAATAGTATGTTTAGAAGAATTTTAGTGCATAATACGAGCATTTCAGCGCCCCCCTCTAAGCTTGGAGCCCTAAGCGGTGGCTAACTCGGCCAACCGTATGCTACGGGCCTGTTCAGATCATCAATTTGATCACCCCAAAAGTTAAACTATTCTAAGATCTCACTAAATACTAATTTCCAGCTTCAGGGAGAACACTGGAATTTCAGGGTTTACAATCTAAAAAGGTACCCGGGTACCCTGTGGGACACATAACGGTTAACTGACAACTGGGTGTATTTTCTGCAAATAAAATGCTTTAATCAAATCAACAATAATGTGTCCATTGAGCGCAATAAGTTCAACTAATGGGCGCCCCACTATTTTAAAAGCATTTTATTGCTACCACAAATCAAAACGATCCATGGCAGAATGGATTAAACATTGCAGTTTAAAATCAAGGATCCTCCTCAACCAACGTTTCATTCGCCGCAACCTCATTACACGGCTTAGCCCAAACAGAATGCTCCATCGCTGACGCAACTGGATAGCCCCATATGAAAAATCTTCCCATTCACGGGTTGCTATCTGCTTCGAACGATAAACGATAAAGCTTTTCAATTGTGCGTTAGGGGCGACACATTCCATTTGCGACTTCACGGCTACAAACGTAAAGTATTTTACAACTTAATTTAAATAATTGAATCACTCACCGCTCTTTTCTAGAGCGCTTTCATTTAGCAGCATTTTAGTGCATCTCACTAGTAGCGCAAAGGTCGTCCATCTACCTCTTCCCCCTCAGACTTACAGTCGATCGCCTCTGTCGCAATCGGACTTTAGAGCGCAATGGTTGCAAAGAAAATCATCTCTTTTGACGTCGCCAATGCCATTGTCGTCACAGTCAGCGTCATTGCCACCACCCGTCTGTCGTGAGATGCCACGAATGGTGTCATAAATGTCACACTCGAGCTCTGCTGTAGTGCAGTGGGAATACTCACATGTAGGATGTTGGTTTGGTACCTAGCAAGTTTCACAACATTCTCCTTTCAGAAATATCGTCGGCAGCCGAATGATACATTGACCACATACCCCACCCCCAAACTATCTTTCACCAGACAGGATAATAGCATACCATATCAATGGACAATTGGGTTTGATTGGCTTCCCTTCACGTACCACGTTAGCTCAGTTGTAGGTGAAGCCGAAGGAGGCAAGTTTTAATTGAAGATTAGCCCAACTGCTCAGCACGTATTGCTCATTATTTGTTTTCAGTGCCAGACAGGATGGTTTCTCTACAGGACGTTGTTTCATGGTTAGTGAGTTTAGTTCTCTCTCTCTCCTGTTACTGTTCAGGGTATTAAAGTATTAATAGACCATTTAACATGTAACGATTAGCTTCAACAGGCACGTCTCAGAGTATCAGGAAGCTTCTGATCGGCTTCGTTGAATACCACTTACGAGTCATCGGGAAATGATAATTAAGATTAAGAAAGCCCTTCGATGTATTTATGTCGGAATTGTTTTACTTCATTTCCAGTTTTGATCTAATTATGTGTGGGTTAGTTGAAGATGATATTTAGGGATTGCACCCTAGGCTATCCATTACATTCAGTTTGTCGATTAAACTAACACGGCGAAATTTGATTCACATACGCTCGTAATGTTTTCTTTTTGCGTAAAAAGCGCCTTGTCTGAGAACAATGAACGATGGAATGGCCTTGGTTAAACTCATCCTAAATAAGCGAATATTGTAGCGATTATCAAAAAAAAAAATACCCTGCCGCTTTCTCATTCTATGGGAAGCACTCATAAAGTATTTTTGAATTGGTAAAATTTCTTGTATTATTTTATATTGATTTGTCATAGCGAGAACAATTTTGTGTAAAGTTGTGCAATAAAATGACTGTTCTAATCGAAATTACTAATTATTGATTAAAAGTCTCTTTATGGCGGATAGATTCGGTTATTGTACTGTAGTACGTGTGTTGTCATTTTAGCATATTTTCTTCTTTTTTCTATTCGATTCCAAAACAAAAGACAATCACAACCGTTTCGCTATTCGCTGGAGTGGCTTGATTGTACCACATAACCCTCGCTCTCAGTATTTATTTCCGTCTATCGAATAGTACGCACCCTTCCTCCGGGCAAAGACGATGCGAACCGAAGTCTAATCCGCATCCGATATGATTACAGCCGGATTTCCACTGAATTCCACCAACATCATGGATCATGCCCGTTAGCTAGCTAACTGCTCGTCAGATAACAGCGCCAGCAGTCGTCCTATACCGAGCGAGTAAAATCCTTTTGAAACAGAGAGCTGGAAACTGCGTATGGGTTCGACATTGGATGTGCGCTGCCTTGCCTACAATCGATTATGTAGTCTAGTCCAGTTTTGATTAAAAACGTGACCGAATGGCCTTTCATATATTTTTTTGCCCCATTTTAAGGAACTCTCTTCCACGGAGTATAGTATTTCACCAAGCAAGTATCCGCCACTAGATGTTGTATGTTTACTTACTGATCCGGTTCCCTGTTCAACATTGGACGGTCCGTTCGTTTTCGAGTGCCGTAAACGCGGAAATACCCCCCAGGATGCACTGTGTGGTTGGTATTCTGTACAAGAGCTTAAAATTTGATGTGTCATTGCATGGTTCGTCCCGCTATCTAAGCTGCGAGTCGTTTCTGGGAGATCTGCTGTTTGGTCGTCTGGCGCCTTTTTGGTCGAACCATTTATTGTATCCTGCGTTTGGCACGGTGTTCCATTTCTAGATTTGCTGAAAATTAGTAAACTCGATTTCCATTTGAATTTATATTTGTTGAATTATCCTGAAAACAACTATTTTTATTTAATGATCTTTGGCAAGAATTTTCGTTATCATTTCCAGTTTCGTGTACCGTCCTATTACAGGAACCATTCAACCCATGTTTACTCTAGATGATTCGGCAAACGCATACCAGGCTGGGTGGTACTAATTCATTCATCGTCTTAGCTTGAGCGTATGAATACGGATGAAGATTGCCAAGTTTGCGTCGATTCTGCCCCCACCGTTCCGCCTCTGATGTATATGTGTACAAACTGAACTGAACTATGTCGAGGAATAGTATAGTTTAGTTAGTTGGTAAGAAAAGATTTTGGCAGACCTTCTTATGAATAATACATGTCGACTGGTGTCTGCAAATAACGACACTAAGGATCTGCCCTAAGCCGAGTCGTGTGGGATGGATATAGCGTTAAAAATGGGTTTCGAGCGAGCGTGATTTTTTCGAACTGAGCGAAGCACGGGGTTACGTGCGGTTTTGATATTAAATTAGCACGAATTTAGTTGCATGGAAAGCTCGTCTTGAAGGCGTTTACATATTCTACCAAGATACCTTTTAATCATAACTATCGGGGAGTTTTTATGTAGGATACAGTGACAGTGACAGGAAAAGTCCGTGTTTTGGTGTGTGAAGCACCAGAATATCTTTTATCACAACCCAATTTGTGAATAGTTTATTCTGATATCGATTAAACATTTTAGAACACCTAGAAAATGAACATTAAAACTTAAAGCTAAAAAACGTACTAAAAAGTGTAGCCAAAAGGAGTTCTACTCCATACCGCCCTGAAATTCTTTTTTCCAATTTTGAGCCAAATCAGTCAACCATGCTGTTATTGTTAAAAATAGTGTGGGAATCAAAATATCCGGAGAAAGAATACGATTTGAGCTTCCCATCACTAGATGTCGTTGTAAATGGCCAAATAACGTCAAAAAACGCAAGATGATTTGAGTAGATTTAACCCTAGAACGTTGCACTGGGGTACAAATGTACCCTACGCTATCTTTGGAGCCGTGTGAAGTGGAGAATTCGGCATTTACTGACCTGGGACCCTAACCATTATTCAATTTAGAGTTCATAGTACGAGTAGGAAAAGGTGGTAAAGCCAGTTTGCTTTTGGCCTTCGTGGAAGCAGGAGTCAAAGTTGGCTTGGGGTACATTTGTACCCCAGTCTACAGTTGCCGTTAGTGTTTTGTTCTGTCTGTGAACATGTGACTCGTGTCAATACCAATTTAAATACCGGTTGTTTCACTTTGTAAGTAACAATTAGTATTATGTAATCGTTTTTAACCATTTATTTAATTAGTTTAATTTAATTTTTAAGCAGAAAAATAATTGTTCTCATTTACGCCGATTTTTGCTTTTTGTTTTCTATTTATTATAGAATTTCAAAATAATGGCTTGCAAGTATAATTTGCGCACGGTCACTGCTGTAACAGAAGCATTGCGTGTTACCAATGTATTACAGGCCAGATATATTTTTTTTTTTCATCACATTTAGAGATATTTTCCAAAACACGATTATTCAACTTTCACTTTTCCACATAAATTCACTTTTTAAAAAATCTCGAAATTGAATTTTAAACCGTTTCTAGATCATTCTTTCAACTTTTAGAATCATTTGATTTTTTTCAAGTCGATTGAAAATTTGCAAAGTTACAGTAATTTTTGTGAAAAAAGTCAAAGCCGCGATTTTTTATTTTTTTTGTTCTGGCTAAGTTATGTATTATTGATTTAATAAATTCTGTACTTTCACCTGCTCAGCTTTTTTCGCAATTAAAAAACCAGTTTTAATCCACCTAGTGGTGTAATTGTGCCTTTCTCATTTATCCAAACAGTGATTTGATGCTTGGTTACGTTCAATATAATATTGTGGAATTGTCTATTACATTCTTATTAATATATAAAATATAATATTTACATAGCTTAATTAGCGGGAGTTCAATATTGTCTTCATGTTGACTTCATGGCGGATAAGGGTAAGGGATATAATTGGTGGGAGGGGAAGGATGCGTCAGGAATCATCTAGCTTATTTTAGTATACGGGGTGGATGAAGGGATTGCAGGTGGGAGGTGGTCTGGGATGGTCGGGGATGAGAGGTAGGATATGGAGGGGTAGATTGAAGGTTTCAACACTGAACTTTATATTATACCATCCATTTGGGACTAGGTTAGTGAAAATTGGTTCAGTCATCACCGAAGTGGCTTTAGATCTGGAATATGCCCGGTACCTGGGACTTCCGCAATTATCGATAGTGGATAATATATTCCAATAATTTTTAATTCGCCATCAGTGATCTAGTTTTAACCATTTGTTTGTTAACCATTTTTTTGTTACCGACCTATTGAGTCAATTTATGAACTGTTGTTACGGCATTTAATTAGAAGTCGGTTCCGACAACATGAAGTAACAAGTTACTTTACGCTTTTCCGGACATGCCGTAGACTCAGGTGATTCGCATTTCTAATACCAAAAGATCCTGACGCCTACGGTAGCAGACAAAGGGTTAACTCGCCGGTTAACTCTAAGCTTACTCATATGACCCTTTCCACGCTTCTCTAAAACTTTCTCCTTTCAACTCCTTGCTCTCCCTTGAGTACTATGGCTCTTAATATTGAAAAATATACTTTGATGTTCATTTCGATAGATTTTAAACCTACGAGGTATCACGATTGTACCAGTTTATATGATAAATTCCTCAGTGACCGCAATAAACAATCTATAACTTCGGAACCAAAAGTCAGAATTGGATGAAATTCATTAACAGTCAATGGGAGTATTATATCTTTCATTTGAAATCAAGTTTGTTAAAATCGGTTAAGAGCTTGCTGGAAAATGGGTGTGGCTTTAGCTCGGGAACTTGGCGAGTTCCCAGGGGGCCTCAAGATTCGTCATAGGTGACCAATGTGGTCAAAACTACTTTGATTGGTCACCAGTGATCTAGACCCGCAAATTCAAGTAATGTTGAACGTATTTGAATATGTATTACATCATTCGGACATCATAGAGTTACCAGTTTATATGGAAATTTGCAGTGCTACCACACTCTCCAACCCATAACTCCGGAACCGGAAGACCGATCAACTAAAAATTCAATAGCGTCTTATGGGAGCGTTATACCGTTCATTTGAAGTTTGTGGAAATCGGTTCAGCCATCTCTGAGAAAATTGAGTGAGTTTATTTGACACACACACATACATACACACAGACATTTTGCGATCTCGACGAACTGAATCGAATGGGATATGACACACGGCCCTCCGGGCCTCCGTTGAAAAATCGATTTTTGGAGTGATTGAATAGCCTTTGTTTATATGAGAAAGGCAAAAACGAAGAAAATGATATATTATGCATTTCTTTTGTTTGCATTTTCACTTGCAAAAAGTGCGTTCAAAGCGTGGGGTACATTTGTACCCCATTGCAAATTTCTTAGGTAAGAAAAGTAGTGTAAAGTTGCATGGCTAAAAAGATATTAGTATGTCTAACCGATCTGACAGTGGCAAAGGACATAACGCATGGTACTGGGAATTCGAGCTCAGGTGAGCTGCGTACAGTGTAATGGACTTGCTAATTACATTATGCCCTCCCCAGACGGTGTAATCTGACTTTCATAGTTGTAAAATATGATTCGAAGATGATTCATTTGACTACACCACTATAACTTTGCTGACATTACACTATGACTATGACAAGCAATAAAAAATATGTAGCAATGTGACAATAAAATTAATCTTTTAAATATACGTTTGTTTAATACCCAAACATGATAATGCTATGAAACAAATGTAATTCAGAGTATATACTCCGTGACTTACAATAGTTATGTTGTTTCGTTCAGTGCTGTTCTTATCTTCAGTCTCCCCAAATGAACATTGTACACAATGTTCGCTCTGGTTCTGTGCTCATATCAAACCCACACTTCGTGTGCGTACTCGAACACGCTATTTTGTACCAAAACACGTGCACATGTTCGCCTGCACAACGGTACCCAATGTACGTACACAGTATGCGTACACATAGGTTCGTGTCACCAGTTTCCTCTTCTTCACTTTCATTTGAACCAGAGTTTGTACTTCATTCGCTTGGGTTTGATGTTCGAGGCGAACCTGTACATCGAGACGATGTTTGAGGTTGAACGGGTGCACAAAATTTTGTACATAGGTACAAACTTGTCGATGTTTATGGAAAGTCTGCCCATATTCTTGATGTTCGTGATATGATGCAATTGGACAAAGTTGAGTTCTTACGTTGGAAAAAGACACGTTTTCCTTTCAATCAATATTCCACTTCGTTTACAGATGACTGAATGTGGCCTTTTGGAATCAATTGATATTATCCCTCTAGTTTCCATCACCACCTCTAGGCGATCTCTATAAAAATCTAAATAAAACTACTAAAACATGATTGTATGTTGTCACCCGCACTAGCTTTTCTTCCAAACTCTCACACCTTTCATACACACACATTGATTGAATATTCGTAGCTTTCTGTCAAACGCAATTGAAGCTCAAAGTTGAAGCTCAAAGTTGAAAATACGAGGAAAACATGGAAAAAAGCTACGTTCATTAAACAAATTTCAACTACTTTTGAATCAGTTTGTCTTCACATCTCGCCCTGAGCAGAAGCAAAAAATCGTCCCGCGCAAGTGAAACAGTCAATTCTACCTAAAAATCAATCGGTGCCTATCACACAAGCAGTCCATATAACAATAGCCTATACCTACTGTGCGATTTAGTGATGAGTGACGGTGCCCAGCAAAAAGCAACCCAGATACGGCCGAACTGTGTTGCTGTTGATTTTTCGAAATTCCCCGTAAGACCAGCCATTCGGGAAGTGGAACAGTTATTAAAAGTGCAGATGAAACTCAATCTGGCTGAAGTGAAAACCCTACAAATGCATCATATCAAACATTGCGTGCTGATTTCGTTCAACAACATTAACCAAGCTGAGTCATTCGCCTCGCGAAACAACATGCAGCACACCGCCGAATGCGGCAATGTTAAATATAGCATTCCCGTATACATCGAGAACGGCGCTGTAGAAGTTCGTGTCCATGATTTGGCTACGCGTACCCCTGACGGCGCGATTAAAAAATGCTTGCAAAAATACGGAGAAGTAGACTCCGTTACACATGAGACTTGGAGGAATTTTTTCCCGGGCATCCCTAGCGGTGTTCGTGTGGTGAGAATGCGTGTGACCAAGCCAATTCCCTCATACATAACCGTCACAGCGTTAGGAAGTGACGATGTTCTCATTCACCAAACATCACTAGTCACGTACCCAGGGCAAATTCCTACGTGCCAGTTCTGCACGAAGAAGCTGCACCTCGGAAAACCTTGCGTAGAAACTGTTAAGGAAAACTTAACCAATCCAACTGAAATCAGCCCAGAACCATCTTACGCTAAACCACTAACAGCTGCAAAACCAACATCTTCAGATCAAGCACCAACAACCAGCAACAACAACAACGAAACGAATGCCGAAAAATACGAACATACAATGACGACCGATAAGAGTAAGACACAAACTGGAACATCTGACCGCGAGCAGCAGGAAAGTAGTACGGATGAGGACATGGATATGAACGACAACGCAAAAGAAGACAAACGGATCGAACCTCAAATGGCAGTGGACAACACTGGCAATATTTCGCCCCCTAGAAAAAGGATCTCAACACGCAGCAGAAAGCTGCGTCTAAACGAGACAAAAAACTTAACATAGTTGTTTTTTTATTTATTGTAAAAAACGAACAATCGGCCTCGTTGAGCTACCGCATTTGGGCCTATATAAATTTAATAATTATAAAAAAAACTACTTTTGGAAATTTCAAAGACTATTTAGAGTACCCTGTTACTAGCATTTCACTGCAGATGTTAATTGGTTTAGTGGAATTAATTGGCAGTGTTTAGCTTTTTTTGGTAAAATACTTACCCGATCAGAACGACATAACAGAAAGCTATTAAATTTATATCTCATGTTGATATTTATTACTCGCTGTGTTATTTTTGTGATATCCCAATCAGCAAGGCAAGCAAACTTATATCAAGATTATATCTTCTGGTGATATCATTGAACTGCTAATATGATTTTAATGTACGCATATAACGATGATGTTAAAATATATTACATATTCTTTCACAATTATGATTGAACGCTAACTGTAAACTGTAAAGCGGGCAAAGGACCACTTGAGTAAAGCCCCAATAAACAAATCAATCAATCAACTGTGAATGATTGTTATATTACACAAATGACTGTCTTTTTTCTAATACGCTGAAGCCTCTTTTTATGCGTATTTATTCAACTTTTTAAACCAAATTTTCGAAGTTTTTATTGATTTCCTTATATTTGCGTTTTCCACATGGATATTCAAAGTTCCACAATTTTGAGAATAGATGTTTTAGATGCAAGTGGTCGGAAAACTTGAAAGTAAGGTGTTTAACTTACTTGGTTGCATTTTGATTAAGAGATTACCTATTTTCTGATACACTTGTCTGACACGCAATTTCGAATATGTGGCATATGATTTAAATGTTGAAGCCTTTATTCAAAAAGTTTTGGAATCGTAAAGTTATCAACAAGCTATTCTAAAGATTATTATTTTCATATAAAACTTATTTTAAAGAAGATACATGAAGTATCAAGCATTCCAAATGGAATAAAGAAACGCGGATTCAAATAAAAAAGCATTTTTCAAACTATTTGTTATAGTTTAGTCAAATAATTATATAAATAATTTTCCATATTGCGAAAACGAATTTTCAGAACTTAAAAAACTGATATATACTGATTTCCACAATACCGTTATGAACTTTGAGGATTTTCGAGGATCTTCAGTTCGATTTCTCCAATTTATGCGGGTTTTTCATAAACAACCGAAACTTGTCCAGTTTGTGGGTATCTGATTTTGTGCGTTCTCCGAATTACCAAAGCATTGTATTTTTTTATTTAAACCCCCGCATAAAAATAGTTGAGTTTGAGATTGTTGTATCTTTTCATTCCACCTAAGACAGTTTGACATTTACAATGAACTAACGATTACTTTGAATGCGCATATGTACTAATGATTCCGTTGTATTCGATGGTGCTTCGTTCGTTTTAAAAAAAACTTCGAACTAACAAATTTTCGTAATAATCATGATACTTGATTTATTTTGTAGAAAGTTAGAAAAAGTTATAATGCGACCTGTTCAAATTGTTGAATGATTAATATTTGTAAGAATGCTGCATAAAGCTATCAATATTTCAAATTGGCCTAAAAATCTCTGAATATATACATATCCCAGCTGGTATTATTGTTTGCTGTTACAATTTAAATATGTGTTTTAGATAGTGCTTGAAATAGCTAAAAATTTTAATGTAAAAATATTGAATAATTTCCTCCTTAAAACTAAATAAAATTTAGAAAAGAAAATGTATTTTAGAAAACATGAAATATTCCAAAATTCGTCACACCGAAGAATCCTCAACAATTTCTTGAATTTTATGATTATCTGTTATAATATTCGCAGTTGATAGATTGAACTATTGTAAATAATTGTATTTCTGCGAATTTATTACACGCAGAAAAATGGATTGTAGAAACAACAATATTCTGGTTAAAACTCAACAATAAATATTATTATCTCAAGGCTAATCGAATTAACTAGTTGTTTCGATCGATAATATTGTTGGTTTCTGCATTTCTTGATTTCAATCACATTAATGGTTAAATTAACAATATTATTGTTGAATTAATTGTACACTGTATTATTGATTCAGTGACGAAACACACTATTTTTATTGAATTGATTATATATGGTCATTGATTGTTTTTTTTCTTTTGTTAACAAAAGTAAAACAAATTAATAGAATTAGCAACTATTCATTTATTTTTTCACACAATTCATTGAAAATTCCTAACCGATTTGCAAATGGTTTGACCTGGATAAAAAATTGAGAGAATTCCAAAGCATATATCGGATAGATTTAACTGGGTTACAGTACTGAAGATTAATCGTGCCACTTCAAATTTCTTTGTAAATTTTACCTGTGACTGATTAGTAAACAATCCATGCAGTCAACGATAAAATTCTATACAACTCTCTTGAGAGGAACGTGGACTATTGGTACCGTTGGAGTAGAGCTATTCCCTTGCCGGATGAACACAATTAATATGCTGCTGTGCCACGGTCTAGTGGAGCCTGCGGATGCTGTGTGCAATCAAAATCCGCCACAGGAGGAAAACCATTTATTAATAAGACTTGTTTAAAGTTGTTTTTAAGTAATCTACATTTTGAATACTCACGAATAAAGAATCCAATTGTGTCCACTCTCAACCCAAATGAAAGATGGACAATCACCTTTAAGTTATTTAACGTTTAGCTCAGGTTTCTTCTTTGGCGAAATCATTTTTATATTTTTTAGTTTGTCAAAATGGCGGGTTCTCATGCGTACGATTTACATATAAAAATATAATACACGTTCATTCGTTACAATGCTAAACCAAAGTAAGGTAAAATATTGTTGAAATAATAATAATATTTTTAATTCAACAAGAAAGCAATGTTAATACAACAATATTATTTTTTAATTCAAAAATAAGTTGTCTTTTGAAATCAAATATTTTATTTTAATTCAATAATAGGTGGTCGATTAAATTCAAAAATATTTGTTATTGGTTTGATCATTCAAAATTTCGCTGCGTGTATATGTGAGATGATTGTACTGGTTTGCTTAATCCTCCTCATATTAAAAATGCCAATAACAAAACCCCGAAAGCGACTTTACTTGAAATCTCAAAATGCAAGCCTCAAAACTTTGGTATTTGTTTCTTTGAATCTATTCGGAATCATAAGTAACATTTGTCGTATTCTTCGTAAAATAATGTAGATAAATTATCCGCTCAATGTTACCATATCGCATCGACATTATTTCTAAAAATCGTGTAAATCATGTTAACGTACAAGAGAAGCACCGAAGCGCACTATTCAGAATCTAAAAATAGCTCCACTTCCTAATCTGAAAAGATATTATAAATCTATTCAGTCTATCGTAATATAGGCAGCTGTAATAGTAAGAAAAACTTATGAAAACAAAGCGTATTATACAAGGAAAACAAACAGTCCTTAGGCTTTGGCAAAGTTCGATGTGTGCGTTCTGGAAACATCTTCTGCATCTATAATTGTTTTGTCCTTGATGAATGCGTAGAATGTTATGCTAACATTAAACATCGGTCGAAAGCAACGTCGTTGGTTCATGCAGAAAACATCCCCATAAAACTCAGAATACCCCGGTTCAAATCGCTATATCCACAAATAACAACAAGCGTCATATATTCATAATAACAATCAGCCAGCATGTATGCAATCATTTGACAAAACTATAAAAAGCTTTTACTGCATGAAGCTTTTTGCTTCCAAACTAAAAACGCCTTAATGTATGTTATATTTTTCTGTTCTATTCTATTTTTAGACTTGCACGCTAAATTCGTTTGTACTATACAATAGGTAATAAAAGCTATATTGGCCGTGGGGGAGCCTAACAAAATTTGTTATAATTCTGATAGAAGCCTATCACAGGTTGCCATATTTTTGATACATACTAGAAGATTTTCTGTTATGTTTTCTGTTATTTTACCAACTAACGAGACCAAAGTTATAACACAACTTGCTATCATAACAAAGTAGCTCAGCCTGTAATAATTCTGTTATTTCTTTCTGATCGGGTAGCCCGCCCAAAGGCAATGTTGGGCACCTGAGCGAAAAAATATTCAGTGATTACTTATCGTACCGAAATTAGCATTAAGTGCAATTTTAGCCGAAAAGATGTATGTTTTAAAAACTTTGGCTGAGAAAGCAGCTGTGAGAAAGTGGATGTCCTTATCATTTAATAATATTTAGGGAAGTCTGGGGCTAGTTGGCGGAATCATTTTTTCTCCTTTTGAATTAGACATATGGCGTTGTCTCTAGTTCTGCACTTCAAGTACTGTGTAATACATTCTCCAATGTGTTAGTGTTACATTACATTCTGTTTCGTACACGTTGTAACCGATATTGAGTTTTCGAGCGCATTAGAGTAAAGGACCTATTTTAGTCGTATTAGGGAGTCGTAATTCCTCGGACTACAATTGATGCAATGCGTATGAATTTAATATGCATGGTTCTTTTAATATGTACAATGTGAAACAGAAATAAATCAAATGAATTTAATTATATGTGCATCGGATCTAGTGTACGCCAAGGATGCTATTCTCGTTCGTAGGCGTGTAAAAAACCTTTCTCGTTCACGTGAAGTAGCGAGAACACTCGTAGTGGTCCATGCCCTTCGAGCATTCACCCTTGCCTGTGCTCTTCAATGCATTCCTCGCTTGCGAGGTAACACAACAGACGAGAATTCGCGAGAAAAGCTTGCTGGAATTATGCTACATACTAAATGAAATTACTGGGAAGGGAAAGTTATGAAAAGTTAGAGCCAAAGTACTCAGGTGAGAGCAAGGATGTTAAGTATACAGATGAGTAAAGCCATGTCAAGTGATCCTCGAATTTTTCGCAAAATCACCGATCTTCATGAGGTATATTTTATTGGATAGGGATTATGGTGAATAGCTTTTGGTATAAATATTTCGTTAAAACACCTTTAATTCTTTAAGATATTAACCCTTAAACTTTATTGTATGATAAAATTGTAAATTTTATATCTCAAAAACTACTAAAGGTACTTCAATGAATTTTTGCACACTTATGGAATGATATTTGCGCTATCTCATTAAAATATTTTTACTGTATTATTTTGTGAATAACGGTACTTTGTAACTATTTAAATATTTCAATTGTATTTTTTCTTGTGTTCTTCACGCCTAAAATTTTCAAGACGTATGTCAAATTATGCGGCAATCTTTCACCTTCAATAATCAGTATTGATCATTTTTCACTTTTGTTCCTATCGAGAGTTATGGAGGATTTTATAACAGTGCGCTCTTTCAACGCACGGCCCACTTTGATGCAGCCCGCGAGAACGTACATATTGGCAACGTCGGAATGCGCATCGCGTTGGAAGTGCGCATCGCATGACAAAAAGAAACCACATCTCTTGATTAGTGCAAAAGGGTAATCTTTTCTATACGGATTATCGAAGATGACTTTTTTCCAGATATTTTGAGATGCTCTAAAATTTTTTGACCGCAGTAAACAACAAAAATTATAGTTGCATAATATTTTTTTGTTAATATAATTTAACGTTTCTAACAATTAACATCATCAAAAACACTTTTGTTAGTCAAAGTACATCTACGTTATATCCAAATTCATTTTTAGTCTACAACATTAATATAGGAAAATGAAAAATCTTATGACAACAGCATTTTATTTCACGTTTTTATTTTAACCGAGTGATATTACCTTTAAACAACGATGTGTCTTTTGAAAAAAGTTTACTTAGAATCTTTACTTGTTCAATCGCATCGATGTTGAGGATTTCTTTTATCGCTATTGCTTCTGTTAATTTGTGGTTCTCCAAGTTCTGGTAAGATATTATTTATTTTATCGAATTTCAGTTGATCATCAACGATCTTTATTTATAAATCATCGTTACAGTTTTCCGCATGAACCTGTTGAGTCAACGAATATTCCTTTTTCATTACCTTGGCAAACACTATAAGATATAAAATTATAAAATTTCCTATATTCTAAACGCGTAATTGAGGAACCCACTACTATAAACATGGGATGAAAAATTGAAAATTTAACGAAAATTGTGTTTTGTTAAAGTCCATATTTATTTTCGCAGTATTTTTTGCACCCATTAAGACATATGCCACACATGTGTTGACCAATATAATTTTTAAATTTATCACTCCACCAATAACCAGATACGACGAACACATTTATGAATTTTTTTTAACGGAATAAGTCATTCGTGTGATCGACCCATATTTATAACATCAAACAATCGAATGCTTTTTTGAGCAAAGTTTGTCTATTTTGAGATAATCTAGCATTTTGTCGAGTTCTTGTTATATGGGAAACACTCGAGTGCGATCGAAACAAAAACAAACGTCAAAACGTTTTTTCACTCGTACTGATGCAAATTAAATGGGCGCGTAATGTACCGCAAGTCCCGATGGCTCATGGCTGAGTTGTAATGTGGATTTAAGAAAAGATTCGCAATAAACCATGCTACCTCTCAGACAAATGAACTGTCAATCAAATGTGGTGAAGTATGTCAATTTGCAAAAACTATGTCAACGCAGGTTAAAACATGCCCACTGCTCAAATTTGCTCATCGGCTGCCAATATCCGAGCGCGCTTGTCCGAGGTATTGAGTGACAGAAAATTAAATAACTCCTGAATAAAACATTCACCTTCAATAATCCATAAAGAAAAGCTTGGCTTTTTGCTTTAATCTCATAGATACCAATTTTACACATTAGATACGCTCCTTCAAAGCGATGCGCATTAGGACGTTGCAACGTGCGGCGTTGCCAATATGTACGTTCTCGCGGGCTGCATCAAAGTTGGCCGTGCGTTGAAAGACTCCGTGCGCACTGTTACAAAATCCTCCATAACTCTCGATAGGAGCAAAAATGAAAAATGATCAATACAGATTATTGAAGGTGAAAGATTGCCGCATAATTTGACATACATTTTGAAAATTTTTAGCGTGAAGAACACAAGAAAAAATATAATTAAATTTTTTAAATAGATGCAAAGTACCGTTATTCACATAATTATACAGCAAAAATATTTTTATGAGATAGTGCAAATATCATTCCATAAGTGTGCAAAAAATCATCGAATTGTTTTCAGTGGTTTTTGAGATATAAAATTTGCTATTTTATCATGCAATAAAGTTTAAGGGTTAATATCTTAAAATATGAAAGGTGTTTTAACGAAATATTTATACCAAAAGCTATTCACCATAATTCCTATCCAATAAAATATACCTCATGAAGATCGGTGATTTTACGAAAAAATCGAGGATCACTTGACATGGCTTTACTCAGATTGGAAAATTAGAAGTGGTAGGGTCATTAGAACAGGTTTAATATCTTACGAGCTTAACTTTTGTGTTCTGTTGATGGCTGTAGAGCTTAGGCAGCATAACTACGAATCACTCAAGTCCACGAACATAGAGAGACTCAAGTCCACCTGGTAAAGACAGACTTGCCACTCTTTACCGTGAGAACAGTCGGTTCTCACGGTGAAGAGGAACAAGTGTGTCTTTACCAGTATGTATAGAAGAACAATGACCTATACTTTTTTGTATACCAATTGATTGTAATGGATGACGGTTACAATTTCTGAAAGAACAAATTCTGACATTTTCTCAAAAAATAGACAAAAAGTGCGTAGAACTACAAAAATTTCATTCAGTTGCCAAATATCGTCAAATTCAAAGGGATGGCCTATACCTGCTAATGTACCAATCGGTTGTAATTAATTTCGACTACAATTTCTAAAAGAAAAAATCTTATATTTTCTCAAATAATAGAAAAATATACGCAGAACTACAGAAATTCCATTTTGTTGGTAAATAGCTTCGAAATCAATGCGGTGATCTATACCTTTTCATCCCCCAATCGATTGTAATTTATTTCGGTTACAATTTCTGAAATAACAATTTTTATATTTTCCTAAAAAAAATAGACAAAAATACGTAGAACTGCAGATTTCATTTTGTTGGTAAATAACTTCGAAATCAAAGCCATGACCTACCAATTGATTGTAAGTAATCCCGGCTACAATTTCTGAAATAACATTTTTTATATTCTCGCAAGAAATAAACAAAAACACGTAAAACTACAGAAATTTCGTTTAGTTCGCAAATGTTGTCGAATTCAAAGGGACAACCTATACTTTTTATGTAAAAATCGATTGCAATTAATTTCTACGCATATTTGTGTATTTTTTGAGAAAATGTAAGAATTTGTTCTTTCAGAAATTGTAGCCGAAATCAATTACAATCGATTGGTACATGAAAAAATGTAAGTCACCGCTTTGAATTCGAAGTTATTTGCCAACTAAATTAAATTTCTGTAGTTCCACGTATTTTTGTCTAATTTTTGAGAAAATGTAAGAATTTGTTCTTTCAGACATTGTAGCCGTCATCAATTACAATCAATTGGTATACAAAAAAGCATAGGCCATCGTTTTAAATTTAAAGTTATGTGACGAATATTTTAAAAATTCTGAACTTCTTCGTATTTACTGAACGTTTTCTATTACACACTATTGTTTTGTAACTTACATACAATATTGCGTTTCTCCATGTTTGTACGAACATTTTGCTAGAATAATATCCATATGCAATATGTAGAACTAGTGAGCAAACATGTTACATTTCAAACCGTAAAACTAAAGAAAGCACAAAAAATTTAACCAACCTTGTGCAACGTGCAATGTGAAATCCATACGGCCTAAAGCTTCAAAAAGTGTAGTAATTTTCGAGAATAACTGTTGCTGTTTCTGTTGCATACATTACAAATCTAGAAGCTCTAAGGAATTTATTGGTGTAAGGAAAATTGAAAATGGTTGACAAACGGCCGAGATACGATTATTTGAACAGAAAAGCTTATTTTATCTGTACTGACTTTCAATTACTGTTTTTACAATTACTTTGGATATACAAATTTGTTTTTTATTATTGTATGATAACCGATATCCCTATCCAATGGTGAAGAAATTTTTTAAATCGGTGAACAAACAGCTAAGATATGGCAAGCCAAGGTAGCGTTCCCATTTTTACTGATTTTATTTTACTCTTTTTGCTATAACTTAAAGCAGACAACTCTATTCTCCTGGTGAAGACGGATGTAAAATCGATTAAGTAACAGCTGAGATATGACCGGTCAAAGTAAGCGTTCCCATTTTTTTAACCCCCTTGGTAGTCCATGTAACTTTTTACCCCCTTGGTATTCCGAGTGTTAAATCATTTCCAAATATGTTTTTCATCCGTTTTATTATTTTATTTTTAGTTCCATTCAAAATAAGCACATTCTCGTTAATGATCAATATTATTTAGTTAGTTAAACTGTTGTTCTGGTTTCTATCACAGTGTTATTTCAATTTTAATCCATAAATTAACTAAATTGTTAGTTTTACCTGCCATCTAATACGTTTCTAATAAGTATTTTTTTTAAATTTTATGCGAAATCGAGATATGTGTCGACGATACTGCAGAAAAAACAAATTGTCCCACTCAAGATCATTTAGCCTAGTACGCTCGAAGTTATAGTCCATTATTTACGAATGACTCTTTAATGACTTTTTTTTAATATAACTTCTTAAATATCGCAGATAGAGCTTCAGAATGTCCCAGAAAGTTGTTCGCATTGTCGAAAGTAGTATAGTTCCAGAAGAATTCATTGAGCTATCTCTTGCAATTCTGAAGATATTAAGTATTTTTTATGAAGCTAGCAAAAGTTTCAAACATAATAACCTTTAAAGCGGCAAAAACGGGCAGCCAGCTCTAGTTGCAATTAGATGAGCTACATCAACCTTGTGGATTTCACTTGTCTCTCGTTGTCTCCAGTATAGATGATTTGAAAAACTAGTGTTTTTCAAAAAAAATGTCCAATGCCTTCGAAAATACTCGTTACTTATGCGTTAATAAAAATTGTTTATTTTGACGATGGGAAGAACTTCATAGAATATGTAAAATTCGTAGAAATACTTGAAAGGGGCCGTACACAAATGACGTAGCTTTTTTTCGGCGATTTTTTACCCCTCCCTCCCCCCTCGTAGCATTTGGTCACAAAATTCTAACCTCCCCCTCGTAAATAACGTAGCATTTACCTACCCCCCCCCCCTCATTCTGTTCAACGCGGCCGGTGGATTAAAAAAAAATTATATATGTTTTTCAATAATTTTAAATACTACATGTCCTTTCAAAATGTTTGACGACTTTTATCAACATTTTCATTATAACAGCAAATAGCGTTCAAAATAAGCCCATTTCATGACAAATATATTGTTGATATTTTTGTTTTGAATTTTATATGTCAAGGGGAGCATGAAGAGAAGTTCTCTCAATTCATAATCCTGCAGCTGCTAATGATTCTAAGAAGCATGTAAATTACTAAATTATGTTTGGTTGAATCCGAAAAGAAAATTTAACTCAGATGCTAGCTGAGTTAAACTAAGTCTAATAGTTATTTATGTGAGATTATAATTCCGCGTATCGTAAAATTTACCTCATTGAAATCGCATGAAAAGTAACTTGTGTGAATTTGAATTTATTTCTCTTGGGATTGGAGAAACATTAAATTGTTTTCTCAAATCAATGGGTTTTGATGCCCGTCGAAAAATTTAAACTTAATGCTACGTCGCACAACTTTTGACCCTACCCTCCCCCTCGTCACACTTCGTCACAAATTTGGTATATCCCCCCTACCCCCCAAAATGCTACGTCATTTATGCATGGCCCCAAAAGATATTTACAAACAATGTTTATGGATGTCATCCAAATATACCGAGCTATAACTTCTACAGCGTTTAATGAGTATATTTAGTGTGTTCAGTAATGTATATGTATTTGCGAAAGCGTTCTCAACAACTTTTCCAAAGATGTCAGATCAGTTCTACTACCAAATAAAAAAAAAAAAAAATCTCATTTTTAGGAGGATTAATCACTAAAATTATAGCAGACAATTACAGACCTTGTTATTTTTGATAAGTATCTTAAAAACCCTATTGACGTTGACTCAGCCGTTTCAACGTAAACAACCAATCACCAAACTAAAAAACAACGAAAAACAATATACAAAGTTGTCCATTTTGAGCTTGTGCGACCACCCATGGCTACTACTCCGTTATCGATCTGGACTAGCTGAAGTTGCACAGAGAATAAGTAGATAATTATGCTTGGGAGTAGCGAAACATCTTTCAAAGTGCAACTCCTGGAAATCCTAAAGTATTGATCAATACCGGCGCCGGCCAGGCCCGAACGTAGATCGCGGAAGGAAAGGGAAGGAATGGTTAGTCCGATTACTTGCTTTTGCTAGAGGTCGTATATACTACTGCACACTCCACAAGTATCACAGGAGGAGTATATTTTTGTTAGTAAGAGTATAGAAGTTGGATCACTTCTTCTTTACCGACGCCAGAGAGGCGACTTCACTATCTGGACTAGATATCGATCTACCAAACTCATAGACCGGAGACCCACGGCTTTACTTCCCTTCCGAAGGAAGACGTGACCACAGATTTTTTCACCTCAGAAAAATCTCAACGACCTCGGCTGGAATTGAACCCAGGCAAATTGGAATGAATGGAGGTCACGCTTGCCACTCAACCACCGGCGCCAAACCTTTTTACGAAATACACCCAACTTGTCAGGATAATATTTAACAAGTTATATTAATGAATTGGTTTTTAAGGGGTCACCCAAACAAACAACAATAATGTTAAGGATATTAAAGATAAATACTTTGTATTTTCAGCAAAGTTGTTGGCAAAAGCTTTCTCTAGAACTTTGCTGAAGACATAATTTTAATAAATGTACTTACAAGAAAGCTGATAAACATATCTCACTTTTAAGGAGATTAATCATAAAAATGTCACCACCATATGAAAGGTTTATAATGTCCACAAATTCCTCCGAAAATGTCATCGACCCAAATTTAACGATTTAGGCGTAATAAATAGATCATATGATTTTGGAAAAAAAACCCACTGTGCATTGTGGGTTGTGGGTGTGTAGGTTCCCTGAGCTCAGGCTTGTTTCATTGGCCTGGACCGATGTTCAGTTAAAAAATGTGTACAATTTTTTGCAGATGCTTCGTCTCTAGCGTAAATAATTTTAAATTTATTGCTTGTTGAAATTTTTTGGAAGAAATAGAAACATTTTTTTTATTCAGTTCGTTTATTTAATAGGTACAAATACGTTAGCTTGGCGGTGCCAAATTGCTTTTTCTTAACATTTTCAATATCTTAAAACTGAGACACATTTTTTTTCAATTTTGAAAGGAACATTTTTTACTACTCTCTTAATACTAAACATTCGATTCAATACACAGGATTGAACAATAGTTCTTTTTAAGCAAATAATTACAGCTATCTTAAGACTAGGAATACAGATTAATATACAAGAAGAGGAACAAGTTTTGAGAAATTTTACAGCTATCTTACAAGATGGGGATGAATACTTTTTTATGAAAAAGTTTAATGTTATCTTAAAACTAGGAATATAATACAAGTTTGTTTTTTGTAACAGCAGCAGCAGTTGTATCAGGGACAGGGGAGAATAGGCGGACACGATGGCAGGGGAAGAACAAAACTTGCAACTTTCAGGCAAACGGGAAATCGGCGGCATGCGTTAGAGCCTCAGGTTACTAAGATGTCAAGGAACGGGCTGACGGATGGAATTCGTCGGACCCGCGGGGAATCCTTCAAGACCATCGGCCTGCTCTTGCTTTAAATTCTTTTTATGCAGGCATGATAAGGGCGACGGCAGTAACATAGTGAAACTCTGGTGCTGGTCGGTTTCACAAGGCAGGACAGGGAACTTCTAAAAACGAGAAGAAAGGAGATGGGCTAAATTAAGATATTTATCGTGTTGATAAAAATGTAAATGAGGGACATATATGGGATTTGCCAGAATATCACGAACTAGGACATTGGGCGGTCTACCTGAGGCCCGAAGGGAATCCTTTGACTGAGACCTGGCGTCACAATACCCGGCGCATACCCGGACAACGTGCTCGATGTCATGATAGCCCTCGTCACATGCGCATAGAGTACTCTCTGTAAGCCCAATACGTCGCAAATGCGCATCCAATGTGTAGTGGTTGGACATAGCCGGGAAATTACACGTATAAAATCCCGACCCACATCCATCCCCCTGAACCAAGGCTTCGTTGATACCTTTGGAATAATGGAATGTAGCCATCGTCCAAGTTCCTCATTCCTCAGTGAGGTTTGCCAACTGTTGAGTGTCCTCTGACGACATCCACTAAAAAAAATCGTCGAAGCAGATTGCTCTTTCGTATATGTCATCATCTAATGCGCTCACATTTGGTAAAGAGTCGGCCTTTTCATTGCCCGGGATAGAGCAATGAGAGGGGACCCAAACAAAGGTAATCTGATATTTTAGATATCTTGCGCAGCGACTCCCGTATCTTCCCCAGAAAATACGGGAATTGCTTTTTAGGCTTCACCGCACAAAGAGCCTCGATAGAGCTGAGACTGTCCGAAATGATGAAGTAGTGATCGGTGGGCAAAGTGTCAATGATCCCAAGGGTATAATGAATAGCAGCTAACTCGGCGACGTAAACTGAAGCAGAATCATTGAGCTTGAATGAAGCGGTGACATTATCATTGAAGATACCGAAGCCAGTTGACCCATCGAGATTTGATCCGTCGGTGTAAAACATTTTGTCGCAGTCGACTTCTCGAAATTTATTATAAAACATATTGGGGACCACTTTCGGGCGTATATGGTCCGGGATTCCACGAATCTCTTCCTTCATGGATGTGTCGAAGAACACAGTAGAATCAGAAGTATCTAGGAGACGGACGTGGTTGGGATTATACGAAGAAGGATTGATGTTCTGTGCCATGTAGTCGAAGTACAAGGTCATAAATCGGGTTTGAGAACTAAGCTCGACTAGCCTCTCGAAGTTTTCAATCACCAACGGGTTCAAGATGTCGCATCGGATAAGCAACACTGGATTCTCCCCAGTTTGATGAAGTGTATGTTCGCAGCGGAGCGAAAACAGAAACACCCGTACTCCATCACGGACAATATCGTTGTTTGGTACAACCTGATCAGGTCTCCTGGGTGGGCACTAGAGTGGGACAAAAATTAGATTCCAGCTCCTAGCAACTTTTTAGGTCCCATTTCCTTAAACAACTGTGCAAATTCTTAGTTCGATCCTTGAAACTATATTTTTGCGCCCATTGTTAAAAGTTTACATGGGATTTTGTATGGGAAAATTAACTTTAACAAAATAATTCCTCCAGGAGTCGCCCATTACTTCCTAAAAATAAATCGTTATGTGGTTTTTATAGGAAATTTAACAAAGAAACAAAGTCTCGAAAACTACGAAACGATCTGACGCTTGAGAAAAAAGTTATTAAGCAGAAACCGATTGATGCTCTGACGCTTGATAAAATATGTTTTCTAGCACCACTGCTGTTGGTTCTCAAATTATACGAAATTTTGTTTTAATCTTCTCTTAATGTGTCTAAATCATTTATCTATACTGTTTGGCCATTTCGCAAAAATTGAGAGATAAATTGAGGCTTCTTTTTTATATAATGAGAGAAAGTTAAGTTATAATTCGACCGTCAGCAGCAGTGATGCTATTAAAATTGTAATTTTCATCAATCTTCAAGGCATCAATCGGTTTTTGCTTAATAACTTATTCTACAAGTATCAGATCGTTTCGTGGTCTTCTAGACTTTGTTTCCTTGACGAATTTCCTATTAAAATCAGACATCTACTTATTTTTAGGAGGTAACGGGCGACTCTTGGAAGAATTATTTTGCAAAAGACGATTTCCCCATACGAAATCCCGTGTAAACTTTAAACCGTGGGCGCAAAAATATAGGTCGAGCTTAAAATATGCAGAGTTGTTCTGGAACCTAAATGGGACCCAAAAAGTTTCTTTGTTGACATTTCTGTTTTAGATACCTAATGTGAACCTAAGATACCTAAGTCGAACCAAACCCCGAGGTATTTAAATGTGAAGACCTGATTGATCGTTACACCCATTAATAGAAGCTGGAGTTGTGCCGGCTCACGCTTCCTAGAAAACACAACCAAATCAGTTTTCTCAGTGGAGAACTCGATACCCAGCTGGAGAGCCCAAGCAGACAAATTGTCCAAAGTATCTTGCAATAGTCCTTGCAAATCGGCAGATTGAGGTCCTGTAACACTCCGTCGTCTGCAAGTTGCCTTAGAGTGCATGAATTGACAAGGCAATCGTCATTGTCATTCACGTAAAAATTGTAGAGTAGGGGACTTAGACATGAGCCCTGGGGAAGACCCATGTAGCTAAATCGCGATGTTGTTAAATCGCCATGCGAAAAGTGCATACGCTTTTCAGACAACAGGTTTAGCAAAAAGTTATTTAAAATCGGTGAAAGACCATGCTGGTGCAGCTTCTCTGACAGAATGTTGATAGAAACTGAGTCAAAAGCCCTCTTAATATCCAAGAAGACTGATGCCATCTGCTCTTTGCTAGCATAGTCCATTTGGATTTCTGTAGAAAGCAACGCAAGGCAATCGTTAGTCCCTTTGCCTTTGCGGAAGCCAAATTGTGTATCTGACAGTAAGCGATTTGCTTCAACCCAATTATCGAGGCGGGGATAGGATCATTTTCTCGAACAACTACAGGAAAGCATTGCAATTGGCCGGTACGAGTTGTGGTCGGAGGCTGGTTTTCTTGGTTTTGAAATGGCAATGACCTACACTTGCCTCCAGTCATGAGGGACATTGTTACCACAGAGAACCGATATCCATGATCGAACAAAAATATTTAAAAAACGTGTGTAAACATTTGAATTTATATACGATAAACACTAGCGCCGCCACACCAACCTATCCCAACTATCCGTCAAATCCATTCCGGAACCGGTTCGAAATCCTGAATGGATTCAGTATGGAATCTTGCTCAAAGAGAACAACCGATTCCGACTCTATCGGTTGATGCATTTGAGCTGGAATTCATGCTGGAAGTCAGAACCCGTTCCGGACTAGTTTGACTGGGTAGAGGAATAATCGTTGTCAATTCTGTCGAACTCAGTCACAAAAAACAGGACGACAGTAGCGCACCTGGTTTGGATATCCCAGCTACCTTCGAAACCATTAGAGATTTTACACAAGTTGAATGCTGAAGATGGACGTCTGTTCTCTGTGATGTTACCCTCGAGGTACTTATTAAATAAATTCAGCAAGCGCCTTTTCGCAGGGTCAGGCAGATTTTTTCAGCAAGTCAAATTTGATTCTATCTAACCTCGGAGCGTTATTGTTGCACGATAAAAGAGCGAGTAAGAACTCCACCATTGAAAACGGCCTTTCGTTCGCGGTATCGTGAGGAGACGCGGCGCGGTACGTTTTCTGTGCCGGGACAGAGTCCGGGCAGATCTTCTTGGAAAAAGCGAATATACAGTGGTTTGAATATGTCCACGTTATCGTTGGTAGTGTTTCGGTTACGCATACGTCGGGCCATACCCCAAAGAGTGCTCATCGCTGTTTCTCTCGTTAACCCGTCGACGAACTGGCGCCAATAATTGTTTTGGCTTTCATTCTTCATTCGCCTTTCTAACGACGCGTACTGTTGATAGCTAGCGGGTAATCCGTCATCCCGAAAGGCCTTATATGCAGTGAATTTCTCCGCGTATATCTCTGAGCACTCTTTGACCACGGGGATAAAAATATTTGTATGTTCGTTGAATGAAAAATATTAAAATTTTCCATTCATTATTTCATAAGCCTTTCTTCAAGGTAAATAATCTCTTCTTGGACCATCCCAACATGCATATATGAACCAAAGCAAATCTCTTCAAGTTAGTACATGCATAAAAATACAGTTTGGCCAGTGTTAATCTACAAAATATGATTTTTTACAGTTTCTTATAATTGCTCTTTTTTGACACGCGACATCGATAATAAAGTTAAGTGCCTTGAACATAATAGAGCATGATTTCAAAGTTGTTTCTCCTTAAATATTAATCAAGCCTAACGGTTCTACCCTATGCAAGAAAGCATTCGATTCTTCAATAGAATTACACGACCACGAAAGTCAGCATATAGCAATTGATTTTCGTTCTCCGTAAGACTTACCAGCAGGCATAAAAGATTTATTTACAAGACCAGAGAAGAGAAGAGTCCGGAATTTAATATCCACTACTCAGAATATTAAACAAATTAACGATGACGTTTAAAATCAGGCCATATTAAATTTAGTATCCTTGCATAATATGCTCCCCGGCCGAAATTATTACATTTCTTTTCATCTGCTCTCTTTCCAGCAAATCTTCCGCCGGAGCCGCTCTGGAGAGTGCCGACAGACAGTGGCTTATTACTTTCCCCCCTTGGAACAATCACATAAATCATTTATCTTCGTTTTTCCAGTGAAAAATCTGATTACAAGCATTTCCGCCGTCATCGTTTCGGCTTATTTACAACTTACATCCCAAAACCAACCTTGGTCTTGGCCGCAACCCCCGGAAACCCGGTCTGGTGCGGTAGTGACGTGAACGGTGGACGAGGATGAATTCCGCCGTTCCGCCTCTGTCTGCTTGGGTGCCGAATAATTCACCGCTCGTCGGATGTGCAGGGCGAAAATTGTTGGAAATGTAAACATGTGTATGCTTGGATCGTCCAATGTAAATATTGGATTGGTTGGCCGCATATATGTATATCGGCCGGAAATCGGTCGGTTTGTTGGTTTGCCGTTGTTTCATTAAATCTGTAAAGGGTAGTACATATTTTTTGTTGGTGCGATTTTTGAGTTTCGGGTTAGAGGTTAGAGAAATCTCTTTAGAAAAGCGCTAACTGTATGTGCGGGGTTGGTAATCGAACCCAGGTGCGGTGGCGTACTAGGCAATCGATTTAGCAACTACGCTATGCCCGTCCCAGTATATATTTATTGGCAAGCGCAAAAAAGTGCTGAAGATGAGTTGTTAATTGATTATTCAACATGTTTTCAGTCAATATAAAGTTGTGATTGAGTTTGCACAGTTGTGTCACAGACGAAGTTATGCATATAATTCTCATGGGATTGTAATGTGTTTGTACAATGTACATTGATATGTCTGTTAGACATAATTTTTATTTCATTGTGCATACAAAATAAGCTATCAAATTTGAAAGGCGGTGTATTTTATGTTGATTGTCTCTAACTAACAAAATGTTCTGCTGATATAAATCACAAATTCAACGGTATTTAGTTCCTAAAGTTTAAAACCACGGTTATTTACATAAAATAGGTTCGTTACTTGGTGATATTGATTGCTTTAAACTAGCCATAGGGATGAAACCAACTTGATCAAATGGAAGCTGAAAACAGAAGTTATAAATTGAATTTATAATTAGTATCTACATTCTGAACCATAGTTAAAAATTTGTGCTTGCTTGAGATTTTGCGACCACCTGTCTGCTACTCCGTTATCGATCTAGACTAGCTGAAGTTGCACAGGGAATCGGTAGATAATTATGCTCGGGAGTAGCGAAATATCTTTCAGTGTGCTGGTAATCCTAAAGTGTTTTACTGATCGATACCGGCGCCGGCCGGACCCGAACGTAGGTCGTGGAAGGAAAGGAAAGGAATGTTAGTATGATACTTGCTTTTACTAGAGGCCGTATATACAACTGCGCACTCCACAAGTATCACGGGAGGAGGAAATTTGTTAGTAAGTATAGAAGTTGGATTCTACTTCTTCATGACCGACGCCAGAGAGGTGACTCCACTATCTGGACTACATATCAATCCATCAACTCATGGACCCGAGACCAACGGCTTTACTTCGCTTCCGAAGGAAGACGTGACAACAGATGTTTTCACCTAAGAAAAATCTCAACGGCCTAGGCTGGGATTGAACCCAGACCAACTGGAATGAGTGACGGTCACGCTTACCACTCAACCACCGGCACCGTTTTTGAATCATAGTTAAAATTTGTTGCATTATTTCATATGAAATGATGACTTCATGATGCAGTGTTTTGTCGATCCCAACGTAAAAAATTACAGATAACTCGACCATCAAACTAGTGAAATATAATTTTTTTTTTGAAGATTACCGTCTGAATAAATTTAACCACATTTCCACGGAGTACGTCAGAATGAACACATTTTACAATATAGCTGCTCTCTTTAACTCAGTTAAAAAACTCTCGTTTCTGATATTAAAAAACTTGCGGAAATTACGATGATCCAATTACTGATTTGCATTTTTTGTATAGCGTCATCCGTTCGTTCCGAAAATTGCATCCAGATGTTCGGTAAGTACATTTCCCCGATCGATTGAAAAAAGAGGATGCGCAAATCCCCCAACGCGATGTTATTAATAAACTATATTTTTCAGAGGTTTTCCTAAGCACTTCTCATCTCCGCGTACCACCTGATTTTCCACGGTATTAGCGCGAGAAAGATCACACCACCCGGTATGCAAAGATGGATGAAAATTTTGCGCGATTTCCACTCTTGACGGTTGCACCCAGCCATCGCTGTCGTGTAAAGTGAGCAGCAGCGGTCGAGGAACTCACGAGTGAATGTGTGTATATGTGGACCGGGTAGACATAAGCATCCATTCATCATCCGGAGTGACGTTTTGTTTACAATCACTTGTAGTTAGATGAATAACCAAATCAAGCAACGAAATTATTCTGATGATTTTAGAAGTATTCAGGAGGGAAATTCAAAAGAATGGAATTTTTTTGATTGTGCTTACTGAGTGAACTCTAATTCTGTATTATAACAAGTTCTGTTGTTCGTTATTTGTCATTTGTTGTTTGTTGTTTGTTGTTTGTTGTTTGTTGTTTGTTGTTTGTTGTTTGTTGTTTGTTGTTTGTTGTTTGTTGTTTGTTGTTTGTTGTTTGTTGTTTGTTGTTTGTTGTTTGTTGTTTGTTGTTTGTTGTTTGTTGTTTGTTGTTTGTTGTTTGTTGTTTGTTGTTTGTTGTTTGTTGTTTGTTGTTTGTTGTTTGTTGTTTGTTGTTTGTTGTTTGTTGTTTGTTGTTTGTTGTTTGTTGTTTGTTGTTTGTTGTTTGTTGTTTGTTGTTTGTTGTTTGTTGTTTGTTGTTTGTTGTTTGTTGTTTGTTGTTTGTTGTTTGTTGTTTGTTGTTTGTTGTTTGTTGTTTGTTGTTTGTTGATTGTTGATTGTTGTTTGTTGTTTGTTGTTTGTTGTTTGTTGTTTGTTGTTTGTTGTTTGTTGTTTGTTGTTTGTTGTTTGTTGTTTGTTGTTTGTTGTTTGTTGTTTGTTGTTTGTTGTTTGTTGTTTGTTGTTTGTTGTTTGTTGTTTGTTGTTTGTTGTTTGTTGTTTGTCGTTTGTTGTTTGTTGTTTGTTGTTTGTTGTTTGTTGTTTGTTGTTTGTTGTTTGTTGTTTGTTGTTTGTTGTTTGTTGTTTGTTGTTTGTTGTTTGTTGTTTGTTGTTTGTTGTTTGTTGTTTGTTGTTTGTTGTTTGTTGTTTGTTGTTTGTTGTTTGTTGTTTGTTGTTTGATGTTTGTTGTTTTTGGTTTGTTGTTTGTTGTTTGTCGTTTGTTGCTTGTTGTTTGTTGTTTTTTTGTTTGTTGTTTGTTGTTTGTTGTTTGTTGTTTTTTGTTTGTTGTTTGTTCCCTTCTTCCGTTTTTCCGATCTTCCGTTCTACTGTTCCTCGTTCTTCCGTTCTCCCGTTCTTTCGTTCTTCCGTTCTCCCGTTCTTCCGTTCTTCCGTTCTTTCGCTCTTCCGTTCTTTCGTTCTTCCGTTTTTCCGTTCCTTCGTTCTTTTGTTCCTTCATTCCGTTCTTCCGTTCTTTTGTTCTTCCGTTCTTTCGTTTTCCGTTCTTCCGTTCTTTCGCTCTTCCGTTCTTCAGTTCTTCCGTTTTTCCGTTCTTCTGTTCTTCCGTTCTCCAGTTTTTTCGTTCTCTCGTTCTTTCGTTCTCCTGTAGTGTTCTTCCGTTTCTTCGTTCTTTTGTTCTTCCGTCATTCCGTTCTTCCGTTCTTCTGTTCTTCTGTTCTTCGGTTCTTCCGTTCTTTCGTTCTTCCGTTTATTGTTCTTTTCCGTTGTTCCGTTCTCCCGTTCTTTCGTTCTTCCGTTTTTCAGTTCTTCCGTCATTCCGTTCTTTCGTTTTCTGTTCTTCCATTCTTTCGTTTTCCGTTCTTTCGCTCTTCCGTTTTTCCGTTTTCCCGTTCTTCCGTTCTTCGGTTCTTCCGTTTTTCTGTTCTCCCGTTCTTGTGTTCTTTCGTTCTTCCATTCTTCCGTTCTCCCGTTCTTTCGTTCTTCCGTTCGCTTGTTCTTCCGTTCTTTTGTCCTTCCGTTCTTTAGTTCTTCCGTCATTCCGTCATTCCAATCTTCCGCTCTTCCGTTCTTTCGTTCTTCCGTTCCTCCGTTCTTCCGTTCTTTCGCTCTTCCGTTCTTTCGTTCTTCCGTTTTTCCGTTCCTTCGTTCTTTTGTTCGTCCGTCATTTCGTTCTTCCGTTCTTTTGTTCTTCCGTTTTTTCAGTTCTTCCGTTCTTTCGTTTTCCGTTCTTTCGCTCTTCCGTTCTTCAGTTCTTCCGTTTTTTCGTTCTTCCGTTCTTCCGTTTTTCCGTTCTCCAGTTTTTTCGTTCTCCCGTTCTTTCGTTCTCCTGTAGTGTTCTTCCGTTTCTTTGTTCTTTTGTTCTTCCGTAATTCCGTTCTTCTGTTCTTCTGTTCTTCGGTTCTTCCGTTCTTTCGTTCTTCCGTTCTTCCGTTTATTGTTCTTTTCCGTTGTTCCATTCTCCCGTTCTTTCGTTCTTCCGTTTTTCAGTTCTTCCGTCATTCCGTTCTTTCGTTTTCCGTTCTTTCGCTCTTCCGTTCTTCCGTTTTTCCGTTTTCCCGTTCTTCCGTTCTTCGGTTCTTCCGTTTTTCTGTTCTCCCGTTCTTGTGTTCTTTCGTTCTTCCGTTCTACCGTTCTTCCGTTCTTCCATTCTTCCGTTCTCCCGTTCTTTCGTACTTCCGTTCGCTTGTTCTTCCGTTCTTTTGTCCTTCCGTTCTTTAGTTTTTCCGTCATTCCGTCATTCCATTCTTCCGCTCTTCCGTTCTTTCGTTCTTCCGTTCTTTTGTTCTTCCGTTTTTTAGTTCTTCTATCATTCCTTCATTCCGTTCTTCCGTGTTTCCGTTCTCCCGTTCTTTTGTTCTTCCGTTTTTCAGCTCTTCCGTCATTCCGTTCTTTCGTTTTCCGTTCTTCAGTTCCCTCGCTCTTCCGTTCTTCAGTTCTGCCGGTTTTCCGTTCTTCCATTCTTCAGTTCTTCCATTTTTCCGTTCTCCCGTTCTTCCATTCTCCCGTTCTTGTGTTCTTTCGTTCTTTTTTTCTTCCGTTCTACCGTTCTCCTGTTCTTTCGTTCTTCCGTTCGTTTGTTCTTCCATTCTTTTGTTCTTCCGTTCTTTAGTTGTTCCGTCATTTCATTCTTCCGTTCTTCCGTTCTTTTGTTTTGCGGTTTTTTAGCTCTTCCGTCATTCCGTTCTTTCGCTCTTCCGTTCTTATGTTTTTCAGTCCTTCCTTCTTATTTTTCCCTCTTCCTTCTATCTTCTCCCAAATATTTTTGCTTTCTGGAATGATAATGTAAATGGAATGAAAATACTGATTCTATGAGCTAATCGACAACATGATTTGTCCAGATACTCTAAGCTTTAATTGTGTCTTCCAGTGTACTGTCTTCTAAAACGTACTTCATCATTAGGTTTACTGAATGACATTTACGCTCGTAACAATAATAGTTTACCCTCACATAAATAAGATGCGTCAGATTTGCTCTGCTGCGACAATCTCGACGGTCAATGACGGTATAATTCACGTGTTGCCGCCCGCCTGTCAAGTAGCCAAGTTCACAATCTTCGAGTCACACTGGGAAAATCTATATTTAAACTAGAATATAACCAACCGGGTTGGCGTGAAGTGAACGCGTTAGACATAGGTAACCAAACCATCTTGCGACGGTAAATTTTCTTCATCAAAAAATTCACACCCTACTGATAGTTTCACGAGACTCTTCTGAGATTGAAATTGTGCTGCCGTTTTGTACCAACCGTGCGACTTTCCATCACAATTGGCTTCATTCTGCTATCATAAACACACCAGCTTCAATACAGGCCCGTAGCCAGGATTTTGTTTCGGGAGGGGCTTAAAAAAATTTGCATAAAGCTTTTAATTCTGACAATTTGATATAGTCACTAGAAACTAAATTAAATTTTGAAAAGTTCATAATGAAATCAATTCCAAATCAAAGACAATCCTAAAAATATGTTCATTGTCACAAGAAAGGTTATAGTACTTACTCTCGTTACAACAAAGTATATTCTAGAGTTCACAGTATTTATGCGCTAACCGAATATGACAATGCTTGACGGTGCTGGAAAACACTTGGTGTTCCAAGCTACACCTTTAAAAGGCGTAGAAGATGCTAAACCGAAATGAGTAGAAAAATATCCATAAAATGGTCGAACGAAGAGAATGTCGAAATTCGTACAAAATCTTCTGATTTAGCAAGCGATTTGTAGATGCGCAGAGACGGTTCAACTTCTATTTTCTTTGTCTGGTGTTCTGCGAGTATTACCAGTTCCAAGGCATCATGCTAACACAATTTTTGATATATTCTATTTAAATGAAACTATTTTCAAGACTAGCCTTGGTCGGGTAGATTAGAACCCCAGTTAGGAAGGATTTTTGGTAATCAATAGGATCAAAATATAAATTTAAATGATTAAATCAACTGAAGGAAACTGCCCACAATTTAATTGATTAAAGAAAATTGTCTACAAATCGAATGAAAACACTGATTACTAATATCTTCTAATTTTCCTTCAAATCGCCAGTCGCCGTGCATGTGTCGTTCACCGTGCAGTTTCAAAATCACGAAATTTAAAGAACTAGCTCCCTAAATCCATCGGAGAGATCCAGATCCCAAATCCTTTCGTTTCATCGTTTTATTGAAACATTCCAACTAAAGTTGAATCAAAATTTTAAATACACCGTAAGTTGATCATATAACGTGCACTGGTGCCAAACAAATGTCCTCAACTACTTATTCTCGTTTTGTTGGTAATAGCAAATACAAATTTGTATTTGGTAATAGTTTTATATTATTTCTAAATTGTGACGTATTTAGATAGGTATTTTTACGGTGACTATGAGGGCGGTTTTCATTTTGATAAAAAAAAGGATTTGAAGTCACGTCAAATCCACCTAAACGCACGGTAACTGGGGACTTGACGGTACGTGAAATTTGTTAAATGTATTACCAAAAGAACTAGAAGGTCTACCTTCTGATGTCGCAAAAAGCAGAAGCAAAAAAAATTGCTACGCTATAGCAGGCTACAGGCACCAGTGAATCAAGCTAGCTATTGTTCTATATCAGTACACATACAAATTGTATCGTTGCCCCCGGCTGCGGAGTAAAATGAGTTTGCCAAATGAAGCAAAAGTGCCTGTGCTACGGGATAACACGAACAGTTAAGGAAGTGGAACAATTAGTTAAAGTGAAAATGGAGCTTAATCTCGCTGAAGTTACCTACATTCAGCTACATCACGTAAAAACTGTGTTTTGATCACGTTTAGAAGCTTAGCACAGGCCGAAAACTTTATTGCAAAGAACAACATGCAACACGAGGTCGAATTTAATAACACCAGAATCAAGATCCCCGTGCATATGGAAAACGACATGGTGGACGTGCGTATCCATGATTTGGCCCCGCGCACGAAGGAGGATTTCATCAAACAAATAATGTCGCAATATGGAGAAGTAGAATCTATTACGAATGACACCTGGAGAAATTTTTTCTCCGGCATTCCCAATGGCGTTCGTATTGTGAGAATGCGAGTGACTAAACCAATACCTTCTTACATGACTATCGAATGCAAATCACCGAAGGATGGCGTGACCTATAAGCAAACAACGCTAATTACATATCCCGGGCAGACCCCAACATGCCAATTCTGTAACTATACAGCCTACTACGGAAAAACATGCGCCGAAGCAACTAGTCAAAACTCATCTACTACAGCCAACTCTAACATGCAGCCACCGATACCTTCAGATAAACCTAAAACAACGATCCAATTACCCAATAATGCAGGTACAACGACCACGACAACCGCTCCCAAACCAACAACTAGCATCGCCAATAAAGAAGCAAATACCGATGAAGACGGATATACAACAGCGACCCATAAGAACAAGAAACAAATAAGAACCTCTGATCGTGAACAGGAAGAAAGCAGTACAGATGACGACATGGACGGGAACGATAACGCGAGAGAAGGCAGACTGAATGACCACCAAGCGGCCTCACCGCCAAGGAAAAAGATCTCAACACGCAGCAGCAAACTGCGTCAACAAGATCTGGCAGACCGACATTCTTAGAATTTTTTTTTTACTTATTGTAAAAAAAATTAAAAGACCCACGGATCAGTTGTGCTAACGCATTGAGCCGTTTCAAATAAAATTTTAGATTGAAAAAAAAAGAAATATTATAAATATGAACAAGCTCAATAATTTCAGCATCTCTTTATTCCGACATATGGACGGGTATACATCGCACTTACTTCACCTCTGTCGAAGAATAACGTAGGTGTAAGGCCAACTTTCTTTGATGATTTCTGTTGTTCTGTAGTTGAGTGCCCAGAAAATATAGAACAGCTGCTCTTGGGTCGATTTCAATTTATTTATTATTTTTTCTCTCTTTTTCTTCGTTATCTCTGCTCATCTCTCTCATTTTATTCCATAACGAACACAAATAAAACTAAAACATGAAATCGAAACATTAATCCCAATTTATTGACTGTAGACTCAACTAGTTACATCATTTTAGTCGCTCTCCGTGATAGGCTAATGATGTTTGTTCACTGTATCGTCAGGTCGTTTTTAGACTTACATGGACATTAATTGGAAACCATCGAAAGAGACAGAAATGCTGCTGCTTACAACATTAAGTTTATTATGATTGATTGACTAATATGTGGTTTAGCATCTATTGACATCCGTTGAAAAGTAAGGATAAAATCACAACAGATAGTCCTACCGCTACTATGTACGTTTCTGTATGTGAACAACATTAGTAATATACGACGGTATACAATTCTTGGGTTGATGAACACCTCAGAAAAACCGCTGTTTTACCACTTTTTGGCTTGTTTATTTTTTGGCATTTTTCTTGCTTATTGTTCGATTGTTTAAAATATCACTACTTTGCGGACTAATAATGTTTAAATACGGACCGCATTCTCCGCATAAAATGAAATTGAGTGTCAACAGAAATACTATTGCATTAAAATGACGCGAAAACAAAAACTGTCTTCTCGACTATATTGTCATCAACTAACGGAAATGTTTTTGTCTAGCACGCTTGAGTGAGATGCCTGATGTTTCTACTAAGCGTACAGTGCACTAACCTATTACAGAAATTCAATCTGCTTATGCTTTAACTAACTTTATTCTGGCTAATATATAACATAATATCTGAGTTTTGTTAGACACAACCACTAGCGATAAAGTTCTCATTTTGGGACAGTTTTTGAGCTCACTTTTCTATAAAACTTCTGCAATTTTATTATATATTTCGTTTATTTTATTCGGTTCAATGCATTAGCTAAATGAAGCCTTGTGTCTTCAATATATTTCCATGATGTGAACAATGAAAGTGATAAAACGTAAATGGTTGTCCTACAGATCTCGTGCGAACAACTAGCGATTGCATGTGGAGAACTATTTACTAGGCTGAGAAATATTTTTCCTAACCAACAATGTCGCGGTGGTGTTCATTTCTATCTCGTACACTTCCTTATCATCATAGTGGTTACTGCCATGTCCATGTTCGCGAATTTCTGACGGGTCACGAGTGTCGACTTCCTCAATGATGGTGCCGACCGTTGATTTTGAGATACTAGACGCAGTTTTTGCCGTCAATATTATCCGAACAGCAGCCAAAATTTGGCAAATGTTTGTTTTTCAGGAAATGGTTTTGGAGACTATGTATATGCAAAGATATAATGTGTAAAATAATACTATCGCATTCAGTTTTTACGTGCAGGGTCAGGTTGGAGGAAATATGTCTGTTCACCTAGATTTTCACCACAAAAACACCAATTAATAAACTTCCTAGATGTGTCCTTTATAATGAATACCATTTTTTCCAAATGTGACAGGAATCTTTTAATAGCCACGGTGCAAGTAAGTGGTATCAGATCTTGTAGCCGAGCATTGATTTTCTCATCGTCCATATATATGAGGATCAACCACATGTTACAAGTTGTTATGCAAAATGACTGGTTTCGCCTGGGCTAATTTGTTAAATGGCATCAGCACTGAACGCCTGACATGGTTAAACTCGTTAAAGGCGATGTTCGTAAGCATAACCTCCATAATCACCTTCAGCAAATATTTCACATCATTAATGTTGCTCCAGCCAAATACGGAGGCTATTGACTTCAGGTCTTTTCGCATAAGATCGATCTTATGCGAAAAGACCTGAAGTCAATAGCCTCCGTATTTGGCTGGAGCACTACTTCTTGCTTCTGCGACTCAATCATTCGACAGATCCCCGCAGCAAGAATTAAAGTAACAGTTTCGTTTGTCTTCCGACGAGTCACACAATATGAAGGGAACTGTTTTATCACACTCAGCATACTGAGTAGATATCCTGACCGCTGTCTTCGGTGGTTCGAAATAGCAATCTTCCTCACAATTCTCGCATTAATTTGTTGAAACCAAACAAGATACAATTTTTTTAAGAGTCACCGAAAAACATGTTGTTTCTTAAATTTATTTTTGAAAATTTTCGGGGGGGGCTTTAGCCCCCTAGCCCCCCCTCTGGCTACGTGCCTGCTTCAATAACAGGACACCTACATAGTCCCCATGTGTTACGATGAAATAATATCCCCCGTACTTCGCCCGGCATTCAATCACTTAACACCGGCAATTTGTCCACATTATCACTTTATATCTAACATAATTCAATTTACAATCAGCATCCCAGCCGGTACAGTATCATTCATATCTAGGTTTACATTTCTCCGACACCGGTGGATATGATGATGGTGCTAAACAATCCGCACAAAACACTGCTGCTGCTGCTGTGGCGTGGTTGCCTGACCAGAGTACATATATTATATTATATACGACCGGCACTGACCTGTGAATGCATCCATATATCTATATCTATCGGCTACATATATTTAGTCATTTCACTGGGGTGAAGAAGTGCATACATGCACTTTCATACGTAGGATCGCAGCCAATGGAAATAAAAATACATTAGCACTGTACGAATATTGTACAACCATTTGAACAAAATGAGGTTTACGATAGCACCACACATACCATACCATGGTTAGAAATGTTTAAGGAATAATTGGTGTATTTCGAGAACGAAAACGAGTAAGGGGCCATACACAAATGACGTAGCTTTTTTTCGGCGATTTTTGACACCTCCCTCCCCCCTCGTAGCATTTGGTCACAAAATTCTAACCTCCCCCTCGTAAATAACGTAGCATTTACCTACCCCCTCCTCCTCGTCCCATACAAAGGTGATGAAAAATTACATATGTTTTTCAAGTATTTTAAATATATGTCCTTTCAAAATGTTTGACGACTTTTATCAACATTTTCATTATAACAGCAAAATGCGTGCAAAATAAGCCCATTTCATGACAACTATAGCGTTGATATTTTTGTTTTGAATTTTGTATGTCAAGGGGAGCATGAAGACAAGTTCTCTCAGTTCACAATCGTGCAGCTGCCAATGATTCTAAGAACCATACGTTCATCTAAATTACTAAATTTTGTTTGGTTGAATCCGAAGTGAAAATTTGATTCAGCTTCCAAACTAAGTCTACTAGTTAGCAACATTAGCTAACTAATGTAGCAAGTTAAATCCGCATACAAAATCTTTTCGTATTTTTGCGAACTTGTAATTCCGCGAATCGTAAAATTTACCTCATGAAAAACCGCATCAAAAGTAACTTGTTTGAATTTAAATTAATTTCTCTTGGGAATGGAGGATCATTAAATTGTTTTCTCTAAACAATGGGTTTTAAACTTAATGCTACGTCGCACAACTTCTGACCCTACCCTCCCCCTCGTCACACTTCGTCACAAATTTGGTATACCCACCCTACCCCCCAAAATGCTACGTCATTTATGCATGGCCCCTAACCGATTTATTAGCGCGACGTGGAATGCTGATCACTTTGCAGAACTCAATTCGTTTGACTGACAGCTATCCACTTGTTGTCAAAATCAGAATCAGAAACTATGGAACTTTAACTCGTAGTGTTAGGTTCACGGGCTTGTTAATGATGTTTTCAATTCCCATTTTTTAATCTGCTTGATACAAGTAGATCGTACAAAATAGAACACGATGCATGAAGGGGCAGACTGTTGGCCACCTCTCAGATTTTTGATGAATTGTTTTGGATTTGACAGATGTGACACGGAAATCCTGCCAACATACCCCCGGCTCCGGAGTGCGTGGGACAAGTTGGCGGTATGCCAGGAAATAAGCAATTAAATGAAAAAAAAATACTTCAGGAGTTCTTATAGAACGTGTTGAATGTCTTGTCAATAAAATAGTGTATTTCAATGGACACTTGCCTTTATTTTTCAGGCTCTATTCGTCAGCATTTTGCTCAATCAATTTCCATAAAACAATGCAACGTTTGAACAACAATTTACTGAATTTTCAGTGCAAAACATTGAAAATGGGTGAGTGACAGTGAATCTTCAGGAGGCACCTCAAAAAATGCGGTGAACACCATAACTCAAAATGTTCTAGACCAATCGTTCCGAAATTTTGCAAATTTCTTCTCCACATCATTGCCTAGGTAACTACAGGAGCTTTTTACAAAAAAATAATTAGCGTTACTATTTCTGCAATAACATGTCACCCGATTTTGTTTTAGCAGAAATCGGATTTTTGCTTTCAAAATACCACGAAAAATTCAAAAATCTTGCAAAATTAAAAGTTTCTGTAGTTATCTGGGGAATTATATGAAGAAGAAATGTACCAAATTTATAAATTATTGGTCCAGTAAATTTTGAGTTATGATGTACACCTTAAAACAAGTTTCCGACGAGTCGCCTCCGGAGTGACCATGAAACTCGATCATTTTTCAGTATTTTATTATGAAATTTTGAGAAAATATTGTCAATTGTGGCGTTATTATTTGGAAATTGAATGAATATACTAACACCACTAACACTCTCTAAATCGCCACAATAAATTTAAAAAGGTGTTTTTTTTACCGAATTAACCTTACTCGAAAAATGCTATGCTGATTATCGCGAAAATCGCTATGCTGATTATAACAGCAATTCCACATAAACTCCTACAAAAAATCCTAAAAATGATTATGCTCATATTTTTGCCTCAGAATTGTACAATATTTCATATAGAGTAGCTTACCTCACCATACCGTTGGAAAGGTCTAAACTGAGTTAAACTATTCTGTATAAAAATTATTAAATTATGTGGGAGCTGTTAAAAACCATATCCATATAAACCAATCGCCTCAGCTCTTCGATTTGGAACAATGTCGGTGTGTGGAAACTCTCATTCGTTATTCTCAGCAATGGCTGTTCCGATCTTATCCTAAGCGATTTCAAACAGCCTCCTGGCAACACTATACTATCATATGGAGTTTGACAGCGATTAAAAGTTCAATTTTAAATATTGTTAAAATTAGATAAACCCTAGCTTCTGTTTAAACCAAAAGAAGGGTCTTGCAAAGTACAACAACTTTGCCAAATATATTGTAAGGCTAAGTCATTAAATTTGAGCAAAAAGTTAAAATTCTTGCTAAATTTACATTCTGGACCATTTTGCAATGCTTACCGTATTTAGCATAAGTCCGCCATTATGAATTTGAAAATAGCGATGGACATCAATTTTCATGCTTCAAAAATGTCTACATTTTTTTTGTTTTATACGATTAATCACCCAAGCAAGGATGCCATTAGTTTCAGAATTAACTTCAGAAACTATTTGATTCGAAATTCACATCATTTGCGAAACAAATCTAACAATCATGATACGATACGTTTTCAAAACATAATTGGAGGCATTTATCGTGCTACCAGTGGAAGCGGTTGCCAAAATGCTAGTCTTGAATCATAATAAAGGAAGTGTTGCCGTTTTGGCTGATTTTCACTATTTGCCCTTTGTCTATTCTATCTGGAAAAAACAAAATGCAGTTTTCTGAAGCCGAACCGAAACCGCTACACGGTGTTGCCTAACTGGACAAAACACGGCCAGCTCAAAAAAGTGGTTTCGAGAAAAACGTGGTTAAAATTTTCAGTACACACGGGATATACATAAGAGGTCTTGCGGCAAAATTGAAAATTTGAACTTTTATGTATTGTTATCGTCTTCTTGTTTTGGTATACCATTTTTAACATCCTAAAGTACATTTTAGACTAATAAATAGAAAAACGATTTTTTTAAATTCTAGTTGTGTAACCCCTTAAGCGTAAACCAATGCAATGTATGTTAATGATTTGAATCTATACATTGTTGTCTACTTAAACGAAGATTGTACCCGCCTCAGAGTGCTTCTGCTGTGGTTTTGTGCTTCCACTATTATAATGCTAATGCAAAATATTGTAGCTTTCAAAATCAATTTAATGTTGGTGTTGATGATTACGATGATAATGATAGCTTAGGTTGTTATCTATTAGGTCATTCTATAAGTTTAAAATACAAAATTAAAACCAGAAAATTGCCCTTGACATGAAACAGAAAAATATTTCTGCAATCGGTGAAAGCAAATTGAAAACTCATTGAGATCGTGAATTTATTGTAGTGTATTTAATATAAAGAAACTTTAATATCAAAGTAACTTAAACAATAAAATCAGAACAAATTTTTAAATCTTATTTGACAATGTAAGACTGATATTCCACATGTAATATTAGGCTGAAAGATTTGTTTTCAGAAACCTAAAACACGTGGTTGAAGGTGACAGCATTGCAAGTAAGACTCTCATGTATACCAAAATGACAATATGGAGGTAAGGCTACATGACCTATCATCGCGTACCCCTCGCGAGCCAAATGAAAAATACATATCCCGATTCGGAGAAATATAATCCTTTACTTTCTCCCGGGTATTCCATTTGGTGAGGATGCGGGTTGAAAAACCTATTCCCGCCACCTTCACTGTAGAATGCAAATCACTTACTATTAAACTACTATTAAACAAACTACGTTATGCACCCATGAAGAAGCAGCATCCAAATCGTGAGGAGAATACATGACGACCGATTGCCAGCTTATCAACGGCCCACTAATTCAAAACACAGGCTTTAATGTCATTATCTAAACCATAAACGTTTGCTAACTTTGTGGCAGCTGTTCAGGCCATAACGTTAACTGCAAATGCTGCATCAAGCCCCCCAACTTCAACAGCCAGCACTTTTAATGAGTAGGCGAGTAAACATTTGTTTCCTATCGAGAAAGATAGGGGCTGTGTGCTCGAGATCCGACGGACATAATATTTGTTTTTACTTATTTATATTTTAGTTATATATTGTGAATATTGGAAATATTTTCTGCTCCGTTAAGTCATCACAATGAGCCATGCTAAATAAATAATTTATATAAAATGTGATTGCATTCAAAGATGCCAAATAAACTGAATAGCTTCGGCAGCCCTGTTTTACATCCCGTTTATAAATATGATGATCGCTCTTGACTGGCTAAACGACCAATCAGAAGCTAGTTCAATATTTAGCTAAGAACTGTATCAAATTAGGTACCCGATTGTCTTGTCTTCTCTTACGTGTGGACGAAATCAAAACCGCACAAAACGCATGTACGCTGCGGTTGGTTTTCTACCCACCACTGCATCTCGGATGTTAAAGTGGCACCAAACAACGATTTATATCATCTACCTGTCCACCCTATATTATAAGGGTTATAGAGAATTAAGTTGAACTGAAAATCGCTATCTAGGATTTCGAAATGGTGTCAGACATTGATTTCCATCATCCACTTGTCAACCCCATTTTCAAATTCCCAACTTTTATTAGTATTAACTTGCAGTTAAGTTGGCTCGTAAAACAGTGTTTGTTGTCTCGGATTTACTTTGTTAAAGTTTACATATATCGAATATTATGCAAAAAAGGAGTTTGTATCTGGAGATTTCAGAGTGTCTGTATAGGTTATCCAGTATTAGGCAAGCTGGTATAAGAAATCTCTTTCAGTGTTGAGTAGACGCTCCATAAATTCATTTCATATATTTATCCATCCGATACACATTTGAATTTAATATGTCTGTTATCTCTGATCAATGCATTGTCTCAAATTGTAGGAATGAGAAAAAGAGGCATTCGTTTCACTCAAATACGTGTAAATTACATTTTACACGCCAAGTTCGAAATATGTAATGCTTTATAGGAAGCAAACGCATAATTATGTCGATTCAAGCGCATTCAATTGATTCTAGATCAAGTCATTTTGTAATAGTGCATCACCATGACTAATAAGACGAATAAGGGGATCATCTATGCTATATAGAAAAACACTTGTTATACTCTTCTTAAGTAAGCCATCCCCAGGCGAAGATGACCATTTGGAAATTTCGACATTCTGAACTGACAGTCACAATGCTCTGCTAGAATGGCAAGGTCGCCAACCGCGCCTACGTTCCCCTTCTAGCAACAAGCGTTTGTTCCTAAGCGTAATGAAAATGACCCATGCGACCCACTGCTCAATGCTTTATTGAACTTGACAGAAATAGATCGAAACATTGGGACCATTAAATGTCTATAGTCACTGTGCAAAACATTAATTTTCCATTAAAAACCCGACATATTTGACACCGATTCTGAGTGCCACCAAGGGGAACTCGACATGCGCACCACGGTGACCGGCTTCCACCGGCCACAAGTTGTTGTCGTTCTCACTGCCATCCGCACGGATGCTGCTGCTGCTGCTGTTGCCGCTGTGATATTATGCCCCTTTGCTGGCATGCCAGCTGACTTGGGTAACTCTCGAAGCAAACCGCCACGGCCGGCGAACGCCGCGCGCCCGTGTGCGACGTCGTCGGCGTCGCTCGTACTGGCAGCAGCTGCTTTCACGGTCACTCAGTGGAGCCGTGCGTTCATCCGCTGCTGTCTGGTGTGTTTTATTATTATTGTATAATCTAGTGAAGTTTCGAGTGTCGCACATGTCGCATGGTCGGGTAGGTCTTGACTCCGTCGTTCCGCGTTGCATTCTTCAGTTCAGTCTGCGCTAATCGTGTGATAAGACCTCTCGTATCCGGAGCCGAGCAGTGCGTTGAAGGCGCGAAAAATTACGTTCGCGCGCGCGTTTCCTCGCTGGCAGCGTGCGTGTGGAATTCGACCTTTCGAGGAGGACCCCGAATACCGCGGTCGGTCGTGCGTTTCCGTTGTTGGTTGGTGGCTGATCGATCGGTGGTTTTCTGGTTTTGGCTGACGATCCCGCACAGTCTGGCAGGCTGTCAGTTTGAGCCAAGTGTTTTTTCTTTTTTTTTTGGAAAGCAAGTGCGAATAAAAAGAAGATTTCGTGCAACGATATGAAGATGTGTGAGGTGGGAAAATTTGTGTAAACAAGTGATGATTGTTATTTTCGGTTTTTAACCACCACTTTTTGACGACCACGATATTGTCGCCTCTCGTGGGGGTACGCAAATCAAACGGTCGGCGATAGAATGCCGCTGTGGTGGTTGTTGTTGGTGTGCCCATTAGCGCTGCTGGTGGCGGTGATCGAGATGTGATTTTCGCCTTTCGGTTGAAAGTGAAGGTGATTCGGGAAATTAAACCGGGCTTGGTTCCGAAGAAGATCAAAAGAAAACACAAAAAATAACAGTGAAAAGCTTGCGAAAGTGTGACCCCTGCTGTTGTGACTGACAAGGGAGGATTAGGGCAAAGAATAGTGTGGTTGCCGAAGAATGTGATGGAATCCGACGGGGTGTGCTCTTGAAGGGCCTGTGTTTTGTGACAAGTTCCGAAACGGTGTCTAGTAGTGTGAAATAACTGTCTATTTATAACCGTGGAGGATCACGAAAAAGATAGCGTGTGTAAAATTCATGTAGTGAATTAAGTCGAAGCAAAAAAGAAAAACAACAACAGCAAGAAGCAGAAATATAATTAAATTATAAAAAGATCAGAACGAGAAACATATTTTATCGTAGAGGAAACTACGACAAAACAAATTTGGGACTGCTGGCAATACATGTGGAGATTATTGCCTTACAACACGGTTAGTTACTTCATACTGTGAACCTAAACATATGTGTATGTCTTTTATTAGCCCTGAAATATCGACGTGGTGCTAGGTTAATTGAAATAATTAGGGAGTTTAATTATGCATCGATGCTAAATTAGGTTTCTGGTATAATTTTGTTTCATAGGAGCTAAGAAATAGAAGTCGGGTGAACCTTGATGATAGGTCGATTTTAGCTTGACCTTACGTGATGGGTAGGGCTTGCTATTCGAAGTATTGGCATCAGGCTGGGTGCTATTTTGGAAGCGTGGTATCAATTAGTGGCAACAGAATTATGGCAATTTAATCTCGTGTGTACGAAACTACAATGTGATAGTCATATCTGAATTGAAATTTGAATGCACGTTCAAGAATGAAAATGAAGTAAAATCATTAAATCATCCCAATGTATTGCAGGGTTCGGCAATTGAATTCCTACAACATTAATTAATAACTACACCCAAAACGTACCCGGTAAGATTCGCTTACATTAATGCAATAAATACGAGCGAAAATTGCAAGCGTTCTGGTAATGTGCGAAAATTGCAAGAAGCTTCCTTGCATGCAATGCAAGAAACAGAAAAACCGAATTTTGCCTATGTATTAGCGATGTATGTGTATTGGTGACCAATATGCGTTAGAAAAAAAGACTGTTGGCATTGAAAAATGAATCCTGCACAAACAGATCGCTAATCAATGCTTTATCCACCCAACCATACTACCAGATAGTAATAAGTGGATAAAAGCCATATATAAACACTTAGATGATTTCACGATTAATGAAAAAAGTAAAACAAGCAGCCAGATTTGAACTCAGGCCTTTCCGCATCATAGCGCTAACTATAAGCACTGATCTGTTCTTACACATAAGAACAGGACGTTTAAACTCTTACACAATTTGATGCCGTCTCGTGTGTAATGAATAAACCACAAAACTGCGTTTGATGATGTTGGTGAGGAATGAATAAAAAGTAGACGGAAAATAAAAACTCGCCGTGCGTTGCTATACCAACCAGCATAGGCATGTGAATGTGGTGGTAATCCTTTGACAGTGTGTTGAAGAAACGTATGTACGTATAGCGAGAGATGAAGTGATTTTATATGCTTGCAACAATTGCAAGCGGCTTTAACTGCAAAATTGCAAGCGATGCTAACATTATTTGCAAGTGATTGTCGCTTGCAATAATTGCAAGAGATTTTTGTTTTGGGTGTATTAAAATGTTTTACGCATATTACGATTGGGTCCCCTTCTATGACTTCTTGGTATACTTCATTTTTTGCCGAAATCAAATTTTATCTCCGAAATGTATTCAAACAAAAGGCGTTGTGCACTGATTGCTATTGTATTCAGGGAAATGGCTCAGCAAAGCCTCATGATTTTGTCGTATTCAACTCTGGATAATGGAGCACTTTACAGGATTAATTTCCAGCATGTAGTGGCCGACAAATTCATCAGAGTTTATCCCAATGGATTATTTAGTAAAGAGAATGTTCGACAACATGTGAAAGCGTAGAGGCTCTGTAAATATTTTGTGGCTGACTAGAATCAATTTTTCAGAATAACACTGTTGGGCAACGTACAACGTGCAATATTCTATTTAAAAAGAACATTACTTTAAAACTACCTTCATTTTCATGCGAAAGGGAACTTAATTGTATAAACTCGGGGTTTTGCGTGTCGACTTTGTCTCTTCAGAACCATGGCACTGGACTACTGCACCGTTAGCCTGGCTAGTCTAAAATTGGTAACACTACTTGTGAACACTCTTAACGACCCCCAATTTACGATGTCTCGTAAGAGAAGAAGTTCCGTTTGCTGACGGGACATATTCAGGGATGCCACTATGCCAGATTTATCTGGCACAGCCAGAGTTTTTTGCAGCTTCCAGAGAAAAAGACAAACCTCTCATTCTGCCAGATTTTTGAATTATAGAAGTGTTTGCACTCACATTTCGGAAATTTGGACATGTTTTCCCAAATTTATCAAAAATCCACTGATAAATTTCGATAAGTTTGAGGTCGCTGTTAAGTGACAGATTTTGCCAGACATTTTTAGTTGATCTGCCAGATATTCTTTGACAACCCTGGACATATTTGGAATAGAGCTTTGTTTTTAGCTAGTAAGCCATCTTTTTTGGGAGGAAAATTGCATATTACTATGCTTGTCACGCGCAGAACATGACGTGACAAAAAACCCGTCTATTTTACAATTTTTCGAATTTCAGCCTGACAATCTTCTACATTCGACAATCTACTATCCCAATTGTTTTGTTGTGGTTAACGACTTACCTTTTAATATAGGGGCATCTTTTCTAAATTTCGGAAGAAAAGTCGTGTAAGTTTTGGATCGTTTATGTAGTTTATTGTACTGCATGGACTCATCTCGGTCAGAGCGGGGGTTATTTTTACTTTCGATAGTTGTAGATTAACATAGGGGAACATGGGGAGACTTGAACAAGCGCGAGATTCAACAATTATTAATAACGAGTTCTATTTGGTTCTTAGAATTTAAAGAAAAATATTTTTTCACTTGTTTCGATCCCATCAGGTACTTTTAAAAGTTTGTAGAAAAAATCCATTCCTCGTGAAAAATATTCCGTAATTAGTGAATTTGCTTTAAATGATGTAATTTTTTATCAAACTTCGTATGGAAATATCCACTAGAATAATTAATTGTTTCTATTGAACTCATATACTATGCTGATCCTTATGAAGTAGTGAAATGATTTTACATTAATTGGAATATTCGATTTTTATAAAATTAGCACGACATTGAACGTAAGAACTAGTGTTGGGGAGACTTGACCAAGATTTTATTTTTTACTAGTACTAAAAGCCTCGAAAAAGATTACAGCATGTTTCATGCCATTATGTTTTGTTCTAATATTTCAAAATTCTCTTGACGAAGTATCCCCACGCCTTGGTCAAATCTCCCCGCGGTGGGGAAAAAAACGATCACAGAAAAACTGTTATAACTTTTGAAAATGTAAATTGAATTTACCAACTACGCTATGCCGGTCTCCAAGATCACAATTTCGTGAAATGAAGGATTTACGAAAATCGTGACCAAGTTTCTGAAATTATGAATAATAAACCTCGTATTCAAGAAACTATTTGTGTTTCCGAAAAAACTAGCTCGCGTCGAATATTTGCAAGCCGTTACATTCGAATGCTTGGTAGGGTTACTGTGGTTGTTCACTGGACAAGTTTAGTTTTTGTTGTGATCCCTGTTCATAATTTGGGAATATATAGCCAAATTATGCGAGCTACCTGGTGATGGTGTTTTCATGGGTTGAACCCATTCCAAACACTATGTAGTGGGGGTGAATTTGTACCATAAGCATGGGAGCATTATGGGCTTTTGGTTTGCTCGGGTAGCGTTGTTAGCATGGCTGCGACACACGTATAAGGCATGGTCCAGAAGATCATCAAATCCATCCTTTTTGACGCTATAGCAGCTGTGCGTTTGATGGACAAATGAAATCTGTCCATCAAATGCACATCGCTCGTGGTTCAGCCAGAGCCGTCAATATGGGGTACCTGAGAGACTCAATCAAATACGCGAAGTTATAAATAGAGGTACCGCTTGTTTTTTTAAATCATTCGTTCCTCGCATGTCAAACAAGCAACATCATGACTATAACTTTCGGATGGTACAATAACCGTTAATCGTCTACAAATTTGCCCCGAGTTTCTTTGCTGTGGGCAAAGTTCGATTCGCGATGTGGACGGGTAGGGGGGCTTTGAATTGAGTTCAACCCACTGCAGGGTGCGACGTGTGTGCTGCTTGCTTTGGGAAAAAATATCCCATACTTAACCAACTTTTTACATTTCTTATAAAAGAAATGTATAGAATTCGTTCAAACTTTTAAGATTTTTTCCGAGGCCCGGAGGGCCGAGTCTTATATACTCATCGACTCAGCTCGACGATTTGAGACAATGTCTGTGTGTGTATGTAACGGACAAACTCTTATTCGTGTTTCTCAGCAATGGCTGAACCGATCTTATCCAAACCAATTTTAAATGAAAGACCTATCAGCCAGACAGAACGCTATTAATTTGTTTTTGATTCTGATATTTAGTTTTCAAGATATGAATGTTTGAATGTGCAAAAATTGCATTTTTTGAAGTTTTTTAAAATTATCTGCCGAAAATGACAATATAGATTAACTATATAGATTGTTGAAATCGGACTATTATCAAAAGAGATATTTAACATTAAATACGGACGAAATTTTTTTATCGTTTACCCTTGCCAGAAATATGACTAAAAACAGGTAATCTATTATTAACGCCAAACCGGCTTATTTTAGGTTAATAGTATCTTCGGAGAATTTAATGGAGGCAAAATGCCCTTTCTTTTGGCATTGTGCTTTTGCTGATTAATCCCCCTACGAGTGAGATATTTTCATAAATTTTCTTAGAAGTGATTGTATTGAAATGATGTCTTAGCAAATTTGTAGCTCTTACTTTTGCGAATAACTTTACTCAAGACATGAAATATCTATTTTGAATACTTTAACAGTTATGGCTTGTTGTTTGTGAATTACCCTTTGTTGCCTATTTATTTTTCAATATAGTAATAATCCATTTAAATAAACCAAACATTATTTCGATAAAACGAATTTTGTATTTCATTCTTCTATCTACAACCGCTAGAAATAATCACGGAACAATTTCAAGTTGTCTGGAATGAACTTGATAACTTATCAGTGCAAAAATGTTCATTTGCGCGAACCTTCTGATTGTAATTTTTCTAACCTAGAACCATCGGATTGATCTGAAACATATTGGAAAATGAAAAGCGATATAAATACATGCAGGGGTTTAACACCATACACCCCACCCATTCTGATGCTTAGATCCTAAGATATGAATGTTTGAATGTCCAAAAAAGGCAGTTTTTGTAATTTTTTTTAAATTTCTGTCGGAATTAACAACATAGACAAACACTTTGTACATCTTCGGACAGCGAATACCTTTCGAACGAACTATAGTTTGTTAGCGAAGAAGATATTTAACATTAAATATAGATGACGGATTCTTAACGTTTCTCAATATCTAGAAATAAGACCAAAAACATGAAATTGACTATTACCGCCAAAATGGTTAAGTTGAGGTCAACAGCGGCTCCGGAGAAGTTATTGGATTTTATATGCTCTTTCTTTTGACATTGTGCTTTCACTGATTAATCCCCCCTAAGTGTGATATATTCATTAATTTTTTAAGCTATTATATTGAGATGATGTCTTCTGCAAATTTATAGCTCTATCTTTTGCGAGCAACTTTGCTGAAGGCACCAAGTGTCTATCTTGTATGCTTTAAAAGTTATAGCATGTTATTTATTGTTCAATATAGTATCGATCCGTTTTAATATACCAGCCGAGTTTTAATTCGATAAAACGAAAAAGGATGATATCAGGACATATTTTGTGCTTCAATTTCTACCTACTACTGCTAGGATTAAGCACCAAACAATTTCAAATTGTCTGATTGTGTCTTGATCACTTGTCAATGTGCAATCTTTTATTTGCAAGTATCTTCAGGCGGCTAATTTTCTAGGTTATGACCCTCAGATCAATCTGGATCATATTTCGGAAAACAAGAAACGAAATAAATGACTCCAAGTAAGTGGAAACAAAGTCATTATAAACTCGTCCACAAGAAACTTCTTCGAATACTGACCACTTGGGAATTATTTCTGAGGATATCTTTTGTCTATTGCATCGATTCATACCATTTTTGGTAGTTAGTTAAAAGAATAATTTCACGGTTTCTTTCAAAATTTGGCGAAGCTTCTTCCATTCGTTTGTTTGTTTGGGTAATTTATGTTAAAAAAGTGCCCTAAATTAATAGCCACAATTAAGGAGGTGGACTGCTTTGGGAGACAAAAAAGAGGCTTGCTCTCGAGATGTTTTGAAAGGGGAAGAAACATATACACATTCGGGAAGCTAAAATAAAAATTTTACTTGAAAAACTTTACAAAATTGTGGTGTAAAGGAATATTTCGATACTGGAAAAGTGCACCTGGTAGTTACGGTTGATATCAGTGAAACAACAAAATTTCCAATTTACATAAGTAAGTATACCTTTTGTTTGCCGTACGGTACCCGTTTTTCCGCAGTCTTCCAGAAATTACATTTTTTGACATGAATTTTTGATACCAACTTGACACAGAAATGGTTGAAAGGTTTATTAGAATCTTAAGAAATATACACCATAAGTAAAACAACTCGATTTTTTTCGATCTTGTATAGCAGGACACCTTGTCAAAGGTTTATATATGTAGCGAATCGACAAAGATTAGAAAATTGCATTATTTTCTCTAACTCATTTATATTTCAATTTACAAGTCCATCGAAACTAGAAAACTGTATTAAACACTTTAACCGTTGTCTTCCGTTTTAATTCCACTATGATGAACAAAATGCAAAATTGCACTTTTCTGTTACAGATACGTATATCGGCTACGACTTGCAGCCTTCTTCAGTGAATTGTATCAGAAAAACGGAAGACAACGGTTAAAGTGTTTAATATAACATTCCACTAAGTCGCTCAAAACAGTGCTTTTGTTAAAGTGGTAGAAAACTGTAAATAGCTGGGCCTGTGAGACCCCTTGCCTTTCTGAGGGCTAAACAAGATTGCAAAATTTTATTAAGGGGTTACACCACTGTAGAGCACGAGAACATAGGCATATTCCGGAAATTTTACTTAACCCATTATATCCTAGCGCATGAAATTTCATACGCAGAACTATCAATCGTTTAACGCGTATTTACTGCAGAATTTTGGCATCTAACTGCTTTATTATTGCACTAATGGGATCATTACACCTCATATTTCATTGTGAAACAAGACAACTGCCATTTTCTATAATTTTGTTTACATTTTTGAACCGTGTATAGTTGGGGCAAATGGCGGCTGAAAAGTAAGCAATACATTTAATTGAATTTTATTCTTGGAATTCGTGCTAATAATTCCATTATGTGACAAAACGTTCCTACAGGTGTAAAAGAAGTGTTGTCTATCAGAAAATCCGAAGAAATATGTCAAACAACTTAAAATTTGTTGTTTTTATTTAAGCCTACGAAATTTTTTGCGCGAGATATTTTCATTCTCAAAACCATTTTAAGCGGTGATTTTATTTTTCCCATAATCTTTAATACATTTTTTGGTGGAATTGAAGATATCACTGCATTTGGCTCACTTTTTGAAACCCCTGGGTTATAATGGGTTAATGCAATGTAAAGATAAATCGAGATCCCGTAAAATGCGTTACTAGTTTTGATACACAAAAACTAAAAGTGTCAAGTGTTTTCAACACAATATTGTGGCTGGACAACATTTTCACACAGACTAGTTCTTTTGGAAAAGGTCCACGAATCTATCTTCCGTAATTTTTGTCAAAGCCAAAAACAAAAGTTTTTTTGATTTCCTAGAACAATAGAAAGACGATATTTTGATTTTTCGCGAAATAGCATTCTTTTCAATAGAAAAACGCTGAACATTTCATAAAAATTGATACAAATTGCTTATTTAAAAAAAAGAAGAAAACACGTTTTTCGAATAAAAAGTTTCACAACACATACAAAAAATTTAAATTTTGTTCACCTCATACAATTGGTATCTTTGATCCCTGTAACACTGGGTATTCTTGATCCGTATTATTAGCTCTCTCATACCCTTTCAAAATGCATAGAAATAGAAAAACATCATTTCCATAAAGTACCTGGCGCTATTAATTGATCTAAAATGTTTTTTCAGTGAACAAATATGGTATAAGTTATTGAAGATTGGAAAAGCAAGTTAAATAGCACTGATTTACCGCAAATACTTTTCTTGACTTTCTACTGTGGTTAAAGTTTGTCGAGCATCTAAAAAGATAGTCTTATTAATTAATTGGTCAGGATAGGTGGTTAGCTGAACTTTCGTGCCTATAGGTCATAGTGTGCTTTGTTTCTTTAGCCCTAGTAGGCGGGGGATCAAGTTACCACACGTTTTTACAAAAACCTCGTTTCGACATGATTTTCAAAACTGTTCATATTACTGACAGGACATAGTATTCGAATTTAAACAATATTCATAGCTCTTACAATTCGAATTGACTACAAGCTGGTGAACTTTGCAATTAAAATTATAATTTCATTGAAAAGTTATGAGAAAAAAACAAAAGTGGGATCAAGCGTACCCACTCTCCCCTACTGTGTAATTGCAAAATAACTAATATAATTAAATAAAGCGTAATCAATACAAAAAAATATGTTTCAGTGGCACACTATGCCTGAAAATACGACTGAATTTTATTGGTTTCGAATAATATTCCGTCCAACCAAATTGCAACTCTAGAGCCAAAACAGACGTTTTCCGCATTGGTAGGAAATTTCTTTACATGTGTGTTGGAACCACCCTAGTAAATTCAACATTATTTTTTATGATGCCATATATGTCGAACTTGAATACGAAACTGTTTTCTTAGTGGATATAGTTTAATTAACACATTGCAAAGATGTCGAAGATGGTACGTAAAAGACGTGAAAAAATCGGCAAACTCAAGTTGAAAACCCATCGTGGTCAGGAGAACTGATCAAACTGGGTCTAAATCGAAAAGATATGTAAATTTTTGCGATCATTTTTTTGACCACGTTGAATTTCGAACGTTATCGTGCAGAATTCTTTCACGTTTCTCGCGGTCCATCTTCGATAAGTTTTGAACGTGTTAATGAATCCTAATGAAATTCTAATCACTGAATAAACAATCCATTCTGATAAAAACGCTTTTGTTAGTTTCTCGCTATGGCAACTGACGACGCTACAGTATTTATGGAGTAGAAGCTTATATCGTTTTAGACGCTTATTTGTGCTTATTAAAAATGAAAAAAAGTAGAAGGTTTCAATATTCTGGCTAGTCTATTTATTGCAATCTTCAGTGTCATTTTATTTCGCAATAGAAGATTTGCAAGCGTTCTACATTCTGCTAATCGGATTTATTCACTTGTAAGTGCCAGACATTTCTTAGTAAGACTACCTTCTTCAGACTTGATTTTTCGGACTCTGATCATCAACGATCTACCGGGGTATACAAAAGATCATTGTCTCACTGTGATAAAGTTCATCTATGACAAACCAAGAGAACACTATAAATTCGGTTTGACGAGATTTTGCACGAATAGCAAAGGCTTCGATAGAATCTGATAAGCAAACATTCCAATTTTTGATTTTTAAGGGGAATTATAAGAAATAAACACAATAAAAGTGTTTCTGTGTATTACTGCTATTACTTAAAGTGTCACTAAGATCACCAGCCTTTTGTAATGAACCGCATGTAACCACAACCATCTTAACAGCGTGTCGGTTTTACCCTAACCAAAAGGTGTCGGTTTTACCCCAATAGGACACATTTTTTTAAGCAATTAAAAATATTGAAGTTCTCAAACTCGTCTTCAATGCATCCAGTTGATCATAGGAAAGGCCGATAATAATAAGGTTCTGAAAAATGTGGTGATTTGAAAAGCTTTTGTTCGGTTAAAACCTTAAAATCTACGAACAAAATTTTACATCCAGACGAGTATGAACGCTGTTGTCGTTGTATGTTTTGTTTATTTTTATGACATTCGGCGTACTAACGTAAATCCAATTTGTCTTCAAATGCTCTACATAAATGTACTAATAATAAAGTGTCATTATGAATTTATGAAAATTTGATTTCTAGGGAAAATTGTGGGGTGTCGATTTTACCCATAGTGTCGGTTTTTCCCACAATTCCCCTAGAATATATTCGCACTGCTATTTGCAAGAAATTCAGGATCTTTGTTGTTTGGTTTTCCTTTTACCTACTTTCTCTCTCTCTCTCTCTCTCTCTCTCTCTCTCTAAAATTTTCGGTTATGCACACCTGGCGCTTCAGGTATCCAGAATTGCTAAGTTAACTAATTCTCGGGGACAACGGACTTGAAATTTTAAATAAATATTGCTCCTGCTTCGTGATTGTGTGCGTGAAAAATCTTTTTGGCTATCAAAAAGTTTAAAAATATGCAATGAAAAATGACAAACAGATGTACGCACAAGTTTGTCAGGAGATTCCCCCCCCCCCCCCTGCATTCAACATCGCACAATGAAACAAAGGCAGAAATATTCCGTATCGTAGTAGATGGTTAGATCATTTCACTGATTGCTATTATAGTTACAGTTTGTTGTGGAAAGCGACATACGCATAGCAGTCAGTAGTCATATAAGCAGCTTATCGGATATATTTTGTTGCGGATTGACCTAGATGTATTGTGCGAATGTTCGCCGATATTTTATTTATGGAAATTGATAGAATGGCGCCAGAATACGGTTTTTCTTTCTCTTTGTTTGGGCTTAACTTCTGTAGTCCCACGCACAGCCATAGGGTGTTTCCTTGCCAATCGAGTGCCTAATGATGCCATGCCGTCGACACAATGATTCTATTTCGAGAGGTTTTGGGCGATTAGTATATCATGGGATACACAATCAGCCTTTTTCATTACTTCCAATTTCACCAGTTTTTTGTATTTGCTGCTTTATTTTGGTATTCAAATATTAATTTGTTTTTTCTATTTCTGCTCCACTCTTCGAATCAGTTATTTTTTAACATTTATTTGTGTAATGAAGTCATCACTATCACTGTTTTTATTCTATTTCTATTCAACGCTACTAACAATTTTACGAATATTATTTTCAAACGGTTTTGATAGTCCTATTGAAGGTTGTGTAGTGTAAATTCGGAGAAAATTACACATGTTTTTAAGATTTTTTTGGTGATGCAGAAAGTGTTAGTATACACTGAAGTCTTTTTTTATGCGGTTTTTTTTTATGCGGATTTTTTTATGCGACTTTTTTTATGCGGATTTTCAAAGTTATGCGGTTTTTTTTTATGCGGATTTTCAAAGTCATGCGGTTTTTTTTTATGCGGATTTTCAAAGTTATGCGGTTTTTTTTATGCGGATTTTCAAAGTTATGCGGTTTTTTTAATGCGGATTTTCAAAGTTATGCGGTTTTTTATGCGAATTTTCAAAGTTATGCGATTCTTTTTATGCAGCTTCCTTTTAATTTCTAGGGCATCACCTGAAGCGACTTTTATCGAAAGATAGATCCTCGTGAATGCACATGCTTAAACAAAAGACACAAAATGTTTATATTTTTATTTTAGGTTATAAATTACTAGTCTTTGGGTTAAGGATATGAGAAGTATTCTTGATGCAGTGAAAATAAAAACAGAAAATGACTGAATACCTTTTTACCTTTCTCATAATAAAACTTATGCAATCGGTCGGAATTTACACTTTTTAACCGAGGCCCGCAGAGCCGAATCTCTTATACCATTCGACTCAGTTCGGCGAGATCGGAAAAAAAAGTCTCTGAGCGTGTATCTTTTTTTTACTTGGTGATAAAGCTTTTACGCCGACCCGGCACACGTTCAGTAGTTAGACCATACTACCGATTTCGTCCATCATGTGCCACAGTGAGGGACTCTGAACAGAGAAGATAACTCTCTATTCCTCTAAACTCCACCAAGAAGTCCGACATTTGCCTGATCCCCCGGATTCCATTTGAAATGACTACTTTGGGGGGAGGCGTGTTAATGCACTTCACTTGATTCCAGGTCTAGCTGGTCGTGCTAGATTTCGCTTGTCTCGTAACCGCCATATCAGTCCTGCACGGCATGATATTCTACATGCCTTCCTCTCTACGTTGACCAGTTGGATGCCGTGGTCGATCTGGCGATTCCGGTTGGAGGGTGGTTTCCGGTTCACTGGTGCCCCAACGACCAGGGTCTGTCGCGTTCGGTGCTACTCGGCGTAGCTCCCGACGGTGGAGCTAGCCTACCTCGGCGGAGAGTTCCCCGACGAAAGAATGTCTCCTGCAACCGTTGACGGACACGTTATTCTTCCTTAGATGCAGTCCGGCAGAATGCCGAGGTTAGTCCAGCGATTCCCGGTGGAGGATTGCGTCCGGTTCACTGGCGCCCCGATGATTCAAGCCGGCGATTCGCTGCGGACTACTCGGAATAGTCCCCGACGGTGGATCTTTCCTACTCCGACGAAAAGTTCCCCGGCAGTGGAAGATCTTCCGAAACCGATACGAACTGCGATTCGGGGTGGAGTGACTTCCAGTTGTCAGGCGCCACGACGAGCATCTGCCGGCGCTACTTCCCGATCTATTCGAATTAGTCCCCGGCGGGGGCCTAGTCTACTCCGACGGAGAAATTTCCCGACGTTGAAATTTCTCTCGAAATCGTTATCTCAATGCTGGTCGGTTAGGTGCCGAGTACAGTCTTGCGATTCCAAGAAGTCACGGTTCCGACAGCATAAGTCATTAAGTGACTTTACGCTTGTCTGGACATGCCGCTGACTCAGGTGATTCGCATTTAATGCCAAAAGATCCTGACTCCTGCGTTGCAGAAGAAAAAGAGCTAAGTAGCCGGAAAACTCTAAACTTGCTCATATGACCCTACTCCACGCTTTTTTCTAAACTTTCTTACTTCAAATCCTTGCTTTTCCTTGAGTACTATGGCTCTTAATATTGAAAAATATTTCATACCTTATGTGTTTTTTTTATGCGGATTTTCAAAGTTATGCGGTTTTATTTTATGCGGATTTTCAAAGTTACGCGGTTTTTTTTATGAGGATTTTCAAAGTTATGCGGTTTTTTTTATGCGGATTTTTTTTATGCGGTACGTATCCCCCGCATAAAAAAAAAACTTCAGTGTATTAAGAGAAGTTCCATATAATATAGAAGCATTTGAACAATATATCCTAAAATTTGATGCAAAATATTGAGCGAAAGAGGAGGCATTTCAAAAAATAATTGTTCTTAGGTGTATATTAGGGTGTCGCAAAATGGCATCATGTCAAAAAGGTCATCGGCCATCATGACTTATAGTGGAGTCGTTGGTTCTTTGATTATCTACAGCATGTTTGGGCTCTCGAAGGCGAACTTTTTTTTAATTTCGATTATAGAGGTTTTAACCTTAAGGTCATTCGCCTTTTCGGGTTAGAAAAATCTCTTATGAAAAATTTCTATCCCTGTGTGCGGAGTCGGGAGTCGAACCCAAGTGCGCTGCGTACAAGGTAATCAATTTACTAACTACGCTACGCCCACCCCGGCGAAGGCGAACTTGGAATGTTGGACGGGTTTGGTCAATATACATAGTGGCAGTCTTTACAAGTGATTTGGTAAATCCTGGATTTTTGATCAACCGGAACTTTGTTCTTGAGGTTACACAAGAGGTCTTTAGTGTGTTGCCGCTTTTGTAAGCGGTTACCATGGTTCTTCATAGTGGATTAAACTGGGTTGGTAATTTTGGGGTAAAACAGTAAGCATATTCTTTTGTTTTTATCCGGCTCTAGTGTTGTGTTCTGTCTAAACGTTTTCCTTTCGTGTTTATCAATTTTCATTTCTTAAATTGTTTTCATCACTTCTCGACAAGTACTACACGCAGTATGCAAGTGTTACTGCACTACTTAAGTAATCAGTTTGATAACGACCTGTAGATGGGCAACATTGGGCCTGAAACCGGTTGACAAATAGATAAATATAAATCCTTTTTTCGTTTGTAAGAACAGTAAATCCTGCTTCCTATCTCGTGCCACGTTTTCGTGAACGTAATTCTTACGTTAGCACAATCTCCCAAAAATTAGCTTTCTGAATCCATTGGTGATTCATGACGCATTACTATTTCAAACGCACAATGTTTACCAAACCTTTTAATAAAAAGTCTAAGTACAAATATTTTTTTATGTTTCAAGGTTTCATTTTTAAACCGTTTTCTTTGCATTCATGAATACTCTAAATTTAAGAAAAAATGGTCCTGGTGTTAGAGATTGAAAAATGCCTATATATTTCTTCTTTTGACTAGTGGTTGCAGTGGCACAGTTTCCCCTAACACAAAAAGATTAATGTAAAAGTATTTTTACTAAGACATTTGATTAAAATTTTATTTTGAGCAGATGTATTTTAAAGAGCTTTTAAATGCCATCTCTTAGACATTTTTTTAATCTCATAAAAGCCCATCATGATAGATATTTGAAAAGGAAACCAAAAGTAATATTAAATGAGCCTACGGCAATGCGTGTCATTCAAGCATAAACACAATTTTATTTTGTTTGTGACGATTAATGAGTGTTAATGTTAATTAATGTTTTTCCTTCCGCAATTATGCATTGTTTCAGGTTCGATTTTTCTCCAAGCTATGAAAATCGCGTGAAAAAAAAACCTTTTAATCATAACAAGTGGAAATCTAGCAGTATAATACTTTCCCGGAACCGATTCTCCATCAAGATTTTAAGAATCTCGAAAACCTTTCACATATTGTCATCACATCTCGCCCATTCTCCAAGTCCAGCATATAACCCATGGTTGTTCGCATCATCCGACATTTTCGCAGTGTCGTTTTCCATCATCAAAGGAATTTATATTGGCTGATCGAAATTCACCGAATGTGTATTCATCGGGCAATCAATAAATTTAATTAAATTATGTTTTTTTATTTCTGGTTGCGAAATATATGAACCAAATATTTGATTGAAGCATCCATCTTAGTTTTAATTTTCTACTCGTAATAATCTTAAAAAACAACAATATTAGCATCATATTTTCAACTAACGGGTGTTCAACAAAAATGAGATTTTTTTCAGTCACGCAGTTAAAAACAAAAAAAAATCAGAGAATTCAGTATTTTTTATTAAAAACATGATGCTTATTCTTCAAAAAAAAACGACAATAAATATTGGAAAGGGGCTCTGGTCAGCCGTACGACGCAACTTAGTCGCGATGCTCTCACAAGAGCGCTGGACCACGGCTTACATATACTAGGCTAGCTCGTTAGAGTGTAAACATTTGACGAGCGCGTGTCATAGAAATCGTCGGCGAAAACAATTACATGAAATTCATATATTGTTGCTGCTAACGAATGATCGACACCTGATAAATCACAAGGAAGCTATGCCGATGTCCAAAACTTTTGCTGTGAACAGAAAATTAGAGTGGGATACATTTTCTATGGCATGCAGTCAAATTTCCGATTTACGCTAGTAATCACATAGATGCACTGATTTATCCACTGTGTCTAGTGTAATTATGGGATAATTTACGTCAAGAATCCATTTCACACTATTTTTTCCACCGTAAGAGCTCAAATATTGTCAATTAACAACTGTCGAGAAATCCGTTTGTTTATCTCAACGATTTCTCTGACGTCACCGAAAACTGTCAATTCGCGGAGTAGCAAGCCTCGTTTCTGTGAGCCGTGCGCTAGACGGCACTGACGTCCATCTTCCGAATACAATTCCGGATCCTGGTGATCAACTGCTTCGTATCCTTGCCCGCCAATTATTTTTGTACAATAGGGCACTAAGGGAGCCAAAAAATCCTCAATGGGCACTGGGGTAAGTTGGTCGGGTTACTTTCTTTCAACATGTACGGTATCTTTTCAGCTCAAGATACGCCAGCGTCTTCTTGGCGTAATGGGGAGACGCCTCGTCCAACCAGAAGACGTACTCCCATCCACATGATGCTGTTTTGAGAACGGCAGAAGAATTTTCTCAAGACACTCCTCCCGGTACACTTGTTGATTGATGGCCAAACCGCTCGGCTCTAACCACGACTTTGAAATCCCTCTGTCCGATATGGCGATGTACAGCATAACTTTTTTTTTTAAATTTATGCTTGTTTATGAGTTATATTTTACTTCGGGGGGTGTGGCCGACTTATCGCTGGAATAGTAGCTGTCATTTCCTGGAATGTGAGTCTTCGAGAGCGGAAAGTAACTGCGATTCCACGATCGCTATCTGCTCGTCCGTGTACTCGGAGAACAGAGACTTCTTTCGCTATCGGCCTTCCGCTCCACGCTCAGGGATGCCAGGATCCGGTAAACTGTACTCAGGGGCACGTTTTCGTCCCGAAAATGGTTTACCGTAAACTTTTTTCCACGATGACTATCCGTTTCGTAAAACCGTACAACGTACGCTCGCGGACTGCTTGCAGTTTCGACGCCATCTTCGATTGAACTGACAGCACCCGAGCGAAAAGAAACATGCCACCCATTTCCAGAGAGCTACTCTCTTGGAGAGAAAAACTACAAGGGGCAGCCCTATGGGGTTGCACGAGCTGTAGACGTAGGACTATACTACTTAATGTAAAATATTTATTTTCTTAGAACATTTATAGTAATAATAAATCAAACATATTTCTTACGTATGGTTTAATCACAACCAATCAACATCGAATATTACATATTGAACCAAACCTTCTTGATTATCAGGTCATTTCATTAGTAGTAGGTGATCGAGTCCGATTAAACTTATTTAAGAAGATCTGAAGAAATAAGGCAGAAAACTGTGACCGAACTAATATCTGGAACTAAATCTTTATAGCATAAGATTAGCTTGTAAAAACTTTTCGATTGTGTGGTAAAAACCCGGACCAGTAAAGAAAAATCAAATTTTAGACAATATAATCACATTTCATGTATAGACCAAGCATTCTAGTAATATTTTGTCATTATTGTAACTTTCCTAAAGTACGCATACAAATATAGCGAATGCAGTCGTCTTAATCATATATCGAAACTATAAATATAAAAGAATTGAAAACAATTTTATATATGGACAAGATGCGTTTTTGCAACGTTTTTTCAAGTGGCAGTGTATTCATTCATAAATAGGCTTTGTAGTATGCACCTATTATACTACTATAGGCTGAGTGGAAATGAATCACGTGATGGGGAAATGAATCTATGAATTGATCGAACATAAATAATAAACTTTCGTTGTGCAATTCATTAGATCTACCTACCTGCGTATTCGCCTCAAACATTAGCACAAAGCAAAATGAATCAACGCTGATGATGATGGATAGAGCGAAAGAGACAACTAATACCACGATACTATGTTAACCGTGTTTGCAAATGGAGCTCGCATGTACAAACTATTTTGTGTACGAATAATTATACATAAAAGTGTGCTGGAAACGAGCACAACACAAAAGATAGCATACGGACAAGCTCATTCGCATTCACTGGGTAGCGTACCTCCACAGGCAGTGTAACGGACTTCTAAATCAGCTACACTGGCTGTGGAAACACACAGCGCAGTGATCTGCTTCGCCTGCTGTTCAACAGACAACTAAGCTGCTCTGGCGAAATCCGTCCGTTTAAATAGTCGATGGTGACGTCATTCATAGAAGCGTAGTGCGCTAGGTACACAAATCTGTCGTGCTGGACTAGGGAAGCGCTATCTTCTGTGTGTAAATTCGCGATATTTTGACTAGTTTGTTCATTATTTAAATTTTTAATGCCATTATATCAAAAATCTTTGGGGGTATCTATTGGAATCTATTCTTAGAAGTATTTCGGGGCGATACGCGCAAAAAATTTGAAAATTTATCGTGAGATGGCTGAATTATATGCGTTTAAAATCGGACCACTTTTCGTTACATACCATTTTTGTAGAATTTGCAACGTGCACCCCTATATCGAAAACAAAGACGTAGTCCTACGTCAAAAAATTACTCTCTTTACGTTAATTACAGAAAGATATTGAAATTATTCTCATTTTTATTGAACACCCGTAATGCGTCTAGTGTTGAGCTCTGGTGCATAATATTCGAAATACATGAGAGTTTGAGTTCTCCATATTAAAAATTGCGGGTTCGGGCCTGGTTTCTAAAATTTCAGGTCGGCTTACATTTTGACTTTCTCGTGGAATGGAAAGAATGAAAGATGAAGTTTGCGTTTCTTCAGCAAATATGTCCAAAATGTCTTGTTCTATTGTTTTAACTTCATTCAAGACAATCAAGTTCTATCTCGTTCCGTTTAAATTTAGATCTTGCTAAAATTAGAACCACCCTAGCATTGTTTGTTGTTGAATTTCTTATCGAAAACAAAGACTTAGTTCAACGTTTAATCTATTTTTCTTATCTTAATTTTAATGGTGAACAATATTTTCGGCTGACGTTTTATAGCAGTTCTAGACAAACTCTTCAGTTATGCAAGACTTTGATGTTTTTTTGGTGATCAAAATTTTCTTCGATTGACTTAATAATTATTCTAAAATGAGGCTACTGGTTTTAGGCATTGTTTAGACTTAGCTAATGCCTGTTACTTATCGTTTTGACTCCTAAATTTTATATTTTAACAATAAAAGATTAAATTTGCTGATTTTGAAAAGAAAAATCGAAGCTGCATGAGCGCAGCCTATTAGTCGGCTATGACAACATTCATATTCATTTTACAACACATGAACTGATGTTCAGTGCATGGCTCTTCATTCACCGTTACTTCCAAATGAGTGGCAGTTCATATTCAATCTCGTTCGTTTGATCCTGTCCAATGAAAGGATACCGTTTTCAATTGAGCCAGTAAACATCAGTCAAATAAGATTCCGGTAAACAGCCGAATTTATCCAAGGTCCAAGAACGAAAAGATGATTAAAGCTGTTTTTAAAGTTTTAATCAAGATTCCGGTAATATAGATATCATTTCAAAAGGACTGGTTAGTAGATGACGGAAATTGGCGGCTGCTGGTTACCACCAAACTGTGAAATTCACAGAACAGTGGAAACAAGTATCAATATGGATGTCATTTGAAAGGGGCTGATCAGTAGATGACGGGAAGTGATGATTAAGGCCATTTTGAAATCCGAGATGGCGACTTTCGATTACCACAAAACAGTAAAAACCACAACCAATATGGATATAATTGAAGAGTGGTGGTCAGGAGATAACTGGAATTGATGATTAAGGCCATTATAGAGTCCAAGAGGCTGGCTTCCAGTTATCGCAAAACAGCGTAAGCAACTATCAAGATGGGTATTATTTGAAAAAGGCCATTTTGTAATGCAAGATGGCTGCTTTCGGTTACCACAAAACAGTGAAAACCACTATCAATATGGGTATCATTTGAAAGATGGTGGCCAGGAAATGCCGAAAATTGATGATGGAAGCCATTTCGAAATTTAATATGACTACTTTCGCATATGATGACTTTCGAAAGCTTTATGAAACAAGGGGGTTGTTTTGTTTTTGTGGAAGAAAGCAGATCACAGAAATCGATGACGACTTCCGGTTATCATCCGTGTAGGTATAGTTCTCGCCAACGTATTTGATGTAGCCTCTCTGATTATGTCCAAAACAGTACTTACATATGTATACCGATTACATTCACTTTATCTAACTATTATACAAAATACGAAGATGTTCAATTACTGCCCACCTTGCATAAAGAACATGAATCTTGATAAAAGACTTACTAATATAATGGTTATCAAATTAAAGATTTCTTATCGTCAGAATTCATTACTTTTCGTCACTTTCTGAAGATTCTTTTTAAAATAACACCCATAATTACCTAAATTTATGCAGTGATGATCCGTTTTGATTAGTCCCGATTTTGGCAGACCTACAACCAATTTCGAATAAGGAGTGTTATTGAGGCTTTTTGTAGTGGAGCTTTACAGATACCGGAAGCCACCTTGCTGGATTTCAAAGTAGTCTCTGTTTTCAATTTGCGATATCTACTAACTAACCGGAAGCCGTGGGTTTGTGTTTCAAACTGGCCTGACCAGCTACTTTCAAATGACGCCAATATTGATGAAGCCTTCAACGCGTTTTTTAAAAGGGTCAATAAGCAATGCTTATTAAGCATAGTGTCAAAATTCGCTTTGAGAGGAAATGCCGAACAAACAATTAATTGTCGATTATTATTAATCACAGCAGTAAACGAAAGAGAAAACTTTTCTCTTTTGTAAAACGTTAACATCCATTCTAAGCGATTTTGGGTTTGTCTGGAATTTTCACTCAAAATGAATTGGTCGTTTACAAAAAAACACGCGAGAACTATTTTGTGGTACCCGCCGTCCTGAACTGCAAAATAGTGTTAATCATTAAATTCTTTTATCTACTGGCCACCCCCTTTCAAATGACATTGATAATTTTCAAAATTTTATAGAAGCCGGATGTCAGCTTATTGGATTTCAAAATGGAGTAAATCACGCGTGTTTTTTGAGAAGGACCAATAAGCACACTGTCAAAATTCACTTTGAGAGAAAATTCCGGACAAACCGTAACTCGCCGAGAATGGACGTTAACATTTTATGAAAGAGAAAAGTTTTCTGTTTCGTCTGTTCCTGTGATTTATAATCGGCGATTAATGGTTTGTCCAGAATTTCACTTAAAGTGAATTTTGATAGTATGATTATTGGCCCTTCTCAAAAAACACGCGAGAAATTATCTGGTTAAGGCCCTTCCAAATGACACCAATATAGATGATAGTTTACTGTTTTGAAGTAAGCTGAACCCGTTATCTTGATTTTCAGTATGAATCATGAATTTTCATCATCTACTGACCACTACCTATTTGTCATCTATATATATATATATATATATATATATATATATATATATATATATATATATATATATATATATATATATATATATATATATATATATATATATATATATATATATATATATATATATATATATATATATATATATATATATATATATATATATATAATGTATATCAATATATTGATAATGGTTTTCACTTTTCTGCGGTAATTGGAAGCTACCATCTTGGTTTCAAAATGACTGTGTGAAAACATTTCCAATAAGAAACAAAATTTGGATTGAATCCAATGTTTTTGTGCAAGAGTTCCCAATACATACAGAGTTGGAATTTTTTGTTTCATCAGTAACTAGCACCAGATTTTGCGCCAGTTACACGATAAATCTAAACTAGCACCAAACTTGACACTAGCTCAAACGATAAATCCAAAAAGTCATGACGTCTAATTAACAAGAACAGAAGTTCTTGTTTGCTGATAAGAACTCGGAATCCGAACTTGTCTTTTGATTCGAGGGCCAAATGCCGTGCACCCAGAACTTTTGTGCTTTTGTACTACTCGAGGCATCACTTGGAACCAGCCAGACGTCATGTAGTGCTAACGAATTTTTGGATTTGATATTGATGATGAATTCCTCTAATGATCATTTTCCGTTATCTTTTGACCACTATATTATATATGACACTCAAATTGATGATGGTATTTACTGTTTTGTTGTAAACAGAAGCAACCATCTTGATTTTCAATTCGCTATCTAACGCTGATGTCATGAGTGTGCAATGATGATGTTTTTATTTTCATCTGTCAAAACGCATCGAAAAGTAAATTTTGAATCTTATAAACTCAATGAATAGTATAATTAAATATTTTTTCTTCTAATTAGATGTAGTTTTGATGAAGAAAATGTGTTTCCTACCTCTGAAAATAGATGGTAACTTTAAGTTTATTCAGTTTATACTAGAATGAAATTCAGAGATTGAAATCTGGATAGAAAACACGATAGTGGGCAAAAATCACTGGATTAAAGAACGCAGGTGTTGACAATTGAGATTATCCACTGATAAATACAAATTTTGGGAGAACATTTTCCGTATCCAAAATAACCAACCTAACCTCAAAAGTACAAAAGCAATTCCGGGTCTCGAAAATTCGCAATAAAATATCGAGTTAGACTGAATGTGATGGTATCAAACGAAAAAAACGAGTGTTTGCTTATCACCTGTAATTAAATTTGTTGTAAACCTATGTAATGTTTACCCTAAAACAATTCAAATAGAACAACCATCCTATAATAAGAGATTATAACTGCTAGAGGTCGCATGTCGCTGTTAACACTGAAAATTTATCATCTCGCTCTTACATATGCTAGGCCCATTAGTTTGACACATATTGTCCCGAGTATACACTTGTCAAAGTAATGGGATACAATATGTTAGAGCGAGACCCCATGTTTCAGTCCGTGAATGCATGGAGACAGTAGCGCTTTGCTCCCTCTAGTAGTTATAATTTCTTTTATCCTATATCATCAATGCAAGAAAATACTTTCGTCATCATTTGAATGGTACCAATAATGAAATCTAGTTAGCGCGTCGATCGGATAAGTCTCATATTTGAGAGCCAATAGACAGTGAACTCCGAATGACTCAGATGAAGATGGCAGCAGAAGTCAACTGATATACTGGCGGTATGCTTGCAGTGAATGATTCGCAGTTTCACTTTCTTCGTTTTTGTTTGAAAATGACGTTTTACCGTACTGTCTTGGATACAACATCCAAATCGACAAAACAGGAACCGATTTTTTTGTCCATGGTTTACCATGAAAAAACAGCAACACCAGCAACAGACATTCAATTCTGTTGATCGCTTGCAACGCAACATATAAGCCATATAGAAACACAAACAGAAGTCTGACAGATGAAGTGGACTTTGTTCAAATGTGATTTATTTTGAATTCCTGGTTCTGTTTCCGCTCGCTGCCAACAATTCTCGAGAAACATATGATTACGGCCTAAAAGCCAACTGTTAACATCCACTTTGAATGAAAATTCCGGACAAACCGTTACACGCCAATCACAGATGTTGGTAGTAAACGAAAGAGAAAAGTTTTGTCTTTCATAAACTGTTGTGAACTGTGTTCAACTAGTAACGGTTTGTCTGGAATTTCCATTCAAAGTGGATTTTGACAGTTGGCTTTTAGGCCGTAATCATATGTTTGTCGAGAATTGTCGAGTTTTCTGTTATTCATGTTCTCTACTCGCTCCCCCATATCGTTATGTTGCTGACTGCATCAGGATTAATGGATTTCCTCTTTTCGGGATATTCGCGCCACTGGGAGTCTGTAATCAAAATGCAGTTTCCGAATGGTATACTTTGCCGAATACTTTGTTGTCTGCAGCAGTTGTTATTACTAATTAATGTTCAAGTTTTTATGCGAATATAAAACAGGAAATCTGTTTGGCGACACATGCAACGTCAACTTGAACGAACTTGAGTTCGCTCAAAAAGTTGTTTAATTGCTTCGCCTTCATCGGATGCCGAGCGATTGTTAATTGAAACATTTCGTACGTGTATGTATTTTTTCGACGCCATCATTGTTGTATGGTGCACGGTGTAAAGAATAATAGGTAACGAAAAAGGTTTTATTGGTGTTACGTGCTGGAGTTTTGGTAGCGTCTATGACTGCATGGTGGTAACAAACCGGAATTCAGTTAAGGATGTAAAAAAATAGTCACAAAAAACCGCTGTTCGTTTGCAGCTATAGCACAGAGAACAGACGTTCATCTCTAGAGTTTAAGTTGTGTAAAAAATAACGGTCTATTTAAATATATGTAGTTGGGATATTACCACCTGCTGCGATACTGTCGCCTTTTTGTTTAGTGGATGAGTTTGACTGAACTTTCATCTAATCACATAGAGATTCCAAAATTGCCGAAATAATAATACCTCTAGTTGTGCAATGTTTACACAAGTATTTTAAATGCATTTGTTTGAACATGACTTATGTTCTCTGTATTTACTGCTTTGTGATAGCAGTTTATTCTCTAAAATATTGATACTAATCTACAATCATTTTGAGCGCTTTCGGAATGGACGATTATCGCTCAATTTACACTTACCGTCGCCTCACTGTTCTGTGACCACCGACGACACCCGCACAAAAATCATCCAATAACTTCCCAACAATGCCTGTATTGTAATCCCGCCGGGCGAAAGTTGACACTTACTTCCACCCAATGTGCCCACTTGACACACGAACGAAAGTTTAATTTTGTTTAATTAAAAATGTTTTCCACAGATTTTTTTTTCTCAATTCAATCCATTTTCTATCTCCGCTTTCCTATTCTTGCAGCCCGCCGGCGAGCCATCATCGTCGCCATTGGACGGTGGTCTCCGGTGTCTTGACCATCCCACCCACAGGGGAGCCCACCAGATCCGACCGGCAAGCAGCAGCAGCAGCCGAGAGCAGAATCAAAACAGACTCGCTAAAGTGTTGGATCATAATTAATTACAAATGCTTGATCCGGGAAGAGTGTAGCAGTTTTCTCAACGCTTGCTATCCGAGGATTGAAGAAGGCGATCCTGTTATGCTACCACACAATGACAGTGCTGTAGCTGTCAGTTGCAGAGTAAGAGCAGTAGACGACGAAAAAACGAATCTGACTCGCCACTGGCCAGGGCAGGATACAAACCGGAAGGCTGAAGTTGCGGAAACATGAAAATGTTTTGAAGCGGAAAACTGGCGCGCAAGTTTTCCCGTAGTGTCCACTAGAAGATTTAATACTTTCCGAAAGTTACGAAAAGTGAAGAAGAAACTTCCTCGGAGAAAAGTGGAAGCTTGTCGGTGTGTGTGTGTGTGTGCAATTTTTCAATGGTGCAGCAAGAAGTAAGTTCGAGTGCGAAGTGTAAGAATCAGTGGCTGGACTTTTCGCGTGTAAAGCAGCAGAAAATTATGCAAATAAGGTATTCTGTTGAAGTGTACTTTGCAATTGAGTTGAAGTGGAACAAAAAGTTGATGGAAGAATACATCTTACATTAAATTAATTAGAAAAGCGGAAAAAGTTGCCAAACGAGACCTGAGAATAGACAGCTGTTGTCAATGGGGAAGACAAAGGCGTTGATAGTTGTATTACTTTCACCTGGTGCTGAAATAGTTTTCTTCTTGAAATGCGTCACGCGAATAAGTTTTGCTAGTTAATTACTTATTTGGACCCACCCACGGTTTAAGGCAGCTCAGGGGAGCTTGGCACAGCTGGCGAAATTTGTTCCAAAGGAGGAAAGCCTACGAAACCGGTATAGATTAAATTAGAGGAAAAGCTCAACTTGTTGGCGGCGGGCGCCCACCGATCCAGACTAGCAGCCGAAAAGGTAAAAGGGCAATAAAAACAAAATGAGAGCACCGTTTATTGGTGTTTCGGTTATTGTTTTAGGAAAAGTTTAACCGGTATGGGGAAGTTCGTTTATGGTTATCTTATTACTTTCGACAAACGAGGGTTGGGGACTACGGTCTGATCTAGGACCGCTTTCAGGGGAGCAGATTGCTTCCGGCTTTGGGAACGTAAGGGTAGGACAAGGTATTTTAGGAAAAATGTGAAAAGTTTACACTTGGTTTCGAAGGAATCTTTAATCAGCAATTTATTTGCTATGTGTTTATCGAAGTTGTTATCGCTTTAGGTTGCCAGTTTAATTGTTTACGGCCTTCTCGATATAGGTTGACCTTTTCCGTCGACCCTGGCACTGATGATATTAATTCTTAACAACAGATGGCCGAAATGTGTCTCAGGTGGAATCTAGAAACAAATTGTATTTGTGACCTAGTTGTACAGTGGTGAACATGGTTTGGCGTATGTATTGTTTGTTGGATTTTTCTGCAGCACTATTGGGATTTACCGGTATGTTTATAGTTTATAGAGCTGCATTTAGACGTTCTAAACTCCTAATATGCAGCAAAATAAAGCTAGTGGGCAGTTTCGACATCAGCTTCAAATATCGGTTTTGTTTCGGTTGTTGAATAATTCACAGGGCAACAAATATTAACATGGCCTCGCATCGATTAACTAGAGAATAATAGAAATAATGTAAATACGAAACATGGAGAATATGTATCTTGATCAATAGCTTTTGGAAAATACACACGGTAATACTCTCGTTCACATATATTTTTAGCTGTATTTCCTAAATCGATTAGCTAGAATAAGTAAACTCAGCTAACAGATTGTTGTTTTTTTCTCAATCATATTTGTTAACACTCTTAGGGGAGGTTCCCATTTAAAATTTCCGAAAATAACCTTGTTTTTGCATTATGAAAGGTATAATTGTCTACTATATTGTGTTAAACGGGTTTTTTCGATTTGCGCATCAAAAGAGTTTCTACAGGCCACTGCACAGTGGTTTTTTTCACCACAATCGTGCGATCAATTAATTACGTCTAAATCGTTAAATTTGGATCAATGCGTCTTCGGAGAGTTTGGCTGGCACTATAAGCACATTCATATGGTGTTGTTATTTTAATGGTTAATCTCCCTAAAAGTGAGCTATATTTACCAACTTTATCAAAATTAAGTCTTCGGCAAAGTTGTAGAGCAAGTCATTGCCAATAACTTTGCTGAAGACACTAAGTGTTTATCTTCAATATCTTCGATATTATGACTGCTTGTTTGTGGATGATCCATTTAAAGCCAAATCAATAATATATTTTTGAAATATCATTCTGACAAGTTCGAAATATTCAGTAAAAAGCTTTAAATTGTCAAAATGTATAACTTTCTATGGTACAACAATGGCTTATCTCGTATATTTTCAAAGTAATTTGACTTTTTTTTGAAAAATAAAGTGTTTAAAATGACTATTGACTGTTAACGGGAAAACGGCTGAGTTTACGCCAATAGTGTTTTCGGACTACTCATCAAAAACTCGCAAGATTTATCAGTTTTTTCAATTCATTTTTAACTATGTTACTATGTTTTAATTGTCATTTTAAACTTTACTTGAGACAACGAAAGACAAGTGACATTTCATAGTGTTGATGTAGCATTTCTAATTGCAATTAATGCTGGCTTTCCGTTTTTTGCCCGTTCAAAAGTTATTGCTTTTAAAACTTTAACCAATTTTCCAAAAATTACCCAATAACTTCTAAGTCGCAAGAGATTGACCGATGATCTCTTCAGAGAAGATGTATCTTGATAAGACAAACAACTTTTTTGAACATACTGAAGCTCTATCTTTGGTATTTAAGAAGTTAAGTTGAATAAATGCTTTTAAGGGGTCGTTCACAAACAACGGTCAATAACTTCGAAGTACAATAAATAGATTTTTGGTTCTCAGTAAAAATGTTCGCAAGAATATTTTTACTGACACTTCTTTGACATTTACAAACACTATATCTTGCTTTTCATTTTTTTGAAAAAAAATCTCACTTCAAGGATCAATCACTATGACTATATCGTCAAAATAAAGGTCTTAAATCATCTTCAAACATCCCAGAAGACATCATTGCTGTACGCTTTACCGTTATTCTCATGCTTTTGCGAAAAAAAAACTACTGTTCATTGGACGAAGCGGCGTTCTGGACGCCATGGGACTCCCGGATCGAGAAGCGCGTCTCAGGTAGAAACCTTTTAATTGCATTATGCATGTACCCATAATACTTCGCGTTGCACTGTACATGTGAACAGGTCTCGAGAACGTATTTCACGGCTTGATCGGTAGAGGCATCGCAGACTAATAGCGAGATATCAAACAAACTTGTCCCAAAGATCTTGTATTAATGTTGATCAAGTATCATCATGAAGACAGCTCCATACCGTACCGTGCGAGTTAGTCTCCTAGAACTAGCCGCGGTGACGGTAAGGATTCCGTGATATTACAAAGCGTTCGGTGCCCTACCGAGGCTCTAGGAGAAATGTCTTTACCTTTGATTATAACTTGACAAGCGATAATTTCAATGCCTGACGTCAAAGACCTGAAGACTAGGTTAGTGAAATGTGGTTCAGTCATCACCGAAGTGGCTTCAGATCTGGAATTTGCCCGGAACCCCGGGACTTCCGGAATCATCGATCATGATGATTTGCCATCAGTGATCCAGGCCTGCAAATCGAAGTAATTTGATGTTCATTTCAATAGATTTTAAACCTATGAGGTATTACGATTGTACCGGTTTATAGGAGAAATTCCTATGTGACCGCAATAACCAACCTGTAACTCCGGAACCAAACGTCAGAACTGAACGTTATTCAATAGCAGCCAACGGGAGTTTTATATCTTTCATTTGAAATCAAGTTTGTAAACATCGGTTAAGAGTTTGCTAGAAAATAGGTGTGACATTAGCTCGGGAACTTGGCGAGAGAGGGTATCAAGATCCGTCATAGGTGATCAATGCGGTCAAAACTACTTTAACTGGTCTTTATTGATCTGGACCAGCAAATCCAAGTAATGCTGAACGTATTTGAGTATGTATTACATCATTCGGACATCATAGGGTTACCAGTTTCTATGGGAATTTGCTGTGGGACCACAGTCTTCAACCCGTAACTCTGGAACCGGAGGTCTGATCAACTAAAAATTCAATAGTGTCTTATGGGAGCGTTATACCGTTCATTTGAAACTGATTTTGTGCAGATCGGTTGTCATCTCTGAGAAAATTGAGTGACATTATTTGACACACACATATATAGACACAGGCATACACACACAGGCATTTTGCGATCTTGACGAACTGAATCGAATGGAATATGACACTTGGACCACCAGGCCTCGGTTGGAAAACCGATTTTTGGCGTGATTGCATAGTCTTTCTTTACACTCAGGTTTTTTACGCGTTTTTTGCGCGGTTTTTTTTACGGGGATTTTCCAATTAACGCGGTTTTTTTTACGCGGATTTTACAATTTATGCGTTTTTTACGCGTTTTTTACGCGGTACGTATCTCCCGCGTAAAAAACCTGGGAGTATATGAGAAAGGCAAAAGGTGCGAAATCAGTCCCAAAAAGTCGATTTCCACAAAAAAAAAAATTTGCTTGAGATAACATAAAATCTCGACGTTTCATGCATTTTAAAGGTGTTTGGCATCAAAAATACGAATTCGATTTCTGAAATTTCATGGGGTCCCCCCTTTGAAAAAAAGTTTTGAGTTATGGGATCTTCATATGTGACCGGACGGTTCAGTCTATATTTCCGGAACCATATAAGCTACGAAGCGTACAAAATTTTATAGACATCTGGGGGAATGATATAGCTATCATTTGGGACTAAGTTTGTGAAAATCGGCCCAACCATTTCCGAGAAACTGATGTGAGTTTGTTAATTTTGAAAAATGGCCGCTTTTCCCGGGCACTTCCGGAACCGTCTATGGTGGGTCAATAGATTGGTTCCATTTTTGACTTTTAGCTCCACCAGGCTCTACTGATTCCTTTTATGGCCCCTAGTAATTGTGCAAATTTTTGGTACATATCGGTTGTGTCTACGGACACTCCAAAAAAATCAAAGTTTATAAGGAAGTTTATATGGAAAATTGTTTTTCATTGAAAATAAATTCTTAAAAAAATCACCTCATCAATCAATTAATCAGAACACTATATATTTCTAAAGATATTCTGCTACTGAACATATTCGTGAAACATTGTAAGTTCATGAAAATTCTCTGAGAAAAGTAATTAACTAAAGAAACAGCATGACTTCAAAACAAGTGGATTTTATTATTAATCATAGCAGCCCTGTTTGAATAGCTCCATCCTAAGGGGCCTTACAACATGTTTGACGACTTTTATCAATATTTTCATTATTACAGCAAATTGCATAAAAATAAGCCCACTTCATGACAAATATGGTGTTGATAGTTTTGTTTTTTCATGCAGCATGAAGAGAAGTTCTCTCAGTTTAAAAGCATGCAGCTGCCAAGATTCTAAGAAGCATACGTTCATCTAAATTACTAAATTTTGTTTGGTCGAATCCGAAGAGAAAATTTTATTCAGCTACCAAACTAAGTCTACTAGTTAGCAACATAAGCTAACTAATGTAGCTAGTTGAATCCGCATACAAAATGTTTCGCTTTTTTGCGAGCTTGCAATTCCAGGAATCGCAAAATATAGCGCATCAAAAAACGCGTGAAAAGTAGATTGTGTGAATTTAAATTTATTTCTCTTGCAAGTGGAGGAACATTATATCGTTGTCTCTAATCAGTGGGTTTTGATGCCCTAAAAAAATTTAAACTTTATGCTACGTCGCACAACTTCTGACCCTACCCTCTCCACGTCACACTTCGTCACAAATTCGGTATAGCCCCCCTAACCCCTAAAATGCTACATCATTTATGCATGGCCCCTAATACAAGTGTAAACTAGACTTACCCCCACCGCTCGCGTATGGCAGATGCAGCTATTCAAACAGGGTTGCTATGATTTAAAATAAAATCCACTTGTTTTGAAGTCATGCTGTTTCTTTAGTTAATAACTTTTCTCAGCGAATTTTCACAAACTTACAATGTTCCACGAATGTGTTCAGCAGACGGGAGAATTTATTTATAAGAAAAATGAAGACAAACAAAAACTTTTGAAAAACTTCTGAGAATCAAGTAGATAATATAAAATCGTTTTTCTGTATGAAAAAAATTAATAAATCTTCCAACGTAAGCATGCGTATGTAATCCGTACAACTCGTTGTTCATGCACCAGGGCCACTTTCCATTTTATTTTCTTCATCTTAGTATTTAGTAGTAAATATTTAGTAGTAGTTTGGAAGAATTTATATTTAGTCATCTTCGACTGAACTGTAATCGATGCCATTTCCGAACTCTTTCATGAAGCCAAGAAGCATGTGATTGTGGTTTCGTTTTTTTTCGTACGCTGTATCGTATCGTATTTTCGAGTACATCTCCATACTTCAATTTATCTTTTAATCTGAAAAGCCCGCAAGTAGTATTGTCATCAGGCAATGGTCCGTCGTTTGTCTTCTCGTAGCACGCTGTGGTAATCACTGACAAAATATTCAGTCAATGGGCGTTGTTTGCTAAACAGAACACGGAAAAGTAGCTTAAAAGAGCTACATTGAGGCGCGTTATGTCCCGATAATTATCACAGTCGAGCCTGTAGATAAGTCATATGAGGTCATCCAACCATTCGTGCCGTTTTTCAACTCGTGAATGTCATTTTACACTGATTCTAACATGTTAGTCCATAATTCTCAATCCTTATACAACTCCTGTCTTGATTGTCATTTTCAGCCCCTGTCTTGTTCTTTTTCTGAGCTCACTACATTGTTCCAACATATAGCCAGTGCGAGGAATAAGATCACAATCTGATTTTTCTCATCTATTGCTCGTTTGCACTCCTCATCGAACCAATTATCTGTGTGTAATCTAATAGTCATGTTGCACTGTTACGACTGTTGCATAGATCACTTTATGAACTTGCTGTTACGTTGTGATTGGGCAATCTCTTGTTGGTCGTTACTCGAAACTTTTTGTCCCAAAGGATGAATATATCTCATGCTTTTCATGAAATATATTTTTTGGGATTCAATACTAACTATGTTTATAAAATATTTTTTTCAGTTTCCTAAAGTATTCACTGGCATCTTTTCAGAAGTTTCAGAAGCAATATTTTTTTCTGTAAATGAAATTCAAATAAAAATATAGCAAATTACCATAAAAATATAAACTGAATAAAGCCGCTTTTTTCAAAGATGCGCCCCAAAAATCTATTTTCATATTTCTCATTCGTATAATGAGTTCTTGCACATTTTCTTTATTCCTTTTAACGATTACTTAGTAGGGAAAGTGATAGAAATTTAGAGCTACAGTACTAAAGTGAGAGCAAGGATTTACAATATCGGAAACTTAGAAGTGATAGGGTCATTAGGAACAGGCTTAAAATCTTCCGGACTAAACTAACTTTTATCTTCTGCTGGTAGGAGGTTAGCTAGACAGAGTTACTACGAATTGCGAAACTTTGAGTTACCAACATGTCTCACGGTAACAGCAGAGTTGTCCCATGAGAACCGACAGCTTTCCTATCTGTACATTCCAATTCTTTTCATGACTTAAATTTTTATAACTTTCCTACTTAATAATCTCTACCTAATTTAATGTCGTTAAAATAAAAAAACCTGTTTTAATCCACCTAGCGGTGCAATTGTGCCTTTCTCATTTCTCTAAACTATGGCACGGAGGCTTTTTATGTTCAACATAATTGTGGAAATGTCCATTACATTCTTAGTACACTTTGCACTTATAGACAATGGCATGCCAGCCACGAAATTGATGAGCTACGTGTCGACGGTGAAACACTTGAAACAAAAAAATATCATACTCCATTTGCCTAATCAGCATTAGATCAATGTTATCTGCTTGCAAACTCATTTTGTCATGCGGGGATGGGTATGTGAGGAGGGCGAAAGTCCCATGAACGAACGACTCCCCAGCTTAAATTGGTATGCTTTGTAATATAGTGGTGGTTTAAAGATGATGGGGTTGAAAGGGAGGGGTATGAGGGCTGGATGAGGTGGTGGTCTGAGGGGTGATTTAAGGAGATTTTTAAAGGAGGGGAGTGAACAGTAGAGGGGGGATGTAGCCCCTCTCCGTAAACCATCAACTACGCCCCTGTTAAAATCCAGAAACCTTATGCGAGTCGAAAAAAAAAATTTGGCCCGGGATTAGGTTGACGTTTTTAGAGTGATTGCATAACCTTTCTATATGAGAAAGGCAAAAATGTGCCAAAATCCAAAAAAGTGAATTGTCGTCAATTTTTTTTTCGAGTTTGCATCAAATCTCGACGTTTCATGCACCTTTTTTTTTTTATTCATTTCGTTTATTTGATAGGCACAAATGCGTTAGCTTGGCGGTGCCAAATTCTTTTGTTTTTACATTTTGTATATTTTAAAACTAGGAGGTTACAATGTTGAAATATTTTTTTAAAAAAGAAAAATTTTACAGCTATCTTAAGACTAGAAATAAGATTCTATATACAAGAGAGGGGGCGAAAGATTTTTTTTATGAAAAAATTTTAAAACAAGGAATTCAATAGTAATAATTTTTAGGAAATATTTACAGTTATCTTAAAACTAACAATATAGTTTGGTACACAAAAGGGGGAACAAATATTTATGAGAAAATTCACAGGTGTTTTAAGACTAGGGATACAATTCTATTTACAAGATGGGGGACAATAGTTTTAACAAAGAGGTAAAATTACAACTATCTTAAAACTAGGAATACAGAATACAAATTTGAACTTTTTTAGCGGAGACTTATGCTTGGTCAAGATATTCAGAGGGGGGCTGTAGAAGCAGTTGTATCAAGGACAGGGGAGAGAAAGCGTAGATGGTGACCGGGAGAGAAGAGCAAAACTTGCAACTTTCGCTCGAACGGGAGATCAGCGAAAGATTACCGCCTCAGTCTAGTAGGTCGGATTGGCGGATGGTATTCTTCGGACCCGCGGGGAATCCTTCAAAAGTCATCGGACCTTGAGTCGCTCTCGCTTCAGTTTCCGTAGTGGTAAGTGCGACGGCGGTTACATAGTTGCAGTCTGGAGCTGATCGGTCCCACAAGGCAAGAGAAAGCTTCTAAAACGAGAAATAAAAAGAGAGGGGCTAAATTGGGATATTTGTCGTTTTTATGAAAGTATAAATAAGGGACATATAGGGGAAATCACGATTTGCCAGTATATCTCGGACTGGGACATTGGGTGGTCTACCTCGGGCCCGAAGGGAATCCTTTAACTGAGACCTGGCGTCCAAGTACCCGGCGCATACCCAGACAACGTGCTCGATGTCGTGATAGCCCTCGTCACAAGCGCACAGACTACTCTCCGCAAGCCCAATACGCCGCAGATGCGCATCCAAGGTGTAGTGGTTGGACATAAGTCGGGACATTACACGAATAAAATCCCGACCCACATCCATCCCCCTGTACCAAGGCTTCGTTGATACCTTTGGGATAATGGAATGTAGCCATCGTCCAAGTTCACCATTGCTCCACGAGGTTTGCCAACTGTTGAGTGTCCTCTGACGACAAATACTAAAAAATTCGTTGAAGCAGATTGGTCTTTCGTATATGTCACCATTTAATGCGCCCACCTTTGCTAATGAGTCGGCCTTTTCATTGCCCGGGATAGAACAATGAGAGGGGACCCAAACAAAGGTAATTTGATAAGATTTTTCAGATAACGTACACAAGGACTCCCGTATCTTCCCCAGGAAATATGGGAATTACTTTTTGGGCTTCATCGCACGAAGAGCCTCGATGGAGCTGAGGCTGTCCGAAATGATGAAGTAGTGATCTGTGGGCAGAGTGTCGATGATCCCAAGGGTGTACTGAATTGCAGCTAACTCTGCGACGTAAACTGAAGCGGGATCATTGAGCTTGAATGAAGCGGTGATAGTATTGTTGAAGATACCGAAGCCAGTGGACCCATCGAGATTTGATCCGTCAGTGTAGAACATTTTGTCACAGTCGACTTCTCGGAATTTATTATAAAATATATTGGGGATCACTTGCGGGCGTATATGGTCCGGGATTCCACGAATCTCTTCCTTCATGGATGTGTCGAAGAATACAGTAGAATCAGAAGTATCTAGGAAACGAACACGGCTGGGAGTATATGAAGAAGGATTAATGCTCTGTGCCATGTAGTCGAAGTACAAGGCCATAAATCGGGTTTGAGAATTAAGCTCGACGAGCCTCTCGAAGTTTTCAATCACCAACGGGTTCAGAATGTCGCATCGGATGAGCAATCGATATGAGAGTTCCCAAAATCGATTTTTTAGCGGAAGAACGCCCGCCAGCACTTCGAGACTCATCGTATGGGTCGAGTGCATGCAACCCAAGGCAATGCGCAAGCAACGATACTGGATTCTCTCCAGTTTGATGAAGTGTATGTTCGCAGCGGAGCGGAAACAGAAACACCCGTACTCCATCACCGACAATATCGTTGTTTGGTATAACCTGATCAGGTCTCCTGGGTGAGCACCCCACCATGTTCCAGTTATTGTTCGGAGAAAATTGATCCTTTGTTGGCATTTCTGTTTCAGATACCTAATGTGACATCCCCAGGTACCTTTAGAGTCGAACCAGACCCCGAGATATTTAAATGTGAAAACCTGGTTGATCGTTGCACCCATTAATAAAAGCTGGAGTTGCGCCGGCTCACGCTTCCTAGAAAAAACAACCAACTCAGTTTTCTCCGTGGAGAACTCAATACCCAGCTGAAGAGCCCAAGCAGACAAATTGTCCAAGGTATTTTGTAATGGTCCTTGCAAGTCGGCAGCTTTGGGCCCTGTAACAGAGACCACCCCGTCGTCTGCAAGTTGCCTTAGCATGCATGAATTGGCAAGACAATCGTCAATGTCATTCACGTAGAAATTGTAGAGCAGGGGACTTAGACATGAGCCCTGGGGAAGACCCATGTAGCTAAATCGCGATGTTGTTAAATCGCCATGCGAAAAGTGCATGTGCTTTTCAGACAACAGGTTTAGC